>NW_005357159.1:1245184-1257123 GCF_000412655.1 Myotis brandtii
GCCGAAACCGGTTTGGCTCAGTGGATAGAGCGTCGGCCTGCGGACTGAAAGGTCCCAGGTTCGATTCCGGTCAAGGGCATGTACCTGGGTTGCGGGCACATCCCCAGTAGGAGATGTGCAAGAGGCAGCTGATCGATGTTTCTCTCTCATCGATGTTTCTGACTCTCTATCTCTCTCCCTTCCTCTCTGTAAAAAATCAATAAAGTATATTTTAAAAAAAACTCATTACATGCATACAAAAGAAAAGGAATCAGAGAAAAAAGAAAAAAAAATCCCATTATCAGGAAGTTGCGGTCCAAATAAAAAGGAAACTAAAGTTAAATGTGATTTTGGTGACATGGTAGAACCCACAACAGGAGAATCCATTTAAACTTTACTCTCGAATCATCTTCCATTGGAGGACACAGCTGTGATCGTGGAACCACAGAGGAGGCTGGGTGATCCGAGCTCACCACCTGGCTCTAGATCAGTGGTTCCCAAACTTATTTGGCCTACCGCCCCCTTTCCAGAAAAAAATATTACTCAGCCCCTGGAAATTAATTTTTTTTTAATTTTAATAGCAGTTACTTATCGCCCCCAAATGCACCTGTGGCCATCACCACCCCCCTGGATCGCTGCAGCGCCCACCGGGGGGCGGTAGCGCCCACTTTGGGAATCACTGCTCTAGATAGATACCATTTACATATTTATGATCATATAAATGGTGTCTATTGACTTGGACTATTTAGAATCAACCTGTGGGCCAATCACAGGAGACCTGACTTTGTGGAATACAGTGTAAATGCCAGAAACTTCAACATTATACAAACAGAGGTTCAGGCCACAAGGTTGGGAGAAGTTGAGGGCAAACTGAATCCCTGGGAAGAGGCGAGAAGGGGATGTCACAGGAGGGAATCAACAAATGAGGCCTAAAATAAATAAATCAAGAAACAGAAGTAGAAGCTTGTTGTTTAGAGCTGTGGAGATGGCAACCAAAACAAACCCTCAAAACAAACCCAAAAACCACAGATGGAACAATGATTGCCTCAGGGCAGCAAAATTAAGAAAGGGAAGAGCAGAGTCCAGGATTTTTGCTTTGTAATTTTTATGATTGTCTGTATTCTTTAACTGTTAATTAATCATGTGCATGTTGCCTTTGTAAAAAAGTTAAACAATTGATTTGTAAGCAAAAATCTTAAAACAAAGGACCCTGTGAGAGATGTAAAAGATGGAAGTTAGACAAAGGAGAGCACTGTAGGAATCATGTTATTTCCAATGAGAATGCAGGATTACCACCCAGTCTTCTGCCTGTGTTCTCAATGAAGCCCCCAGGGTTGGGGTTTGTGGGCCAACGTTCAGCATGGTAGTACACACAGCTGGCTTGGAGATTGGGGAAGAACGGTGGAAAATGGGTCAAGAATAATGTAATAACATAACAACCAACTCCTAATCAATATCACAGGGCATTTCTTCAATTGCCTGGCACCCAATTGTCCACTCACACATACAGTCTGGTCCAAGGGTCCTCAAACTACGGCCCGTGGGCCACATGCAAATACAAATATTGTATTTTTTCCCGTTTTGTTTTTTTACTTCAAAATAAGATATGTGCAGTGTGCATAGGAATTTGTTCATAATTTTTTTTTAAACTATAGTCCGGCCCTCCAACGGTCTGAGAGACAGTGAACTGGCCCCCTGTTTAAAAAGTTTGAGGACCCCTGGTCTAGTCTGTTCAGATGAAACAGTGACTCGGCAACCATATGAAGGAGCCTGGGGAAAGGGGGCCGTTTAGCCAGTGACCCCAATTCTATTAGGATGTAACTGCACACTGCAGGTAATTAAGGCTCTTGGAACAGTCCCAGGTTTTACTTCCTCATCGCCATTTCCTGGCAGCCCTGCTCCAAGGCTAGATAGATGAAGTCATGACTCTTGCCAGAAGCCATTCTCAACAAACATTAGCTGAATAAATGCTCACATACATGAATGAATGATTGGAAGCTGGAGGAATACGCTTCCAAGGGGAGCTTGGAGAGGCGGGGCAGCAAGCGGGTACCTTGGGTATCTCTGCAGGTGCAGGATGGGCTGAGGAGGGTCCAGTGAGAGAGTGGGGAGTGGAGGGCAGACAGCAGGAATCTGGCTGCCCCTCCCACTCTTCCTGGTCTTCTTTTGCCATCAGCTCTGAACTCCTGCTCCTCCTCTGCCCTGTGTTGCTTTGCCTTTGGTCTGGGCTTTCATGTCTCCTTCATGCCCCCTCCTGCTCCCTGGGTTCTGTTCTGCATTGGCCGTGTACATGCATTTGTCCCTACTGTGTACACAGCGCTAATGCTTTATTTCTCCACATTTACATCATGTGCCTATCATTTTCCCTCTGGCCTTTCTTTCTCTGTACGAGCCAGTCTTTTTTAGGAAATCCTAGAGAGGGACAGGTCTCCACCCCCCATCCAGCCCCCCACCCACTCCCGCCTCCAACTCAGTCTCATAATGATAGTGGTACATGTCATTGAGCTCTTCTGCCATTGGGAGCTTCCTCCCCTCACCCCGCCACTGAACACTCCGAACGAGACGTTTTCAGCAACAATCCCGAGCTCGAAGTAGAATCACCATCACCATGGGCAGCTGTGCGGCCTGGGAAGCACCTCCTGCTCGCCTTCGGTATTATTCAAGAGCCAAGAAAACACTCCTGATGATGGACCGTTCCTGTCCCCTTTGTCAGCAAGTGCACGAAGGCAGGAACCGAAGAGGGACGAGTTCCACCAGAAACAGAAACAAACAGCCCCTCTTTCTCACTCTTCCAAACCAAAGGGCCTGAGAAGCATAAACATGGAGTCGAAACAAGAATTTTCCAGGGAACGCAGTCATTTCCAGCAGAGAAAACAAAGTTACAAAGTACATAGTCCCTTTAGAGGAGTTCAGTAACTTGGCTGATGTATACATAAAGCAAGCCATGACAATTTTAGAAACGAAGAACCCACGAAACTGCCATTTTAAAAGCTCCAGCACAGCGCAGTCATTTTATTATAAAATGCGCATTCTGACCTGCAGGACAAATTTAAACTAAATTCAAAGGTGTCTCCGGAGTGTGTGTGGAGCAAAAAATGAAAAGTATCAAATAGCACTTAATCGTAGCAGTTACGTAATCTGGTGTAAAACGGAGATCAAATGCAAGCCGCGTATTCCTTACCCCGGTTCTGAAGGGGTACCCTTTGATATGATATTTAATTTAGGACACATGGAACACGGCCGTCAGTTTAAGAAGCCTTTCTGAGGAAACTGCCAGAAGCATCAGGCTTCTCTGATGGGGTGTCAGCTGGGCTAGCCGGGGGAAGGTCCCTGGGAACTGGGTGCCAGGCACAGGCCACCCAACCGCCCAGGCCTCAGTTTTCTTCACAAAGGGAAGGGTTGATCCTGGGCTACATCTTACCCTTTTATTGGTCTCAGATGGTTTTCAGGCGTTAATGAACGCGATGGGCCCATCCACCCTCAGGGAACACACACCTCAATACTTAGACAAAACATGTCATGTGCAATTTCAGGGGCTCACCCCCCACCCCTAATGCCCGCGCATGGACCATCGGAGGACCTGTGCGCCACGTGCTCTCCCTGGTCCCTCCAGCTCTCCCCCCACAACTGTCTGCGGGGCCACATCCTCCCCTCTTGGAAACCCCATTGTAGCGTTACGGTCCCGAATACCCTGGATAAACCTTATTGGATTTAACGTGCATAAATATTCACCTGCCGTCACGCATCACCTGTGTTTTTGCTGAGCAATATTTTGAAGAGGTGGAACCTACGAATCCAAGGAAAGAAAGTCCAGGTCTCACATTCCGGCTCAGAGTGAGCCTCCTCTATGAAAAAAGTGAATTGTGTCCAGCTCTAAAAAAAATAAAAATGATACTTAAAATTGCAGTTTCTGGGATATCAGTTTACTCCAGCAAGAAGAGTTACGAAGCTTTAGATTCATTCCCTCTTTCATTCAGACCAGCATTTTACTGAGTGCCTATTGCATTGCAAGCCCGCGGGTATACTGCAGATCCTAAGATAAATGAGTTTCAGTCCTGTAGAAACAGCTGCTGGTTGAGTGGAGGCAAAGAAGGAGAAAATTAGAGTAGAAGTGTTTATGGCTTACCACGGGGATATGTCGTGAGTGCCAGGGAAGCACAGTGAGGGGGACACGCAGAGCCACCTGAGACAGACGTCAGGAGGCACCCGGAAGAGGTGATGCCGCAAACACTTTTTATGATGAGTTAGAATTTTCTAGGCCGCAGTGGAAGGGCCTCTCAGAAGGAGGCTGTGTGAGGGCGAGTGGTTGCTGTGGGTAAGGATGACACGTTTTCCAGTGCGACTGGAGCTTGGGCCTGTGCAGGACACACTAGGAGACAGGCACCCATGTCACCTATGTGATAAGGACTTACTGAGGGATTTTCATCAGGGTTGAGAAATATGATGGTATTTTAGAAAGAGGGTGTAGGATGCATTAGAGGGGACGGAGGGGGGAAGCAGGTTAATTAACACTCTTTACACATCTCCCTTTGTATATACTCTCTAGATAAAAGTTTTACTCACCTAAGCTCTGTGCTTATATGCCAATTTTTTTTGAGGTTTTTTTTTTTAATTAACTTCAGAGAGAGGGAGAGAGAGATAGAAACATCTATATATATAAAAGGCTAATATGCAAAGTGTCCCCTCGGGAGTTCAACCAGGAGACCAGGAGTTCGATCGCTCACTATGACCTGCACTGGCCACCAGGGGCAGCGAGGAACATGGTGGGCGACCAGAGGCGGTGGCAGCGGGGCGCTGAGGGAGGAAGGGAAGGAGGAGGCAGGGAGGCGGGGGTGGGGAGGGGAAACCTGATGGGCCCTGATTGCCCGCCAGGCCTAGGGACCCTACCCATGCATGAATTTTGTGCACTGGGCCTCTAGTCAATGATAAGAGAAAATCATTGATCGGCTGCCCCCTACTGGGGATCAAGCCTGCAACCTGGGCATGTGCCCTGACCGGGAATTGAACTCTGACCTCCTGGTTCATGTGTCAATGCTCAACCACTGAGCCACACTGGCTGGGTTTATATGCCAATTTTTGATGCAGATAATTTGTTTTTTAGTAACCAATGTTTGCTGGGAGTCATCTGACCTTTCAATATGATGTTTCTTTTTAACCCCAATTTGAGCTGTTATACCGCCACCCCAAATGCCAACAAATAGACTCTAACTACTAGTAAGAAATACCACACCTAATTGGAAAAGAAGAGCTTGTCAAATATTGTGAATGTTACTTTCGGTCAGCACTAATCAGCATTCTCCGAAATGGTGAGTATGGGTGCCCCTCATGCCACCATATTGGTTCAAATATCTAAACATTTGATTTCATAATGCAACACTTTACAGTTTTACATGTTCTCGGATTATGAATGTTATTTACATATTAGCACCAAGATGCTTTGCCTGGCCTCACCTTACTCATTCTTCCTTTCCATGGATTGGAGGTTGGAGGCAGTGGCCTTGCGGGGGGTGGGAGCCTGGAAGAGAAAGGGCAGCAGGAGAGAGCCGGGGCTTCCCACACCCGTAGCTGAGGCGCCAGTACTCACTCCAGGAAGAGGAACACTGACGTTTTACATCCATTTGAATGGGACTATTTAATGATTGATGATGACATTGGTTTTGGCTTATGAACCCAGTTTTTGGAACTCATTGTACCCATTTGTCAAAACATGAGGATGTACTTTTTTTTCATGAATTTCAAACTATTTCCCAGGGCGTATGATTATCATAACAACGATACAAAAGTGGTAATTAATGTTTGGATTAAGGACAGGCCACATAGTGTTCTCATGAAAAACCACAGATGAAGTCCATTAACCAGTATTTATTGGTCACCTTCAGAATAGGCACTGGGGCTTTTCAGTTTAAAAATCACTTTTTATATTTTCTAAGGGAATTTGATAGATTCCATTTTCTAAATTAAAAATAAAATTTAGCTTTATTGAGATATAACTTTCACACCATGCACCTTTAATGTTTTTGAGTTTGAAAGCAGTTATGATGAATTTCCAAATAGACATACATTAATTAAAAAATAAATCACCCTGCCAGCGTAACCAAACATAATAATGGCAACTACTATGTATTGGGCATCAACGCAGGTGACAGGCAGCACTTTACGTAATGGTCCCTAATCTTCACATCACACCTAAAGAATAGGTCTCCCATTTTACAGTGAGAAAATCCAGCCTCACGGGATCTGGAGCACGCCACGGAGATCACCGGGGAGGGAGTTCAGGGACTAGAATATGGATGCAGGTCTCTGACTCAAAGCCTTTCTGTCTTCCTTCCTTCGCCTTGCTCCCGGTCTCCTGAAAGACAGAAGCTAGTGTCTGGAATGGATATAAAAAACCCTCCCCCCGGTCTTAAAGATAGAGCAATGTCACAAGCCATTGGGATTGGTATTTTTTTTAATTTTATTTTTCAATTACAGTTGACATTCAATATTATTTTGTATTAGTTTCAGGTGTACAGCTGACTTGTTAGACAGTCATATACTTTACAAAGTGATCCCCCCCGATGTTTCCAGCACTCACCCGGCACCATACAGAGTTATTACAATATTATTGACTGTATTCCCTATCCTGTACTTTACATGCCTGCGACTATTCTGTAACTACCAATCTGTACTTCTCAATCCCTTCACCTTTCTCCCCCAATCCTGCCTCCCATCTGGCAACCATCAGTTTGTTCTCTGTATCTATAAGTATGTTTCTGTTTCGTTTGTCCATTTATATTGTTCTTTAAATTCCTCCTATAAGTGAAATCATGTGGTATTTGTCTTTCGATGACTGATTTTTTTTCACTTAGTATAATACCCTCTAGGTAGGTCCACCTTTTTTTATGGCCGAGTAGGGATTGGCATCCCTATGGTTCAAATTTTAAGGCATTTTACTGTCTTATGGGGATTAGCTCGGAAATATTTCTTAGTGGTGTTACATTTAAAGCCTTATGTTTAAGCAGAATTACATATCCTATAAAGATTAAATGGGCTTTTCTTGTCTCCTTCCTCTCAAAAGAACCTATGCTAATTAAAGTTCCTAAATATATTTAGGCAAATACAGGGGTGGAGTAGGAAAATTGGTAGGGATGTGAGCTAATGGCCTTTATTAGATACAAATGAGTGATTAACATACGATGATGACTTGTAAATGGTAAAATCTGCTGTGTATTTAGGCAGACGCCCAGGGCAGAGTGGCTGCCAGGTCACCCAGTTAGACATCATATACTAGTACGTCCATGTCCTGACCAGAGGAGAGAAAATTACACTACCCAATGCCTCCTCACCTGCAAAGGTATAAGCAAGAATTTGGAATGTGGACTTACACAGAAAGACAACAGCTACCATTGTGGCGAAGGCATACCCTGGATGAGAATTTCCAGTGGGGTGTCCTTTCCCCAGATGAAGTCAAATGTGTGTGAAAGGAAGAACTGAAAAACACTGGAATCCTTTGGGGTTAATAGCACTCTAAGACTGATGCTGGGAGCTGGTCCGGGTCTGGGATCAGGTGTGGCAAACATGCAAGGGAGAGTAACCCATGATGGAACCAGGAATAAAGAAATTATTTTAACACCGGAAATCACAAGGGTAAGAGCAGCTAGTCTATAAATTAGAGGTGGCTTAGGGAGTAAGTGAAAAAAATCTATATTTATAAGCCCCCCCAAAAGCACAAGTACTTAGTAAGTAGGATAAAACTTGTAATACAATCCGACCAAGATTCTTCAGTCAAGGAGCCGCAGATGGGACTCTTGTTGGAAGCGTCTGGGAAAATGGATGAGGCTTATGTTTTATTACCATTTGCTACGCTGCACCCTGAGCATTGCTTGTTTGTTTTTTGTTTGTGTGTGTGTTTTTGTTTTTCCCAGACTCACTGCATTTTTCTTTACTGTATTGACTATCATTGTACTGGGTTTTGAGTCATCTAGCATAACTATCCAATGTTACTGAGGATCCTCCACCTCCATTCATTAGAGGTCACTAGACCCGTATTTTTTAAGCCCTCTCAGTCATCATCACTGCAACCAAGCCACTATTAAGTGCTTACTGTGTGCCTGGCTCTGTGCCAAGGATTTCGTATGCACCATCACACACCTGGGAGAGCGTGATCGTATTTTCTCACTTTACAGATAATGAGACTAAAGCTCACACATTAACTCACTTGCCTCAGATGACACACCTAAAAAGTGATGAGGCAGCATAAAAAACAAGTCTGGAGAACATGTACCCAGACTCTTAACGATCACATCTGCATGGCATGAAAATGCAGTGGAGGCGACTCTATTCTGGTCTCCACCTGACCCACAGCCAAACGAAAGAAGAAAATTTTCTCTCATGTTCTCACCGCTGTGTCTAGACATAAAGGGTCACAGCGGCTCAATTTTTTCTTTATTTTTCCCTTTTAAAACTTATTCTAAGTTTAGGGATGATGGGAGCTATTACTCTATTTCTTTTTGGATCAAGGGGAGGAATTTACAGATTGTCCGATTTTTACAAAGGATTTCTTAGAGAAGTCGCTCCCAAGCCTTTGACTATAACAGGGCCCTGGCTTTTACTTCTCGTGCTACATTCAGACCCGGATGGATTGGGGCCTCCCCGTCGCTGGCACTGAGCTTTCAGATTCATCCAACGTTCTCGGTTCCAGTGCTTGGAAACAGCAGGCCTGAGGTTTCCCAGCAGCACCCTCTGAGGGGCAACTGCCTTAAAAACCACGTGACAGTTATAAAACTGTACCTGCTACACAGTCACCAGGCCCAATAAAAAATAGACTTTTCAGTAAACTGCCTATAATTTGTACAATCCCCAATTCTCCCCGAACAAGAAATGTATTTGTAACAAAGAAACCAATTCACATTGTGGCCAACAGTCCCTCTTCTATGTTGGGGGAAACCTCATAGGAATAAAATGTTAAGTCTAGTACAATAATTTGCAAAGCACTCGGCAAATGACTTCTTATTAGTAAGTCCTGCTAGTGTAAGAAAATGCTGTAGACCCAATGCAGGCAACAAATGAAACATAGTCTGTTAAGAAATGCAGACTGTTCTCAATGACTCAGCTGGTATTGTATCAGCCCAGAAAATACCCCAAAAGTCCCTAGAGCTGGCAGAGACGTGCTCTTCTCCAGCTCCGGGGGTTCCGTGTGCTCTGGAAGAGGGGGAGCCTGCCCCACATCCCACAGCAGTGGGGATGGCCATATTCTTGCCCTGCTCGTCTCCCTGGGACTGCCTCACTGCCTTCCACTCATTCTGCTTGCTGAGTATGACCTTAGTTTAGACTTTTTTTTCAAATTTTATTTTTCAATTACAGTTGACATTCAATAGTATATTAGTTTCAGGTGTACAGCAAAGTAATTAGACATTTATATAATTTACAAACTGTTGCCCCTTTAAGTCTACTACCCACCTGGCACCATACATAGTCATAATATTTCTGAGTATGTTCCCTATGCTGTACTTTATATTCCTGTGACTGTTTTGTAATTGTCAGCATGGACATGATTACTGACGGTAGGATCGGGGAAAGCACCTGGTCCGTAACCTGAAATACGAGAAAGAAAACTCTCAGGAGCCTCGGCTTTCCGTCCGGTGCGCTCCACCAGCCTCCTCCTCTTCTCCCCGCGCCCGTGTCCTCTTTCCTGGCCTCCTCCTCTATTTTACTGTATCACAAAGGCTACGGACTGAGCTGGAAAGTCTTCAGAAATCCTTCCAAAACCCTGGCCATAGAGAATCTTTAAAAGACACAGATGGGCCCTAACTGGTTTGGCTCAGTGGATAGAGCATCGGCCTGCGGACTGAAAGGTCCCAGGTTCGATTCTGGTCAAGGGCATGTACCTTGGTTGCGGGCATATCCCCAGTAGGGGGTGTGCAGGAGGCAGCTGATCGATGTTTCTCTCTCATCGATGCTTCTAACTCTCTATCCCTCTCCCTTCCTCTCTGTAAAAAATCAATAGAAATACATTAACAAAAAATAAATAAAAGACACAGATGGCATAAGATTAAATCTGTGAAAAGTACAGAGCTCTGGTACAATACCAGCCTCTGCCAAGTGCTGGGAGAAGGAAGCTCTCCACCTCTCACATCGCTCCTTTCCTGATTCAGGGCGGATGGATAGATGTTCCTGCTTTTCTCTGGCTTTCATTTCCAGGTGTCCTTCCTTTTCAGAGCCATGCTCAGTTCTGGATTCTTGATGGTTTGTTTCTTCCCCACTGTGCATCTTCTTCTCCGTTGCCCTAATTCCACTGTAACCTTTCAGTGTCTTCTGCATCATCCTAAATGACTTTCATGTCCATGCCACTAGACCAGTGGTTCTCAACCTTCTGGCCCTTTAAATACAGTTCCTCATGTTATGACCCAACCATAAAATTATTTTCGTTGCTACTTCATAACTGTAATGTTGCTACTGTCATGAATCGTAATGTAAATATCTGATATGCAGGATGGTCTTAGGCGACCCCTCTGAAAAGGTCGTTCGAGCGCCAAAGGGGTCACGACCCACAGGTTGAGAACCGCTGCACTAGACTATGCCATTCATTCATTCATTCATTCATTCATTCATTATGTATGGAGTGCCTACTATGGGTTAAGTACTATCTGGTGATGTAATGATGAGCAAAACCACATCTCCTCTTAGCCTACTTCTTGGTTCCTTGATTCTTCTCTCCTCCAATGAATAACCTTCACACCTCTGCACCATATCAGCACCCTTCATGGAGGGTCTTGGCTCAGGACTTACTGTCTTTGAGAATTCGAAATTTCTCTGAGTGAAGTAAAGAGAGAAGGCTGGGGTCATTCACATTGAATGTGCTCTTTGCTCTCATCTCAGCTTCCCTGCAACTCCTGTTTGGCTTCTTGTCCTTAGTTCACGTCTTAGTCTCAACCACATAAACCTTCATTTCAATGATGATCGTTAGTCCCCTAGGACAGTGGTCGGAAACTGTGGCTCGTGAGCCACATGCAGCTCTTTGGCCCCTTGAGTGTGGCCACGAAGTTTCAATCACACTGTACGTGCGTGCCCGCACGTGGTATTTTGTGGAAGAGCCACACTCAAGGGGCCACAGTTTGCCGACCACTGCCCTAGGATTTCCCCAGGACTGTGTTGTTAATCCTCAACTCTAGAAATTTTACATTCTTTTTCTCTGATCCTGACCCCAAATCCCAGAGCCATTACAAAACCATGTAGATTGGGCCTATTTGGAGGCCATGCCACTCACCTCAGCCGTGTTACTGATGCTCTCCACAATTCTCCAGCCTATTGCTAGTTGGCTCTTCTCTTCCCGCAATGGCTTTGACCTTTCCATTGTCCCCCAGCCCAGCCTCAGTCCCCTTTTAGTGGATGACCTCACCCCGGAAGCACACTTCATCTTTGTTCTGACACCGCCTTCCTTCACATCCACTTCTCTCTCCACAATCCATGCTCTCTATTTCCTCCTCACCAAGACTTCCTAATGACCAAGTGTAAACCTTTCCTAAATTCTCATCCTTTTCAATCCCATACTGCTCACCTTGTTCATTAAGCCCTCCTTGTTGAAACTCTCCCCTTAGCATCTGTGGTTCCTTCCTACGTTGTTAGCTGCTCTTTGCTCCTTATCCTAGAGGCCTGATGCACGAAATTTGTGCATGGGGGGGTCCCCTCAGCCCAGCCTGCACCCTCTCCAATCTAGGACCCCTTGGGCGATGTCCGACTGCCGGTTTAGGCCCTGGGATTGGGCCTAAACTGGCATTTGGACATCCCTCTAACAATCCTGGACCACTGTCTCCTAACCGCTCACCTGCCTGCCGGCCTGATCACCCCTCACTGCCTCTGTGTGCTGGCCTGATCGCCCCTAACTGACCCTGCTGCCGGCCAGGTCGCTCCCAACTGCCCCCCCTGCCAGCCTAATTGCCCCCAACTGCCCCCCTGCCAGCCTGGTCACCCCACACAGCCTG
>NW_005357159.1:1257166-1329174 GCF_000412655.1 Myotis brandtii
CAACTGCACCCCCCCCCGGCCTGGTTGCCCCTAACTGCCCTCCCTGATGGCCTGGTTGCCCCACACAGCCTGCTGTTTGGTCATCCCTCACTAATCCCCCTGCTGGCCAGGTCACCCCACACAGCCTGCTTCTTCAGTCGTTTGTCGTCCCTCACTAACCCTCCTGCTGGTTTGGTCGCCCATGCAGCCTGCTGTTCAGTCATTTGGTTGTCCCTCACTAACTCCACTGCCAGCCCGCTCGTAGGCAGACATCTTATGAGGGTGTGAGGGTTAATTTGCATATTACAGCTTTATTATATAGGATGTGTGCCTCACTGTCAATTCTCTCCTGGACCCTGCACTGTTTGATCCCTGGGTGACCTCAACCATTTCTAGGTTCAGATCTTTAGGACCCAAAATCCTAGGGGAAAAAGGAATCCCGCCCTAGCTGGTTTGGCTCAATGGATAGAGCGTCAGCCTGCAGACTGAAGGGTCCCAGGTTCGATTCTGGCCAAGGGCACATGCCTGGATTGCAGGCTCGATCCCCAGTAGCGGGTGTGCGGGAGGCAGCCAATCAATGATTCTCTCATCATTGATGTTTCTATCGCTCTCTTCCTCTCCCTTCCTCTCTAAAATCAATAAAATATATTAAAAAAAAAGGAATCCCATTCTTTAGTATAATATACACAAGATCTTTAATGACCTGGCCCCCACCCGTCCGTTCTTTCATTTACCATCATCATTAGTTGCCCAATACTCCAGGTAGATGGCATTACTGTTCCCAAAGGTGCCAGGCTCTCCCACATTCTGCCTGGTACACATCTTCCCCTTCCCATCCTTTGCCCGCAAGATTCCTAGTTAGCACACTAACCACTAACACTTAGCTCTGAAAAGTCTTCCCTTCCTCTTCTGGTCCAGTTTATGATCCCTTCTGTGCCCTTGCGGACATAGTAGTGTGTCACTGTCTAGTCCAGTGGTTCTCAACCTTCTGGCCCTTTAAATACAGTTCTTCATGTTGTGACCCAACCATAAAATTATTTTCGTTGCTACTTCATAACTGTAATGTTGCTACTGTTATGAATCGTAATGTAAATATCTGATCTGCAGGATGGTCTTAGGCGACCCCTGTGAAAGGGTCGTTTGACCGCCAAAGGGGTCTCGACCCACAGAGCATCATTAGAGCGCAGGCTCCTTGAGGGCAGGTCTGAGGATTTCTCACTTCTATCACCTTGCACAGTGGCTGGCATGGGATTGGTGCCAACGGCTTAACAAACGGAACTACTAAAACTAACCTTTGGACCCGAATTTCCTACAGCACACCAAATATCTACACTAAGTGGTCATAATCACCTAGTTCAAGGATAAACTAATCATAGAGGATTAGTACAGGTGACGTTTAATTTCTCCTTCTGGTTTTTCCTGGACTTTAAAAATCTTTAGTAAGCAAGTATTGTTTTGATTAAAAGAAAATTATCTATAGAAATGATCTATATGGAGTTATGTCATAGGATAGGCTTTATTGCCTCTATTCTCACAGATCAGGAAACAGGTGCAGAAAAGTCACGAAACTTGTTCGAGGTCAACTACTACCAGCTGACAAAGTGAGGCCAGGGTGGCTCCAGAACGCCCCACTTCTTATCACCCTGTCATTTCTTAGTTGCTGATAATATATCTGCTACGAAACAGTTCACATTGCTTGGTTTTGTTTGAACTAGCTGCTTTTTTTTTTTTTTTCAAATAGTTGCTCTGACTTTTTCATTCCTTTAATTGAAAACTTCCAGATTTAATGGCTTCCTATGGCTGATGACAATGGTCTTCACTAAGATCTTACCAAATATACAAGTAATTGCCTTTGAGCGTAAAAGGGCTGATTTATGCATCATGCTGCAAGCTCCTAAGGCCCAATCTAGTATGTTTCAATCTATGGGATGATCTTGGAGTTTATCTGGTAGATCTACAAGCTACCAGCATTGCCACATGCATTTAACTGGCATAACTATCTCATCAAGGTCAGTGCAATAGCTGTTCACTAGGAAAAGGGTGAGAAATCCTCACCTGAGCTCTTTATTTTTAGACAATTTCCAGTTACACCTTACTGTTAAAGTCCAATAGTCTTAATTTATTGATCCTTCTTTTATTATACTCACTAATCACCACCATTGAACCAGATCACCTGTACTAGGAATGACGTAGCAGGTAAGTGGAAAAACAGAGTACAGGGGAGGGTTCAAGAAAACAGTGACCCTATACTTACATGCAGCTGTATTTCCAAGGTACTTTCACACATATTTTTCTTCCAGTAGATCCTCACCTCAACTTTGTGGTAAGAACACAACATCATCTCCATTTTACAGATAAGGAAAATGGAGGTTCACAGATGCGGAGTGACCCAGCAGGGACACGCATGAATTTGTATTATAATGTAGGTCTTCTATTCAGGGTTTTCCCCATTTGCACCATGATGTTTTCGGAGACAGTAAGATGCAGTGGACATTTCTGCTGAGTCATAGTTTAGGGAATAAGGGGGGCTGGTAATAATTCTGGGAAAGAGACATAAAAATGTCAAGGAGAACAAGTTGCATCTATTTGGCCAAAGAAGAATTGAAGTCTTCAAATCTGCATCCTTTGTAGGCAAACTCTGTTTAGGGAGGTGAGGTGGAGGATGGGAGAGATAGGATCCCAGGCCAAGAAGACTGCAAAAGTACAAGTCCTCACTTAATGTCAATAAGTCCTGTGACGTCAAGCAAAATGGCATATAATGAACACAATTTTACCAGAGATTAATTGACATAAACAAAAGTTAAGATCCTACAGCATTGCATCAACATTATAACAAAGTGACATTGAACAAAACGACGTTAAGGACCCACTGTGATCATTTTGATTTGTTGCAGTTTTGGCTTTCATTCCTCCCCAATGTTATGTCCTTTCACAGCCACCTTTGCATCTCACCTGAAGTTTAGAAATTGGGGATACTTTTGGTTGACTGAAGGGCATCCACCAATAATTGCTGCTGCTATAATTCATCACATAAAAAACTTTATACATTTAGATTAGGAATTCCAGGTTTTACTAATTTCTCTTTCTTAATTTTTAAAGTTCCACATGTCCTTTCTTTTCTGATTTAAAGCAACTCTGTTCTCTTCATGATTCAATATCCTTGTCTCTATGGCAGTGATTTAGTTTGTTATGTTTGGCAAAGAATCTTTGAGAAAATCCCTCTAGAGAGTAGTGAATCTTATGGATCATAAAATCTAGTGTGTGAAAAAAGGAAACAACAAATTTTTAATCAAAGTAAGCAATAATGACAGGTTTATTTAAAATTTCCAGTAGAGAAAACCCACTAGTTTTGGAATAAAAGTACTCATTGTACGAGAGCATAGTGAATATAAAAGATTAGCAGAAGAAAAATAAAACCAAACATAGTACAAAAAAGTTTTAAAAGTCTAAAATGGATTTAAGCAGGGATGTTCTTTAAATCCTCCAAATAGTTAGCAGAGTTACTAGGTTTGGCAAATAATTCACTTGAGAATTAAAGCCTATTTCTGAACTGTAAAGTCCATAAAAACTGTTTATTAAATTCAAGCATTCCATACAATTGGTATTGAAACATTTTTGCCGTCAATTTCAGAATAGCAGGAATTATTCATTTGCTCTCACAATTACGTGAATTAACCAGCTGCATAACTGTTTTTTTGGAGCGAATGAACTAGAAGATGCAAAAAAAAAAAAAGTAGGATAAAAATCTCTAAAAAATGGAAACACAGCAAAATTCAGATAACAGTTTGTTTCTTTAAAGCAACAAACTGAATTTTTACAGTATATTCTACATCTGTAGTTGTCATTTCCCTCGCCCCCACCCCCTCCAATACTCCTAAAGCCACTAGTCTAATCAATTCTTAGCTTCCAAATATTCTGTACATATATATTTAGCAAAGAGCATATGCCTAACATTATTCTGACAGCAGTATGGTCAGCATACAATTTTAGAAAGATTACTATGTATATCATCAAGATTAACCATTACTTAAAAAAAAAACCATTACTAAACAAATAGTTTTAAAATATTATGAAAACCCATGAAAAGAAGACTCCACATGGGCTCTAAACCTGATAAAAACACACTTCAGAAAGACTATTAATGCTAAACTTCTGCCGAACGATGACCTTAAAGTGCCAAACACAAAAGAATCTCTTAGGACCGGTCTTCCAATTGATTTGTCCCTGGCTTGGCCATCTCTCCTTTAACTATACACAAAGTCCTGCTAAAAGTATGCATTTTAGGTGATTTTTACAACAGAATGTTACAATGTAAACTAAACAGATTCTTGATATCAACAGTATGTTACCAAGGTGTTTTGTTGGTGTTTTTTTAAATTTCTGAATCCAACAATTGGTCACAGAGGTCAAGTATTATCGAGGCTCCTTTGTCAGGTGTCAATCGTGTCTGACTCATCCATCCTTCAAGTACATGCAAGGCTCAACAGTTTTCAAGAGGCAGAAGCCTGAGGCCGTTTAAGACACAGATGAAATAGGATTGTGAGGTGAACCCATCTGAGTGAGAACTTTATCCAGCCACTGGAGGGGGCCATGCAGGTGGATCTCAATCCAGCAGGGGGTGCTAGTAACATCTTGGCGGTGGTATTCTGCTCCCCAACCCTAGAAACAACATGTAGGAGGTCATTTAACTTGCTTAACTCAGTGGTTAAACTTATTAAGTAAAAAGAGCTCACATAATCAGACATAAAAATATGGATGCTTTCCACAAGACGAATGCTTGGGCGCACAAACACACAATTTGGCAGGCACTTCAGGGAATGGGTGTGTTCCCAGCTCCCCAAAGCCCATCCATGGATTCTGGATTAATAAGTCTTGGTCTTGGGGAATAAAAGTTTTAGAATACATTATAAGGCTGTTTTAATAGTGTTAAACTTTCATTTTCATTGCCCATTATGTTACTAATAGTATTGTAATAGATATTATTAAATTCTCACTTTATCGCCAAAAAAAATAAGGAAAAAGGTAGTATGTGAGACAGACTGACATTCTGTTCCTTCTTATTCAACCACTGGAGGTCCTCCTATGGACACAGGGCTCTTGAGCTTTTAATCTCTAAGCAAAACTGGCAGGAGCACGTAAGTATCCAAAAGCTATTATTGAAACCTAATCATTGCCTTGAATCTATGGATTCCATTTTCATTTGTACAGGAAGGGAGCTTGCCAGGTACCTTCAGGATCGCTGAATCAGGACACTAAGGCTGCAGAGAAGAAAGCCACTATGCAGAAGGGAAAAGTCATTTTGCTATTGCAATGATGAGTAACTCACTGGGTGGTGGCCAACGGAATATGACATTCTGATAAATCCTGGTTTCGTGAGGAATAGCAGAATAGATTGGGTTCTATCTTTGAAGGTGGGACCAGATCTTACTTATCTTCTATCTCAAACATCCATTGAGTGATTGGCACAAAGCAAAAGCTCTAGAGAAATACCTGTTCACCTGAGCTGACTTGGATTTTTCAGATATGGGGAGTTTACTGTGCAAATAATTTATAAAATATATGTTTTGTATTAAAGTCCAAAACTGATCACCTTAAAAATAGTATAAGACTGGCTATTAATATTAGTAAAATGTTCTATATTGTTCCCCTAAGATGCTAAGTGTGAGAGGGCAAAGTATGCTGTCTTTATGATAAAGAACAAGGTAGTGAACATTTTTTGTTGCTAATATATAAGCCACTGCCCTTTATCATGTCAGCAGGAGATTTATTTATCCTTAACTCTCCAAATCCAGACTCCCGCTGCCCTTTATCATGTCAGCAGGAGTTTTAAAACAAGATTTATTTATCCTTAACTCTCCAAATCCAGACTCCCAGTTATGTCCATTATATCTTATATAACTCTCCATTCCAGCACTTACCACGTTATAATTAAACATACACCAGGCCATAAGCATCTTGAAGCTAGAGATTTTAGGTACTTTTCCATCTCTGTGTTAATTCTCTGGAAAAGTGTTCAAAGTATTTGCTAAATGAATAAATTCTAATATATTTTTAATGCATATCCTTGTGTTTTAACACTTTTTATTAGTGTAAAGGTTGTTTTGACGTGTGTAAAAGTAAATAATTAAAAATGTGTAAAAGTAAAATAATTAAAATTGATTGAGTAATCAACATGAAATGAGTTTGAGGAAAAAGTCAATTGAGCAAGAGAGTCAGAAATTCTTGTAGAGTGGTCCTTCAGTAATAACAGACTCACCCAGGGACCTCAGCCATGACTACCACAATGCCTGACTCCATGCACCCATTTTAAAGATGAGGACCATGAAGATCAGAAAAAAAACCCCTGTGCCTGAACCACATCGTTAAAATGGCAGACTGAGCTAGACCTTGGATCACCTCCTCTCGAGGGATTCTTTCCTCCTTATCAACAAAAACAGCAAACGAAAAGCACTGTCCTCATTTTAAAATTCATTTTAGCCAAAATCAAAGTAAAAAATTGAATATTAATGTTAACAGTGGACAAGGAAGGTCTTTGTAGTCGCATAGGTACAAAACATATAGGTAAACTTCTTCAAAAGGTAAAAAAAACACACCCTCTTTTAATACTAAAAAGGTACCAGACTCGGCAATGAAGTGCTGTGGAATTACGTTTCGAGAAAAACAACACCAAGAGAACACACTGAAAATCTGCTAATATAACTCAAAGAAGTAGGTAAAAAAGATACTTGGGGAAGGATATCTGTGATCCACAAGATGATTAACACAGTCAGTTTCCCAAATTGCCCTCAGTAATAAACACATTACAGAACAGGTTTAACAACAAGTCAGATGAGCTTCTGAAGAGAGGACATGAAAGGTGGTTGCCTCGCCCAAATATATAATTAATTTTGTTTCTCAAGGTAACAGAGGATAAAAAGTTACCTTTGAGAATTCAGCCACAAGGCAGTCAGTCACTAGAATAAGTTACTGACGCATGAAACTGAATCAGATACTTAAATGTTTTACATTTCAATGGCATCTTAAAATTTTTTTTATTTCTCAGAGGTAAAAGAGGAGGCAGCAAGGAGATCAATTATTGTGAGCAAAGTCCCTCATCTTCTCCGTCCTCCTACCTTACCATACAGTCTTAGAGCCAAGGCATCTATTTATCTTTGGGCAAAGGCCTTATTAACTTTTGAATTAAAAGAAAATTCATAGGGTTTACTGGAACCACTAAAAAAACTGACCAATTGAAAATAAATCCCAGTGTGATGAACCTTTATTTTTACAAAAACACTGCTTGCTTATTGTTAAAACAAAAGCAAGAGGTGTTACCATCATAAAAAACACAGAATGAAAAGTAAAGGAAGGGGGTGTGTTGACTGAATTGATCTTATAAGACAACCAAGCATTTAAACTATGTATATTAAGTATAATACATAACCTACTAATGGTATTACCATAGCTAAAATAGTGCTATTCAAGTAAGGAAAAGGCATTAAAGCCTGCTACTATTGACATGTAACACACACACTCGTATAATCCAATGATACTGGAAGTCCTCTCTTAATGTTCTGTGACTTTAAGTGAAATGACCAATTTTTCATAGGGTAACTGATATAAACAAGAGTTAAGTTTCTATGGTGTCTTGACAATACCATAACAAAATTAGGTTGAATGAAATGACATTATTTGAGGACCTGCTATATTCTCCTAATAACTGACATCCTTGTTTAAGTTTAAAAATGCCTAGCTAACAAGCTGGCCTCCACGGACATGTATGGAGAAGAGACAGATTGATATACTGGGAGAAAGCACAGCACAGGTGTGTTAAACCCCCACCGGAGGAGTCAGAGCTCGCTCACCTTCACAAAGCTCATGCGTATAGTACACATTTTTGTGAGCTCGTAGACGGTCTCGAAGCCATGGTTCACAGACTGTGCCAACAACTGAGCAAATTCCTGGTTATTAAAAATTTTCAAACTGCACCCACTTGGGATCTTGCACACAGTAGTGGGATGAAATCCGTGATGGTAGTTGCAGTTCCGACTTTGCACAAAGATGCTACTGTCGCTGAGGCATTCGGCATATACCTCCCCTCCAACATAGTAAAGGTGGACTCCTGTGGGAAGACAAAGCACAGAGTCAGTTATTACAGCTGAAAAGCATGTGAGTTTATGCAACATATGAATATAGATGGATCTGAACTTTGGCTAATTAGATAAATAGATATTCTCCAAGTCTTGCACAATTGATAGAATCTTAGTTAACGGTATTAGTCAATATAGTGCCTATATGTCAACATGCACGTCTAGGTTTCTAAGAAAAAAATATAACGAAGTCTCTTAAAACTCTGTAATAGAGTGCAGCAATTTCATTCTGATAAGTGTTTAATGCCCTGTTTGGCCACGGAT
The DNA here is from genome assembly GCF_000412655.1 of Myotis brandtii. Taxonomy (NCBI): domain Eukaryota; kingdom Metazoa; phylum Chordata; class Mammalia; order Chiroptera; family Vespertilionidae; genus Myotis; species Myotis brandtii. The sequence continues at coordinate 1,265,539 of NW_005357159.1, forward strand.
TGAAAGCAATTCCTGCTTTAAAAATACAGCACAATAAAGCTGGACTTTATTAAGGGATCCTGCACAGATTCACCACACCAGCTTGTTAGCATTTATTTTGCAGCTGAACTGTTTGAAAATGTTTAGGGTAGGAGAAGGGAGGATCGAGACGTAAAAGAACTAGGAAACCACAGGTGGAGGAAGTATGGCTGAGAGCTGTCAGATGTAAGGTCCCGGAAAAAAAACACACACTAGAAAAATAATCCAAACTGTGTGGAATCTGATCTCACTGAACTACCATCTGCTCCGAACCTTTTCCTGTGAGATCCAGAGTGCCAGGAGTGTAGGAAATTGATCTTACCCAGCCTTTTAAAAAAAGGAAAGGGGGAAAAAACCATTCTGACGAAGCCCCACACCAGTTAGGAAGATTATTACAGGCCACCCAGAGAACAGAGTCCCATCCCATGTGGCTTTAAGTGATCTCGCTACCTTGCAGGTAACTCTGGCATGGTTTAGTCAATGCTAAAACCACCGTCTCACAGGAAATATTTTGTGTTGTGTGTACGTGTGCACACAACAGCTGAGACTTCTGCAACAATTCAATAGTGGCTGGAGCAAAAGCCCATTTTTCTGTCTGATGCAGAGAAAATTTAAGTGTGTGTTCTGTGTTTTTTTGTTTGTTTTTATTTTTTTCCTTGATTATAAAAGTGACAAATATTCATTTTAGGAAATTTAGAAAGTGAGACAAAATATAAAGCAGACAATAGTTTCCTTTCTTTAGTGACCCAGAGGCAAGAATTGTTAACAGTGTGACACACTGTATGAGGTTTTAAGGATCATTAAACTTTCTTTGCAAACATCTGAAATATCTACATGACTGTAGGGATACAACATTTATTTAATGATTCTCCCATTACTGGACCATTGTGTTCACACTAATTTTCTGCTATTATAAGAATGCTATGATAAATGTCTCTGGATCATTTTTTTATAATACCCTTAGGAGAGAATCCTAGAAGTTAAATCATTGGATTAAACACTTTTGATTCACTCGGCCAAATGAGTTTCCAGGATGCTTCCATCAATTTACACCCTGCTCACCAGCAGTGTATGGTACCTTTTTCATCTCACCCGTGCCAGTACTGAGTCTGAGTTTAAAACAAAACAACACTTCCCTAATTAAGAGCTGAAAAACAATACTGTTTTAATTTATACGTGAGGCTGATATGATGATTTCATATGTTTATTAGCCACTTGTGTTTCTCTTATGAATTTACTGTTCATATTTATCCTGCCAGGGCTCTAGGGTTTTTATTTATTATGAACTGCACATATAATTTAATTGTTTCCCCATTAGTCCTTTGCCTTTTAATTTTGTCTATGTATTTTTTTTTAACCTATAGAAGTTTGAAATCTTTAAGTAGTCAAACCCCTTGTGGTCTTTTCTGTTGCTTTAAATGCTTAGAAAATTTCTCTCTCTCTGATCAAATACATTTTCTCCTAACTTTTTAATAGTCTGCCTTTTTTAAAAAAAAGTTCAGCGCATTAATCTATTTGCATATATGGAATGAGGTCAGGGTTTCTCCCTCCAGCCTCACCCCAAAGCTAGCATTGTTACTGCAGGCCCATTAGAAGAATACTCTACTGATCTTATCATACATTAAATTTTAAAATACTGTGTAGTCTGAGTTTAATTTATTCCACTGTTTTGTCTACACACTGATTTAATTGTAGTTTCATAATGTTTTATTAACCCTAACATCAAGTCTATTTTCTTTACTCTCCCACTAAAAAAAAAAAATTAGCTATTTTCACTTGTTTATAATATTCAGAAAGCATTTTCCAACTTTCAAAAAACATTACATTGTGATTCTGACATGGATTGTCTTAAAGTATAGGAAGAATGAATATCCTCAAAATATTTTCACAATATTAGGCCTTTTCTTTAAGGAACACAGAATGCCTATTTATTTATTCAAATTTTCTTTCTCTTGCAATAACATTTGATTTTCTTAACATAAATCTTATATATTGCTGGTTCAGATTATTGCAAAAAATGTGTGTTTTCTGTTGTTATTGGGAATGTCATTTCCCCTTCTAGCGTATTTTCTAACTGATTACTGCCAGATTAAAGGAAACTGACATATAATTTCTAAAAACAGATTTATTGAAAGTTTTTAGATAAACAATCATATCATTTGAATCGACACAATGACCATAAGTAATACTGACATATGGGCGAAGAAGGAAAGGCACTCAGAAACTTATGGTTCAAGTGGATTAATAAAAGCTTCCTGGAAAGTAAATTAGCAAAGTATATCGAGTTTATGACCTACTAATTTCACTTCAAGAATTTATCCCCCCCAAAATCTATCCTAAGAATATCAGCAACCAATTAATTAATCATATCATCTGCAAATAATGATCATTTTGGCTTACTGCCATTATCTGTAATTCCACAATAGTCAAGGCATCTGGAACAATTTTAAATAACAGCATTCCCAGAATTCTCATCTTCTTCCTAATTTTTAATAGGAATGTCCCAGAGTACAATGGCTTTTTACTACTTTGGGGCAATGGCCAACTTTAGAATGTAATGAAAACTATGTCCCTCTGTCCCAAATGTGTGCAAAATTGTGTTTATCTGCAATCTCAGGGGTTTACAGCCATAGAAAGGTATTTGTATGCTAAGTTCTAGCATGTCATCATTACATGTGTAGCTTAGGGTTCCTCCCCCCTTAATCAGGTTAAGGAACTATCTATCGATTCCTGCTTTGAGAGTTGTTGCTTTTTTTTTTTAGGATTGAATGTTAAACTTTATTTCAAATGTCTTTTAAGCATCAATTAAATAACCTTTTAATTTGATCCACTGTTCTAAATTTCATAGGTCATTTAAAAAAAACCTTTACTCTGGAAATAATTTCAAACACACGGAAATAGGAAAACAGATCAAAGCCATATAGCCATCATCCAGATTTATCTATTGTGACAATTTACTCCACATGCTTTATCATCTGTACATCCCTCTATTCTATTTTTCTATACACACCTACTCATACATACATGCATACATACATACATACATATACATATATCTATTCTAGCACAGGACTATTTTAGATCAATATTTATACACAGAGTAAGGCAAAGGTAGGTTTACAGTTGTGAGTACCCGAGTTTATTCTTGTATTATTATTTTTTAACTAGAAGCCTGTTGCACGAAGATTTGCGCAATAGGCCTTCCTTCCCCTGGCTGCCGGCACCGGTTTTACTCCGGCACCTGGGACCCAGGCCTTTGGTCTGGCCGCAGCAGAGAAGCCAAGCCTCTTCAGTCTTCAGTCTTCAGTCTTCACTCCGGCCGGAGCCTTCAGTCTTCGCGCCAAGCCTGCATATGCAAATTAACCGCCATCTTTGTTGGGTTAATTTGCATAGTCACTCTGATTGGCTGGTGGGCATAGCAGAGTGACACCAATTTGTATGTTTCTCTTTTATTAGTGTAGATTATGGTTGTATTTAATTGTATTACCATGGTAAACCTACTTTTGCCGCACTGTGTGTATGTGTGTATGTGTGTAAATAAAATTTCGTCCTGAGCCATGTATTTCATCATGGCCCTTTACTCCTAAATACTTCAGTGTGCATTTCCCAAGCCTAGGGATGTTCTCCTACACAGGCGCCATACATTAGCAATGCCAGCACATTTAACATTGATATAACACTTTAATCTACCACTCTTATTCCAATTTTGCCTGTTGATCCCCATAATGTCCTTTATAATATGTTTTCCCTGGATGGTACAGGATCACATCCAGGGTCAGGTTATAACACTGAGCTATCGTATGCCTTTAGCCTCCTTTAATTTGGAACATTCTCACACCTTTGTCTTTTGACATTGATATTTTGGGAGAATACAGTCCCTCCTCACCCTTTTGAACAGGATGCTCCTTATTTGGGATTTGTCTGACATTTCCTGATTATTAGGTGCAGATTTGCATTCTCAGCTGGAACTCGGCATAGGTGATGTTTCCTTCTCAGGGTACCACATCTGGAGGTATATGATACCCATCTGTCTCTCACTGGTGATGATCATTCTGATCTCCCAGTCAAGATGTTGTCCAATTCCTCCACTGCGTAATCACTGATCTTTATTCTCCCTTGAAACAAATGGGCTGTCTGTGAGGAAACATTTTAAGACCATGCACAGATCCTGATTCTCATTTAAAAATTCTCTCTGTTTTTAGGATCCATGGATGTGTTCCGGAGGGCTACCACGTGATGACTGTCCAACTCTAGCACTCAGTCTACATTTACCAGTCAGCCTTCCCATTCATTTATCGATTCATTACTGGCATGGATTTCTGGATTGCTATTGCTTTTCAGTGGTTTGAAACTCATTACTTAGTTATTTTGGTGCTCAAATTATCCTAGAGTTGGCTCCCGTGACATGCGCCCATCATTTTCTTAAGCATTTCTTTACTTTCTGACACAACAGAATGTTCCAGGCTCACTTGGTGCCTGTCTGTCCCAGCCTTGGAGTCAGCCCTTTCTCCAAGAAGCCCTGTGGTTCCTCTGAGTGGGAAATGGTGTTAGAGGTGTCTCACCAGATGTGTTTATTGCTCCTGGGTATCTTAGCCTGTTGGCCCTTTAAGCAGACAGGTCAGAAACTATCTGCATGTACAGATGCATCTATATATGCGCACACACACACACACACACACACACATATACATGAGATCATAAACATGTATGAACACACACATACACACATAACTAAAATTATGATTTCACACTGATACTTCCACAGGGTTCATTTCTTTGCTGTCCTCCACACGTGTACGTCTCTTATTTCCCAGTGAAAACCCAGGCTCCCAACATCACACATTCAGTATCAATCTTATAATCGAATCTGAAAGTTTCAGAACTGTTTCATTCATATTGCTACTAAATAATCAAGTCTACTACAAACAGTTCAGGGTTTGCTTACAATCACGCTACCCTACCTGCCCAGACTGAGGATATATAGCAAGGTACTATCTATTCCTAAGTTGTTTGGGATTATTTCATTCTTTTTATTTCCTCAGTGAGTTATGGTATTCGTCTGACATACATTAGGTTTACTTATTTTAATCTGCTTTTCGTTTCAGGTGGTAAGTAATTTTTTAACAGCGATCCTATTCTGCAGCAAAACACAAGATAGACCAGGGCCCCCGAACAGCAAATCACTGTTTCTGCTAATGACGACTAATTATCACGCCTGGGTCGGCCACAGAAATCGCTGACTGGAAGGTGGACTTCCTGGTAATGCGCATTGGGAAAATATTTACAAACTGAAGCAAGTACACATTATCTGGCGTTGCCACACTAGTTTTGCTACAGGAAAGACTAAGAGGCTCTGGGGGGACAGGAACACAACAGACAAAAGAGGTTAAAGTGGAAACTCACCTTTTCCAATGTGCCGCCTCGTGTTTTCAATAGTGGAATTCCGATTAACGTTGGAGAGCAGCCCAAGGCAGAAACGGTTCTTATTGTTGGAAGGGTCGGTGAAACCGTCCACCAACACACTGGTGGAGGAGGCATGGAACGCTTCTCCCACGCGGTTATTGAGCTCATAATAGACAATAGAGCACCAGTGTTTTGGCTCCTCATAAGCAACTGCCTGAACATCTGTAAGAGAGAAAAGCTCATAGTGAATCACGGTGGGTGCCCGGGGCTCTCAAAAACTGAAACTGTGTTGTAACATTGGCTCAGGACCATGGAATGAAGATATGGAGAAGCAACTGCTATTTTAGGGTATGGAGTGTATCTATGATGTCTTAGTATTCCTTACTAAGTGCAACATTGTCCTTTCATTGGAAAATAATTTTCTCTAATTACTGTTGGATAACCAAAATGCCAGCTAGGCAAGCATACCCACAGCGTGTGCGGAACACTCACAATATGCTCTGTAATATGCCAAAATGGAAATTACCCCCATTACAGACCCTGGCTCACCATCTAAAGAAAGGCAACAAGTGGTAAGTGAGCTGAAAAAAACAAGGGGGGAGAGAACAATAGAGGACGGGAAATATGCCAAAGGTGCTGGCACGGAAAGGAATTACTTTCAACCGAGCCTTAGCATGCCGATGCTTTTCCAGAGCAATGAAAATCAGTTTCTAATTATTGATAAGAAGTTCCTTTACTTCACGTTAAGTTGCCAATAACCATCACAGCTACAGCTCTGCTCCAGTCCTCAAACTCAGGAAGAAATCGTGCCAGCTGGCCAACTCGCACGGAATGAATCATATCTCTCTCATCCAGATTTCATGCTAACTTCCTTATATTTGCTTTAAGTCATGCAGAGCAGGTGTGTTTTGTCTCTCCATTCCCAGAATGGGCCAACAATGGAAATTACCCAACTTTACTGACAGGATGCAGCTTGTTAAGTCAAATCTCTTAAGACTAACAAATCTCCAAACAGAACATGCTTCTAAATATTTGCAACTAGAAGGTTCTAAAGATAAGTTCCTTCTGTAGTAAAACCTCTTATACCACTGCATTAGAGATTCCAGGAATACAAACCATATAGAGCCAGCATGCCAGTACGTAATGATCTGAGGTTTATGGTCTTGAATATATAATCATAAAAAAAAGGAAAGAAAATCCGAATTGGAGGCAAGTACTTCTGTGTTCTTAACATCAACCTCCATAATATTAAAATGCACTTTACTTTAGAATTCGGTACAGAAAACAAGGAAAATGATCATTAAGAAACCACTCAGCCACAGAAAAGAGGAAATACTGCCATTTGCGACAACATGGATGGATCTTGAGAATATCATGCTTAAGCAAAATAAATCAGACAAAAAAAGTTAAGGACCATATGACTTCACTCCTGTGCGATATAAAACTGAAAGCAACAAATGAACAAACAAGAAAAACAAAAACTCATAGACACAGACAACAGTACACTTGAAATCTATATAATTTTATTAACCAATGTCACCCCAATAAATTTAGTAAAAAAGAAAAGAAAACCACACAAACATTAACTGCTTTATACACTGAAGTGGGTGAGCTGAAAACATGTTTGCTAAGCAATTATCCCTTGTCAATCTGCTATATTTCAAAGAGCAAAATTCTAGTGATTTACAAGTGTCAAATCTTAAACAGGGCTGCAACATTATTAACAGAAGGCTTTATCAACTATCAGTGTTGTTGAAAATACATTCATCTAGGTTGGAGGTTGACGATTTTTTTTTTCTATAAAAGGCCAGAAAAGTTTTGTAAGCCATGTGGTCTCTATGGCAACTACTCAACAGTACCCTAGTAGTGCAACAGCAGCAACAGATAATATGAAATGAATGAACACAGTGTGTCCTAATAAAACTTTATTTATAAAAACAGGAAGAGTCTGAATTAACCTGTAGACTGTAGTGTACTGACCCCTGCTCTAGGAAAACCACTCCAAATTAAACAACAGCAACAAAGAAGGCCAACGTTCCTTCCTCATGAAAAAATTAACTATAAACTTATTCTAATGGAGAAAATGTTTAAAGCTATTTAAAGGAAAATATTTTAAAACAATTTAAAGGTCAATTTCCTGAAATCAGGCATTTTAGACTTAACAATAATATTTACAGGTCAGCATGCTCATAACTGTATATGCCATCCTTTCCTGCAATCCTGATCCCCAAATAAAAATCCCAAAGATGTGTGAGACAGGAGTTCTTTTCTCCAACCAGAACCTTTGTTGGCTCATAATCATATGTTTGAGAGGATGTTCTAGAGATCATCAGAGCCAACAAAAAAGGTGTACATTCCAGTTTATCACACTGCACATCTAAGAAAGGTTGAGTTTATCATCAAATTTTAAGAACTTCAAAAATACAAGCAAGTCTGACAAAGTGTGAGGTGTCCTCAATTTTAATTATAAAGTTGATGAGAATGACCTAAGACATATCTAGTCATCGAATTGCATTTCAACTCCAATGTGTGTAAGGTTTGCACAAATTCGATGACCCAGGCCATGTGCCGAGTGCACCTGTGCAGCACTGTCCTCCATGAGAAGTTGTGGGAGCAGCTTTACTCAACAGCGTGCCGTGACTTCTTACCGATGCTCAGAGACTTTCCCAGCACTCATTTACCTGGGCTCCCTGCTCCCTTAAGCCACTCGACTTGGCACTGCAGCCCTGGAGGAAGGATGGCGTCCTCCCCTATGTCATGGCCAAGGAGTATGCAGAGCTGCAAACAGACCCGCCCTCTACTTGAGAGACAAAGAACCTTCGTTCTGCTTAGAGCTCTTCCGGGTGAAGACAGGAAAGACATGCGCCTCAACTCCTTTTAGCAGCAAGGTTAGAAACAAACACAAAAAGCAAGAAAGAAGCGAACGTACTGGTTTGTGCCAGCTGCCCTGTGCATGGAGGGGTGCGGGGAGGCGCTGGGAAATAGATGGGGTTGATCACTATCTATCCCAGCTACAAAAGAACCTTCTCCAAAGCCTTGCGACATGAACTTCTAGTTTTGGAAATCACCCGTGGAAACTCCACTTCAATATTGTTATGATCATCATTTCTCAATGCCCCTTTGTCCTTTACTTAAAAATACTCTTTTTTCACCAATTCAGAATTACTAAGTATGGAAGCTCTAAACATGACTGCTCAATTACACGTAGGCCTTCATTAGTTAAGTCAGTGTGTTTGTTCTTCACAGAAAAGACTTACCTGTAACCCAAGGAATTGTTTCTGCAGAGCCTCTTATTGTGTTCTGTCTTCCTCAAATAGCTATCTTTTTAAAGACTAATGCAATTTTGTGAGAGAAAGCCACATTTGGGCAGATAAACCTGAGACTCTCAAAAGGGAATCAGCGGCAATTCATTTACCTCCTCTGTTGATTTCGGGGGGCAGTGAAGGAGCCATCATGTTTGTGTCCATTGGCTGAGAGCCATCCTGGGTCATGGGGTCTTCAGGGGGCAGGTAAGCAGGTGGGGGCGTATCAGCTACAAAGTAAAAAAAGAAAAGAAACCAAAAAAACATAACTCTTAAATCCTTAATAAACACACACACTTAAAACATATATATCCTCTTCTGTCCTGAAATTCATAAGAGATTAATTTGCTGTTCCCACCACCCTTTCTGAAGATTGGAGGCTCCGGACGCTGGACTGCTGTGCACTTTCTGAAGATTACTACCATCTCATGATCTTACACAATTTTAGTCAAAACTCAGGGGGAGGAAAAGCACTGAGTGCTAGTCCCGGAAGTGGTCTGCCAGTCTGGGATGGTGCCATTGTAACACAATCGGACGAGCATTTAAACCACCTTGGGTACAACCCACGCTGAGCGGGCCTCTGCATTTCCCTCGCACTGGTAGATGGAAGACCTCTGAAGGCTCTAGAGGACTTCTCAACGAAAGGGGCTTCAGGGTCTCCTGCATGCAACCTGTGGGCCCTTAGGAATCACCACTGAGTTTCATTACTCAACTTTCTGACTGAACTTAATTTTTTCAAGACTTTAGGCGACCTGTCAGGACCACCTTCTCCCACCCTCTTAAATAATCACTAATTTTAAAACCCCTAAGATTTTTTTTTTCAACTTTCTGACTGAACTTAATTTTTCAAGACTTTAGGCGACCTGTCAGGACCACCTTCTCCCACCCTCTTAAATAATCACTAATTTTAAAACCCCTAATAGCGGAAGAGGAAACAAATCCGTTTATCACAGCTATCTTTTATTTCAGAATTTACATATATGTTTCCTCTGGAAAGTCATAGCCAACTGGCAAATAAGAGGCAGCAAACAATATTGATTTCGGAAACAAAGACCGTAACACAGATATTCTGTATTCTTAAACAAAGAGCATGGTTTTCCCCCAAACAAGTTACTCCCTGGCTAGCGTGAGCCCATGGGGCACACGGGGCAGAGCAGGGAACGAAGTCTCGCCCTAGGGACCCACGCTAACTTAGGTAAGTCCCCTAGACCACTCGGGCAACCCTCAAATGCAAATACTAACTGGGCTCCACTAGAGTTCCACAGCGAGTTCCAAGACTGACTGAATCACAGCACCCAGTGACTTCCCACGGTCCAGCTGTTAACGAGCAAGGGCTCGGAGCACAAAGACAGGGCTGTGGGGACCTTATCCGGCTGCCTTTTTCACCCTTCTCCAGCTTCTTTTAATTCGGCTTCTTCCCTGCACCTGGAACACTGACTTGGCTTCACTTCCAGTCAGGAAGGAAGACAAAGAGCCTCCCCCGAGACCAAAGACAACACATTTCTCCAAATACACAGGTGACACCTCATGGGCAACCCACGGCATCAGCACCACTGAGAGGGACCAGACGCCACCGGAGGTGCCCACCGTCCCCACAAGTGCCTCCTCCCATCTCCTCTTCACATTTCCCCTGCTGGGCCTGAGCCTCCGTCCCTCGGCAGCCGGGGAAGAAGTGTACATCCAAGCAATAACCTTCAAGTTTTTCACCCTTGGGCCCACCCCGGTTTGCCACTGCTCAAAAGCCTTCTGAAGTTATCTCCTCCCTATTATCCTGTTCATCACACACAAAGGGTCTGAAAGGGAGTGGATAGAAGTCACCAGATGCTATTAGCTTGATTTTTTAAACTAGTCAATCTCCCACCCTCATCTGAAACCGTTTTGGATTGAAAGCCAAGCAAAACAATGCAAAGTAACCAGGCTTAAAATAAAAGGAAGCAATAGATACATAAACTACAGACAGCAATATCAAGTGTGGACCGCTTTTCAATTTTTGAGGACATACCCGCACTGATGTCGAATTCAAATTTACTTAAAAAAACAAACAAAAACATTTCAGTGGCCCAATGAACATGCTTGCCCACTCGTTCATAGAGGTTAAGTATGCAGATGCCAAGTATATCTTTATTTCGACTATGTTTCTTGAGGTCTACTGGCAAGAAATTCGTTACTAATCATTCTCTGAGGTGCTGGCTTATTAACCTATTAACTTGACAAACAAAATGTCCTAATTAATCATTTATTCTGATAAATATTACACCATCAGTTAAGTCTGAAAAAGGAGGATAATTGTTTTCTGTCTTTGCTAAGTTAAACAAGCAGATGGTTTCCAGTACATCTGTTGCAATTCCTTTGTTGTTAAAGTATATGTTTCTTGGGATTACATCACCCCTTAAATGAATTTAATTAAGAAGGGGACTGTGATCCCTCAGGAAATATCTTTTCTGAGGTTGCACTTGCAGCAGGGGTTTTTATTCCACGTATGAAATGATGCTGATGGAGCCTGTGTTTCTCCTCAAGCAAATGTGTGCAACACACTATTTTTCTCTTTCTTTTTATCAAGAGCAAAGACTGTTAACAATGATGCCACGCCCAGAAAGATGCAGCTGTTTCGAAGCCCTTCAGAATAAAAACATAAAACTTATTTGAGCATCTGTGCCTGACAAATAAAACAAGACATGTGCCTATTACTTAGCTACGAGGTCTTCTTTCAACCAGTCGGGTCCTGAGCCCTGGAGCGCAGGGCCATGTACCAGAGCGGACACCCTCTCCCTCCAGGCACCCCAGCTTCTCCCCACCCTGTGATAGATAACACTACGGGAACTGACCACAGAACAGCCCCCAACAGCGCAACCTACCTGGCATCTGAAAAGGGCTTCCTGGGTCAGAGCTGGTGGGAGAATGAGGGTAGGTGCTACTGCTGCTTCCGGGAGAGTTGGGGTAGCTGCTGTTGGGGGAGTGAGGGAATGGGTGGCTGTTGGGTTGCTGGAAAGAATCCGGAAAAGTGGCGTTGAGTGGCATGTGAGGCTCATTTTGTCCTAAGTTGCGGAACTGAGCTAAGAGGCTGTGCTGAGGGTTATATTCACTGTGTCTCGGGACCAGCACTGGAGGAAGAACTGGAAAAAAAAAGAAAAAGACAAAAATGAGAATGATGGAAATCTGTAACAACATCGCGATAAAGTCGCAGCATAACCTGTACGTAACAAATTATCTGAACCCTGCCCTGCTGCCCACTCGAAAGCGCCATCCAAATGAAAAGCCATTTTTCACTCAGGAACAAATGCGCTAAAAAAAATACCGTCCCTTTAGAATCACTGGAGACTTATGGTGAAGATGAGCGGCAGTGACAGGCTGTTGGGGAAAGTCTGCAAAATACATCCATGTAGGTTAACAAGTTATGGCTCCCCTATTCTCAATTGTTTCATTTACTAAAAACCAAAGCACAATTAAGAGCATACATATGTCATCATTGACGAGTCCACTTTATATCCCTGGCTGATAAGATTTGACATTTAAGAGTTAATAATACCGATTAATGATATGAATTATTCACCATACATGTTTTAAATGGACCCAACTCACTTTAAACCAAAAGGAAGTGAATAAAGGTGAGAGGGTAAATACAGTGAACAGTATAAATCCAAATGCCAATGAAGACAGTTAATTGGACAAAATAGGATATTTTGTGGGACAGACTTTAAGTTGTGTCCTCCTAGTCATATAGTCACATGCCGCTTAATAACAGGGAACACTGTAATGGCATGCGCATTAATATGACTGGCAGCCCAGTAGGTTTGTTTATACCAGCGTCATTACAAACATGTGAGGAATGCGTTTTGCTACTGCATCGCAACCACTATGATGTTACTAGGCGACAGGAAGTTTTCATCTCCATTATAATCTTACACTAGAGGCCCGGTGCATGAAATTCATGCACTGGGGGTGGGGGGTTGGGGTGGGGAAGCGGTCCCTCAGCCCGGCCTGCGCCCTCACGAAGTCCGGGAGCCCTTGGGGGATGTCGGACATCCTTAGCGCTGCTACGGAGACAGAGACAGGAGAGGCTCCCAGCTGAGCGGCACTCCCCCCGTGGGAGCACATTGACCACTAGGGGGCAGCTCCTGTGTTGAGTGTCTGCCCCCTGGTAGTCAGTACGCATCATAGCGACCGGTTGTTCCACCGTTCGGTTGATTCGAATATTAGCCTTTTATTATATAGGATTATATAGGATATGCGTGGTCTGTTGTTGACCAAAAGTGTTCTGAGGTACATGACTGTACCTTGGGAACATCTTTTCTCTAAGGATCTTAATGTATTTACCCACTTATCAGTCATCCTATTTACTACCTGGTAGGTTAAAAAAAAAAAAAGACATTTTATACAATCCACATTTTGCTAGGTGAATACTTAAGGCCAAAACCGTTTATACCAGTAGAGAAGGAAAGAAAACAAGCCATGCCTCAAAGCTCTGTGTGTGAGGAGCCTAAGGAGTTAATAATTAGCATGGTCGGAAATCTCCAGCAGCAGAGCCCCTACAAGTACAACGAGAGTCCAGGGGAAGGGCTGGCAAACAGAGCCCTCACCAGGGTTAGAGCCTAGCTTCCTGCCAGGGTCACCAGATGGCTCTCCCCAGTAACAAAGGCCCTTGGAATCCCTGCTGTTCCGTGGCCTTGGCTAGAAAGACAAAAACAACCCATTTGGTAAACTGTATGGGAGGAGAGAGGAAGACATTTAAAATCTGTTACTGTTGCTGGGAGTTAGGATTCAGAATTTATTTTCCCAATGAAACAATACTTAGAGGCTTTAGGAATTAAGTGGATTTTTGAGGGCTATCCAGGGAATTTATCCATAATTTCTAACATTTCTACAGGGGGAAAAAGTGCTCTTAACACTTGGATCATCACTTATTCATGAGCTGAAAAATGTTAAAAGTTTCTCATACACTGTATCTTAAATTTTACATAATCCGGTAGCAATGTGATTTCCCTACTATTTGACACCTTAGAAACAAACCCTGTTAATATAATAAATAAATGTATTTTCTTTTAAGCACAGTGATGGAATCTGCCCAAACCAAGTCATTAAAAGCATAAGTCCTCCTTTTACCTTTCAATAGCCACCTGAAGTGTAATCTACTTTGTTTTGTTGAACAAAAAATTTCCGACAGTCTTAAAGGCTCACCCTACACCAAAAGAAATCTATATTCCAAAATAAACTCATGCTATGAAATAGTCCACTGCCTTTAAATTGTTTATGCAATCAAACATTCTCTTTTTCTTTTAGCTGCTGCAGCTTATGGTAAGTTACCACTTTACAACCTGCCTTGTTTGGTCATCTAGCTATTGCCTCATTTCTGATTGGTACCTTTAAAAGGGGGCAAATATTGGCCTCTGTACCCCTCCCTACAAAGGTAGCACCAGACAGCAATTTGAATCAATTCTCCATTTTAACCCTTCAGAGGACCCCTAAGCCCCAACACACACACACACACACACACACACACACACACACACACACACACACCCCTGCACCCCAAGCTGACACTCTGCACAGTGTTCCGGTAACTCTGCTGTGTGGTGTGCAGTGGTCTGGCCCTCAGGCACAGTGCTATCCTTAGTGGACATTACAGGTGAGCCTGACCAGCTTTTGCTAATCACTGGGAGAAGTAAGCTACCAGCTACAATAAATTAGCATCCGATGAACTTGACAAGAAAAACGACGTTTTTCCTCACCTCTGACTATTGAGATGATTTTGCCACTGCAGACATAGGTACAGGTATCTTTTAATAAACTTAAAAAATGTATTGATGTATCACACATCTATACTAAAATGCACAAATCTTCATATAAATGAAATCATACAGACTCATGTATCTAGCTTCTTTGGTTCAGCATTATGTCTGTAAAACCCACTGATGGTGTGTATAGCATCTTATTATACATATATATTACAATTATTTCCTCAGTCCCTCCACCTAACCTCCTCAGAGGATAATCAATTTCATTTTTTTCTGATTTATCCTTCCTTTAAAAAAAATAAAATACATAAATATATGCTTTCTTTTCATTTTCTTTTTCTGTTGCTAATCCTCACCTGAGGCCATTTTTCCCCATTGATTTTTAGAGAGAGTGGAAGGGAAGAAGGGGAGGGGGAGAGAGAGAGAGAGAGAAACATCAATGTGAAACACATCAATTGGCTTCCTCTCGCATGTGCCCCCCACTGGGGCCATGGATCAAACCTGCAACCCGGGTGTGTGCCCTTGACCGGTAATCAAACTCAAGACCTTTTGGTGTGAGGACCAACACTCCAACCACTGAGCGACACCAGCCAGGATAAATATATGCTCTCTTACTTCATTTTTATTCCTAAAAATGAAAGTCAGCCTACTATGCTTTTTTTCACTATATCCTAGAATTAACTTCACTTTAATTTATAAAGATCTTCCTCATTTGTCTTTACAGCTAATAACACCATCGTTTATTCAACCAATCTCCCATGGCTGGGCATTTACGTAGTTTACAATATTTTACCATCAGATATAATACTGCAATGAATAAGCCAGCACATATATATTGTACTGTGCAAGGTGTATCTCCAGGATAAATTCCTAGACATGGAAATCCTGGGTGAAAGGGTAAATGCAGGTATTATTTTGCTATTGTTGAGTACCCCTTATTAGGGTGGCAGCATTTTGCATTGCCACCAGCAACATATGAGGATGACTTTTTCCCCACAGCTTCCAGGACAGACTATGTTGTCAAGCTTTTGATTTTTCTTGGACACTCTGATGGGTGACAAATGGTATTTTGGTGCAATTTTAATTTACATTTCTCTTAATATGGTGAAAGTTGATATTTCAGAGGACATTTTAATATCGTGTGTGTGTGTATGTGTGAATTGTCTGCTTGTGTCCTTTGCCCATTTTGGGGTAATTTTTCATTTAAAAATATATATTAGAGATATCAACCCATGATATATTTATACGTCACAAATACTTTATCACAACCTGTCTGATTTTGCTTCTGTGCAAGTTTCTTTTTGGCTGCAAATTTATCAATAATTTCTTTTACTGTATGTGGATTTTGATTCATAGAAAGCTCACTCCTACACCCAGATCGTAAGGAGGAATTCACCCATGTATTCTTGGAGTGCATATAAAGTTTCTTATTTTACTTAGAGCTCTGATCCATTTGGAGTGCAGTTTTATTTATAGTAGGAGGAACAGATCTAATTTCATCTTTTTCCAAATGGCTAGCCAGTTGCCCCAACACCATTAAAAAGCCCATCTTTGTCCCAGTGACTGGAGATACCACTTTTCTCATAAAGTTCCATACATGTTAGGGTCTATTTTTAGGCATTCCATTCCATTCTATTCTAGTCTGTGCCCCAGTACCGCTCTGTTTTAATTATAGAGGCTTTATAGTATGTTTTAATATAGACAGGGCTAGTCCCCTCTCACAGTTCTTCCTTTTCAATGCTGCATGCTTACTTTCCCATATGAACTTTACTTATCACTTTGTCTACTTTCAGAAAAAAAGGTATTATTGGTATTTTAATTGGGAACATATTATATTTATACATTAGCTTACTAAATATGAATGTCTTGATTATGTTGAAATGTCCTAGTCAAGATCTAGGAAGGTCTGCTCAAGACTACTTCTGTGTATTTCAGGAGTGTTCTGTAGTTCTGGTCTGTATGAGTTTGTGAGGGCTGCCGTAACAAAATACCACAGACCGAGTGCTTAAACAACAGAAATTTATTTACTCAAAGTTCTGGAGGCTGGAGTTCCAAGGTCAAGGTTTCTCCTGAGGCCTCTCCTCTTGGCTTGCAGATGAGCACTTTCTTGCTGTGTCCTCATATAGCTTTTTCCCCTAGTGTCTCTCTGTATGTCCTAATCTGCTCTTCTAATAAGAACACCAGTCGGCTTGGATTAGAGCTCACTCCAATGGCCTAATTTTAACTTTTTAAAGGCCCTATCTCCAAATACAGTCACACTCTGAGGTACTTATGATTGGGGCTTCAATATATAAATTGGGGGGGGGAGGGTCACAATTCAATCTATAACACTGACTATAGGTTTTAAATTTCTCATTAAATTTATTCTTAAGTGTTTTATCTTTTCTGCTGCTATTTTAAATGGGGCTTTCTCTTCCATTATATCTTCTAATTGGTAATGACATATATGGTTATTGATATTTATGATATTTCTGTTACCTTTTTATATCCTACTACCTGGGTGACTTCTTTTGTTGTCTGAGTTAGTTTTACCTTTGATTCACTAGAGAGCTGTCGAGAAAAATGATCATGTCACCAACAAATACAGTTTTAATTTTCCCGTTTCAATTGTTTTCTCTTGTCTAATTGCATTGGTGAGTACTGCCAATATAATGTTAAAAAGTAGTAAAGATAGTTAACTTCCTTGACTTATTCTTAACCTTGGTGAAAATGCCTCTACTGTTTCCCCATTAAGAAGCTGACTTTAATAGGAGAGAGAAAGGGTGACAGAAGGAGACTTGACTTGGGGTGATGAACACACAATACAATATACAGATGATGTGTTATAGAATTTTACTCCTGAAACCTATGCAATTTTATTAACCAATATCAGCCCAATAAATTCAATAAAAAAGTTAAAAAAAAAAAAAGCTGACTTTAGGACTAAGGGTGTGTGTGTGTGTTTAAGGAAGTATCCACTAGTAATCCCGTTACATATCCATTCAATAGAACACTACTCAGAAACAAAAAGGAATGAAATATTGATTCACACAACATGAATGAAGCTCCAGGTAATATGCTGCGAGAAGGCTGACAAAGAGTGCAAACTATATGATTTCATGCACATGCAAACCAATGTATGGTGACACAAAGCAGACCAGTAGTTGCCTGGGGAGAGGCCAGGGGCTGGAGGGAGAGACTGCAAAGGTGCAGGAGTGAACTTGTGTGGGTGATGAGTCTGCCCATGATCCAGGTTACGGTGATGTTTTCAGAGGTATACACCAACACTAACCACACTGGACGTTTTAAACATGTGTAGTGTATTCTATGCCAAGCATTCCTCAATAAAACATTCAAAAAAGGAATGTAAAGGGGCAATTTAAAATGGTCCTTTACCGATTTTTTTTAAATGGCTAAAATGTCCTATTATCTATTCCTTTTCCAATCCTGTCTTCAAGGTTCGGGAACCCTTCCTCTGAGCTCTCCATAGTACATTCCCCAACTAAAACATTTTTCCCACCAGCTCTACTTTGGGGGTTCTAAATGTACGTCTCCCAACTCAGAATCCCCATCCAGGAAAGGAATTCCAGTTCTTGGCACAGATACGTCAGCTCTCACAGTGAAAACCAACCGAAGATACTGAAGGGAAAGAGCTGCAGAAAGCCTGGTGTTAAAGTGGAGATAACACTGGAGACATACAGGGTGTTATATGGCCCCGTTAAGAGTTAGTAAGCAGAACAGAAAGATACTCAGTCTTTCTGAGAGACATGTCCCCAGTATTTCTCAACATTTTCCACCAAAGTAAACGTCAGTGACAGAGGAGAAGACACTAATCAGGGGGTCCCAGCGGCTCCCCTGGAATTATGGAATGGCATTGAAATTTTCCTCTATCTCACCAAAGTCACATATATTTTATGCTCTACTCCTCTCTACTTCTCAAATGCAAAAATACTTTACATAACTTACAATCAAGTAAAACTGACACTCCAGGAAGATGGTCCATGTTACCCATGGCTTTGGGTATGCAATTATGGCACACTGGTTGGGATGTGTGGGTTTCCTATTTACTCAGTGTCACAATTCTCAGAAAACTGCAGCAAAAAGTGGCTGATGATGGCAAGGAGGGAGACAGATATCAAGCTAAACTCTAGAACTAAGAGGATTTATGTGGAAGCAAGGAAAAACATATCAGGTTGATTTTAGGGGATCACTGTATTACACAAAATTCACATGGACACGATTACAATTATTTGCTATAAGCCTGGAACCATGCTTAACACATCACACCACTTTGCAAATAAGAGTGCTGAGGGGTACTCACCTGAAGTCACATAGAAAGTTTCAAGAGTTGGGAAGGCAATGTGCGTTCTCAACCGTGGTGTCCTACAGCCTCAAAGACTCAAGGTGTCTAGGAATGCTACACTCTGTTCTATACAGCCTGCTTAAGAGATGGATGAATAGAACAAATTCCAGAATATCTCCGGACAAATTAAAGTTAAGGTCACTCCATATAAAGGAGAAAACTCTAATTTAATAAGCTCAGTTATGGTAAGCACCTAACTCCCTGATGATGGATAATAAGTGAGTCATTATCAAATCTGATCTGTGCCGTTTGACAACTTCCCTAAGTAGGGGTCTCTATGTTCTGGTTTGCCTGGGACAGTCCCAATGTGCACCTGTTCTCTGATGGAATTATTCACAGGTGACCCTTGTTGCGCTCAAAAGTGTCCTGGTTTGAACAATAAATCCTATGGCTCTTCACACTACAAACAATAATGAAGTCATTTCAGAAGAGGGAAGAGATGGGCCTGGGGTCTGGAGCAGCTGCCAGCCCTAGAAAGAAGCATTACTGTGGCAGAGGTACCCGGAAGCTGGTGAGGCAGGGGTAAGTCCCCCCTCCCCCGCACATCACACACACAAGCTGCTCTCAAATAAGAAGCCCAGGCTCCTCTCACCTGTGCGGCACCTACAGGGTAATGCAGCTGCTCGTCTAGACATTTCTCTCCACCCCACCTAGTGCTTGTTCCTTTCCCTTCAGCAATATTTCAGGGAAGAGATCATTAAGAAATCTGTTTTCTACTGGTGGACAAGGAAAGAATAAGCATCCAGACTAATTATCCACGTTTAAACACATCTACATGGGACTGTTATTTCTTGGGGCGGGGTGGTGGTGGTGGAGGGGTGACGATCCAGCTCCAGGAATGAGCATTTAGGTACCACGGGGTAGCAGCTGGCTATTTTCCATTAGGTCTGTGTCGATGAACACAGGCGAGGGCCTGGCACAGTACAGCATAGGGAATACGGCTAATAATAGTGTAATAACTATTTTTAAAAAATGGAATGAGGATTTGCAAACTCTAGGCCTGACTCAGGTCAGAAACAGGAAGGCAGGGTGAGGAATGCCTTCCTCTTAATCTTTTCTTTCCGTGTGTCAGGCTATTTCTATTTTATGGAAACAGAAATCTGGGAGCGCGGTGTCTCCTGGGGCCCTTGTCTTCAGAGCCCTGAATAGGGCCACTCCTGCTTGGCAGCGTCACAGAAGGACTGCGGCTGCGGCTTCCCTTTGAGGGCGGCTCCCACTGGTTCATTTGAATGCAAAGAATCTCCTTTGAAAGAAGCGGCCAATATTAAAACACTTTCTGTACACCCGTACGTTTCTTTTTTATCTGAATCATTTTAAAATCAGACTGTGTGTGTTGCTCCTATATTTTTGGGAGTTCTAAACCTGGTAAAAACCCTAAGCTGGCTCCGCACCCCCTCCGCAGAGGTATTCTGGAAGAGAAAAGGCTCCTCCTCGGGGATTTCACCACCCCTCCCTCAGTCCCTTGAAAATCTCCAATTGCTGCGTGCCTTTAAACGGAGGAAAAGCGTTCTTCCTTTCTTTCCCTGACCTGTCAGGAGGGGGAAATCAGATTTCTGCCTTTTCTCAGTGAGGCACCTCTGCTTTTCAAAGTGTTTATGCATCTCTTTCGGTTAAAAAAATAAAATAAAACCCCTTTTTGGTGAGAAAAAAACAAACTAAGAAAGTTTCAGGAGATATTTTCGTTCCAGGAAGCGAGTTGCAGGAGACATTTGTGATTCTGCTGTTGGTCTCGGCTTTTCTGCGTTGCCAAGGCACAAGGAGGAGGAATGAAAAAGAAACAGCTAAAACTGGAAAGAGGGGCTGAGCTTTGGAGAGCATCCATACACCCTCTAGATCCTGGAGGGCATCCCGTACACCCTCTAGGCCGGGGAGCTTTTTCGAGATTGGGAAGTACTGTCTGAAATTGGATCACTACGTTGTCAGTAAACATGTAACTGAGTAAATAGGAAATCCACACATTCCAACCCCAACGCTCAACACCCACGTTGTCAGTGGTAAAGCTGTGCAGTCACCACACTAAGGCCCACAAGTGACCCACCAAATGTTTATGGACACACTTTTTTTGAACACAGAAGAGAGTTCTATAGCAACGTTGCCAGGGCCTTGCCTGCGTTTGTTGATACAGATATAATGGGAAAGAGCTATCTGCTACCCAGGGGCACATGAACACCTTTTAGTTCTGAAGACTCGGAAAAGGCATTTAGGTGAGGAGTCAAGACACCCGAGTTCTGGTCCTGGCTATGATAATAATTACTTTTGTGACTTTGAGCAAATCACTTGACTTCTCAGAGTCTCAACTTCCTCACACACAAAAGCAAGGGACTTGAACTCCAGGGCCCTTCCTGCCCGCTGTGCAAGTCTCCTGGCTGATGATAATGCTGCCGCGCCTGCATCTGCAGCTCCACCGCATACGGAGTTCAGTGCCGACTGTGTCTCGGCTGGGTCTCAGGACACACCACTGAGGTCACCTAAGAGTGGGAAGGTGGCCGGGGCTAATCAAGAATGGCCCGACAGCCAGTCCAGCGGCAGCAGTTCTCATTTGAAGACAGGCTGAAGGGGGAAAGGCACAAGCGGGCAAAAGCAGCTATGCCTAGTGTAATACTGATACCAGACAGATGGCCCTAGACAGCGTGTGTCCAGTGACAAGCACAGAAACATTTTAAGTACGAAGTGACAGAGAGAACAAAACCACTTAGATGTTAACAGCATCACATGCAGCATATGTAGGAAGTAAAAATCCAATCTCAGGATATATCAGAAAAATTTTATACTAAGATTCTCAGAACCTTTAATGGAGGTTAAATTAAAAATATATATCCCTGAGTGGTGTCACTTGATCTTTTTGTTTGCTTATTGGTGGTGAGGCGATGGCAGGGGAGATCTGAAATAATCCTATATAATAAAAGCCTAATATGCTAAGTGTCCAGTTGTTCGTTCAACCAATCAAAGAGTAATATGCTAATAATATGCTAAGGCTGCTCAACCGCTCGCTATGACATGCACTGACCACCAGGGGGCAGACACTCTGACCAGTAGTTAGCTTGCTGCTGGGGTCTGGCTGATTGGGACTGAGCGAGACGAGCCGGACAGGCCCTGGAGCCCTACCTTTGTCCCTCCCCGGCTGGCCAATCTCCCACATCCCTCCCTAACCCCTATCGTGCACTGGTGGGGTCCCGTTGGCCTGGCCTGAGCCCTCTCATAATCTGGTGGTGGCAGGAGCCTCTCCCACCTCCGCGGCAGAGCTAAGGATGTCCGACTGCCCATGGGGAGCGGGCCTAAGCTGGCAGTCGGACATCCCCCGAGGGCTCCCAGACTGTGAGAGGACGCAGGCTGGGTTGAGGGGACTCCCGCCCCCCGCTGAGTGCACAAATTGCATGCACCAGGCCTCT
Organism: Myotis brandtii; assembly: GCF_000412655.1. Classification (NCBI taxonomy): domain Eukaryota; kingdom Metazoa; phylum Chordata; class Mammalia; order Chiroptera; family Vespertilionidae; genus Myotis; species Myotis brandtii. The sequence continues at coordinate 1,287,725 of NW_005357159.1, forward strand.
AGTATTAGATAAAGTTCACTGAGCACGACACATACACACATGGAACACAAATTGCGGGCGAGGCGCTGTGCAGGGCACCGCAGAGGGACAGCCACTGTCCCTCCCCACATGGAGTTTCCAAGAGATGGCTGAACCCTCGCAACACAGGAGGAAGCTGACTCAGCCCAGCTCAGTAGCACAGCCACCGTTACACAGCTGCTACCCTGAGGGCCAGAGTTTGAAGCAAGGTCATAACCACCAGACTACATTACTCAGTGCTACAAAACTGGGAAGAGATTGTGGAAGTTGTTTATAAAGTTCTCCTCCACTTTTTTGATTGGGTTTTCTTTGGGTGGGAGGCATCTTTTAAAAATTAAGATAGTTTTGCCTAAATGTAGCAACTTTGTAGTATTTTTTTCAAGGCAAACATCCATTACTCTTGAGCACAAATATATGAATAGAAGACAAACATGTGAACACAATTTGAATATAAGCAGAGAAATAAATTGTATTCACTAACAACAGCATCTTGAAGCTTTAAGAAAGCCATGAAATTTACGTCAAAGAGAATCTAAATCAAACTCAACTTCTGAGAGCCCGACGTCCTAGATCATTCCAGGCCAGATTCCTTCTTTGTGTACCCCACGGAAGGTTTCCTTGAAACAGCTCGTCTGTGAGCTACACACCCACAGGCCATCCTCTACGACCCCACGACCCCATCCAGATTCCTGCCCCACTCTCACCCCACTCTCAGCTAGCCTTCCAAGCTTCTCGCAGCTTCCATCTGCTAGTGTCATAAGAAGGTTTCCTTGAAACAGCTCTTGTCTGTGAGCTACACACCCACAGTCCATCCTCTACGACCCCACGACCCCATCAAGATTCCTGCCCCAATCTCACCCCACTCTCACCCAGCCTTTCCAAGCTTCTCGCAGCTTCCATCTGCTAGTGTCATACTCCGTATCCTTTGCTCACTTGGGCACATTTTCAATTTATTCTTTAAACCTCACCTCTCACTAGTAAAATGGAATAGTATTTTCTCAATTTAACATTTATATAGTGCTTATACTATACGCCTAGTGCTGTAGCAAATATTACCCCCTTTAATCCTCCTAACAACGGTGACGAAGGCACTGTCATTACCTCCATTTTATAAAAGTGGATGCTGAGGTGTAGAGGTGAAGTGACTCACCTATGTATATGTAACCATCGGAGACAGGAGACAGGATTCAAACCCAGGCAGCTTGGCTTCAGAACCCAGGTGCTTTAACCACTGTGCTATGCAGTCTCTCTCAATGTTAGACAGGTATGTTTTAACAAGTTTCTTGGCTATGGTAAGCACAGAGGGACAGTTACTATTATACTAAGACTACTTTTATGGAAATAACCATCCCCAGGAGTCACACCTAGCAGCGTGGCTTAACTTCTAATTGCAGTTGAATGTAATTAGTTCCCATTCGGAATTCAAATTTGACTCTGTTAAATATATTCCGTGAAATAGACACTAGTTGTCAATGATAAAGTTTGACCAACGGGAAATAAATAAAGGCTCCATGAAAACTTGAAGCACAGGTGTGGACGCTCTCAATTTACCATGATCAACCCCAAATTCATGCATTTCTGATCACATGCTCCCCTACTAAAAACTATGGGTACCCTGCCCCTTTGGGAAAGAGAAAAAAAATGATTAAAGGGAAGCAGCACAGTGTGGGGTTAGAGCATGAATTTTGAAGTTAGACTTGAAGTTGAATTCTAGCCTCTCCAGTGACAAGTTGTGTGACAACGTAGCTGCACATCAATGGTCCTGTGGGTACCTCTACCATGTAATCCCTGCCACAACCCTGGGCGGTAGATATGTTCTCCCCCCGTGTCACAAGGTAGGAAACACAAGCTCAAAGAGAACAAGAAACTGGCCCAAGGTCAAAGATATCAAGTGCCAAAATTTTAATCCAGGCCTTCTGACCTGAGATTTTCCAGACCAAAGAGAAAGATGTATCTCCTTTGAATAATTGTATTTGTCCTGAATTTCCTAAAAGCTCCACATTCACCAGTCGGCAACCAGCATTCTACAGTGAGCAAGAGCCCTCCTTGCCCGTCCCCATTTACTTACTATCAGCATGGAGTCCTACTGTTACCTCCAAGGGTTTCTAATTCATTTCTGTCCTTCATTATTGTGTGGCTCAACTGTCTGATTTAGCCAGGGGCTTGCCCCTGAGTCCTTATGACACGCTCCCATCAGTTTTCTCTTTTCAAAACAACTCATTTTTAAATTAGTTGTTCTTTTTTTTCCTAAGTAAAAGCTACAGGTTACATATTTCAACAGCATTTACCCACAATTGCTGCCTGACTTGATCTTTACATAAATACCTGTCCGGCACACCACTAGACCTTGGGTAAACTTTACAGAAGCTCAAAGGAAAAAAATCCTGCAGAAGAGTGAAGAATGGAGAACAGCAGCATGCCTCGGAGAGCTGTTTTAGAGGTGAGGCAGTGGTGTGGTAGAGCGTAAACCGGACCTTCCATTGTCAAGGTGTGCTAAGATTCCGGAGCATAAAACGACCGTTCGAAGAACTGGAGGGGGGAAATTGCCAGACAGCCCTTTGTTGACTTGGATCTTTGTATTTACACACAGTCCGTGTTTCCAGACTCTAGATCTTTTATCAGGGAAGTTACTGACTTCCGGTTGCATAACCCGTGGCAGCCCTAGCAGTGTTAGGAAAGGCAGACCTGCACCGAGGGGCACTGCAGGCCAGGGCTGAAGGTCACAGGGATGGAGAAGTCCCGCTGATGCAAGGGGAAGGGGTGAGACGCAGGTGAGTGCGGCTCTCCCATCCCCCCTCCCCCCCACCGGGAAGATCCCTGTTGACACTGTGGAGGCCCAGACAGGCTAGAGGCAGGGAAACGGGAGTCGGCAGCTTCTCAAACTAACCCCAAAACCAGCATCTAAGAACTACAGGAATCCACAGCCAAGCTGGCAAATTAACAACATTTGGGCTTTTTAACTCTCCAGAGCACTCTTCAGGCCCTTTGAGACTATTAACGCAGGGCTCATGGGACCCTACAGCTGCCCACGGTCCGTGAGCTCAGCTCTTTGCAATCAATCTCCTCTCTTTGCTCCCCTGTCCCCTCCCCAAAGGACTCTGATTTTCCCAAGTATCAGGGCAGAGGCCTGATGCGGAGTCTTTCACGGGAACATACGCATTTTGACATGGAAAAAGACAAGGGGGTGGACATACATTTCAGAGAAAGACATCTCCAGTCTTTTCCATGAGCCCTTTGATATCTAGTACCAAGGAGGCTGCGAGGAAATCCGAGATCCTCAGCCTGAGGCCCCGCATCAGCCCGCCTCGCCTTCCATTTCTCTCACCTTCCCAAGTGTCCATCAAGAGCACGGGCGCTGTCAGCATGGGGCAAGTCACCTGTGGCTCTTACACTCCGGCCACATGAAACGTTCCCAACCCGACCAGAACTCACTGTCTGAGGATGACCCACCTGTGGGCAAAATAAGCCCTAAAGCACGACTCATAGGTCTCAATATTATCTCACCCAAAGGCGGACTTGGAAGTATTAGCCAGGCTTTTTCTTTAATTTTCACATAAGTGCAATCAGTGTATATACACCACTTCTTTCATTTATCATGACAAATACTTTTCTATGGTTTTCAAAATTGTTCTTTTCCATCATTGTGTGTGTGTGTGTGTTCTGCTTCTAACACGGGCTGTGGTTCCTTTGGTGCTATAAACCAGCAGTGGTGGATGGAAGAGTGCTGAACTCTAAATAAACCAGCAAAATCTGAATATAGCTGCTCTTGCCTTGCCCACCTAATGTTGCAGAGACAGAAAAAAGAATGAAGCAGAGGATAAAGGTCAGGAAAGCAAAAGTAGGAGAAAGATGCTTAGTATAATCTGTAGCAAACAGTCTTAAAATTTCAAATTGGAGTAGATTTAGCAAAAGAAAATGTCCACCCAGAAACAAATCACATAACTGTCTAGATGTCCACGTCCATGTATGTAATTTACGTAAAAATAACAATTAGTGGCTGCTAAAACTTTCCATCTGTTCATCTATTAATAAAAACACACAAAACCAATGCCCCAATAATGTACTAAAAAATCAGAATAAACTTCACATTCTGCCTTAGGTTTAAAATATGGAATCCACTAAAAAATCTGGGTATAGCCTGGCTGGCGTGGCTCAGTGGTTGATTGCTGACCTATAAACCAGGAGGTCATGGTTCCATCCCTGGTCAGGGCACATGCCTGGGTTGCAGGCTCGATCCCCAGTGTGGGGCACGTGGGAAGCAGCCCATCAATGATTCTCTCTCATCATTGATGTTTCTATCTCTCTGTCCCTCTCCTTTCCTCTCTGAAATCAATAAAATGTTTAAAAACACACACATACACACAAAACTCATGTTAAAAAATATATATATATCCATACATACATACCTGCATATAAAATCCTACTCATGATTATATTACCTCATCTGTTCTAGTATTATTGTAAATGACAATGATGACATTATCAAACACAAGGCAAACACCAATGATAGTATCTAGGAGAACAATTCACCATGTAAACTCCATGTCCACTTGGCTGTGTGTTGAGCTTGGATAAGAGACAGAAGTAGTTACTAAATGCTGTGTCAAAACAGAACTTCCACCTGGACGGAGACTGGAGCGCTGATGGACTGAGGGAGAGTCAGTGCTCAGGTGGGACACTCTCCTCATGCCAGGCATCCCCGCTGAGGAAGCTTCTGCAAACAGCCTCCGTGGCTCTTCCCCACCACCCACCCCGAGGTACCATGCCTGGATCTGTACCTCTTAAGAGCTTTTAAAACATTCTTCCTTCATCCCAATGTCATACACACCTCCCTCACCAAGAGCCTTAGAGAACCATCCAGACTAGGACTAGAAATGTATAGTTACTACCCACAGCAGTCTATCTGCACCACAGTAACTTATGGAACACACATGTGCTCAATTTCCTCCTAGCCTTGACTTTCCATTTTAATTTGTTTTCCCTGGTCTACTTTATTAGTACTACTTTCTACTTTATTGTATATCTTCTTATAAACTGATTTAAATCCTCTGTACAATGAAACATACATGTATGTCTGCACCACCACAGAGACTGGAACACAATGCCCAGATGTGTGAGCTGAGTGAGCTTTTTTAGCGGCCACTCTCAGGCTTGTAAGAGTTAGCTGCACCCCCTGTCCGTGCTTCTATTATACAACTTGGCACACTGTGCTGTTATTACATGCCAGTCGTTCTTGGGTGGACTCAGTTCCTGAGGAGTAGTATGTGTGCCATAAATGTTTGAAGAGAAATTTAGATGTAGATGAATACAGAGCGATGGTTAACTGTGTGTGTCACCTCGACTGGGCTAAGGGATGCCTAGATGGATGGTAAATGCTATTTCTGGATGTGTCTGTGAAGGGTCTTTGAATTGTAGACCGAGTAGAGAGGCTGCCCTCATTAATGCAGGTGGGCATCATGCAATCTGCTGAGCAGCTGAAGAGAACACAAAGGCAAAGGCAAAGAAAGGGCAAATTTGCTTTTTCTTTTTGCCTGAACTGAGGTATCTTCTCCTGCCCTGGGACATGGGTGCTCCTGGATCTCAGGCCTTGGACTAAGACTGGGAGTGACACCACCAGCTTTTCCTGGTTCTCCAGTCTGCAGACAGCAGGTCGTGAGATGCCTCAGCCTCTATGCTGATGTGAGCCAAAGCCTATAATAAACCTCCTCTGATCTATCTATCTGTATCTGTATCTGTATCTGTATCTGTATCTATATCCTATTGATTTTGTTTCTCTGGAGAACCCTGAATACACATATCTTAATGTTTTATTTTAATAGTTAAAATTGTTGCTAATTAACCCCAAATCTTCAAAGCACTTGTAGTGATCCTATCTTGGTATCTGAATTACAACTTCAATTATCAGACTCCTAGATAGCACCACTCAGATAAACGAATACTTCTCCAAATGGATGTACTAACACAAGACAAAAAACAACACAGAAAAGGAAACCCCAATCACCTGAATAAGATAGAAGTTTCTGTCACCACCGTTTCAAGTAAAAACATTCCCAATATAAAAGAAACACATTTTTTAGAAAAGATATTGACTTTTGTTTTTTAAAAATATTAACTGCACTATATCTTGATCCTTGAGTACGTAATGTCTTTTTAATATTCTGTGCGTGAAAATATGAAGTATGCACAGAGCACCTCTGCTGCGTATCCAAGCACAATGCTGTCGAGAGGAAAAGCAGGGGTGTGACTGTCGGAGTCGAGAGCTGAACTACCTGCTTCTTCCCGAATCACTATTTTTTTAAAAATATATTTTATTGATTTTTTTTACAGAGAGGAAGGGAGAGGGATAGAAAGTTAGAAACATCGATAAGAGAGAAACATCGATCAGCTGCCTCCTGCACAACCCCTACTGGGGATGTGCCCACAACCAAGGTACATGCCCTTGACCAGAATCGAACCTGGGACCCTTCAGTCTGCAGGCCGACGCTCTATCCACTGAGCCAAACTGGTCAGGGCCCAAATCACTACTTTTTAAGTTGAGATAATTGTGGATTCACATGCAGCTGTACGACATAATACAGAGAAATCCGGCCTACCCTTTACCCAGCCTCTTCCAATGGCAACACCTTGCAAAACTACAGAACAACCTCAGGATCAGAATACTGACACTGATTACAATCAAGACACAGAGAATGTTCAGCAACCCAAGGATCTCTCCTGGTGCCCTTGACAGCCACACCCACTCCCCTCCTCAGCCCCTGGCAGCCACCAATTCCTCCTCCTTTCCTGTAATGTAAAGACTTCCTCTTCAAGGTAAAATTCACCGAGTGACAAATGACATAATGACCGAAACAGCCAGAGTCAGAAACCCACATTCCGGCAACAGGTGAAGAGGATTTTAGGTGCATTTCATTCTTCCAGCAGCTGGGAGCCATTACGCTGAAAATGAAAGCACCTGGAAGCTAACTGCAGGGTGTTACTTTAAAGATCAAAATGGAAATCTCAGAATTTCAAGCTCAGGTTCAACATGGCCTTTCAAGTTAATCAAGTTCAAAGGACAGAAGATAATTTTCAAGAACCATGTGAAACACATAAAAAAGAAAAGAAAAGGGCCAAACGACAGGAAGTCTCCGTGAAGCCATTTTAGTAGCAGCAGACAGCAGCTGAATGGTCTCCTCACAACCACAGTCAGATGACTTCCTTAACCGCTGTCAGCATTTCCTTTGGTAAAGGAAAAGAAAACCCACACTTACCCCGACCACTAATGAGCAGCCTTGATTCTAAGGCTACTCAATGTCCAAGGAAAGAGTCACCTGTTACATCAGCAGCAGGGCCATCGTCTTCAGAAGCTGCATGAACTTTCTCTTTCCTATAAACTGTCCAAACACTTGCAGAAAGAGAGACTCTTAACATCACGTGCTCAAATAATCTTATTTGTACACACAGTTACATCTCCCTTCATAGCGGGTCTACGTTCCGAGAAATGCATCGTTAGGAGATCCTGTCATTGTGTGAACATCACAGAGTGCACTTACACAGACCTAGATGGGACCGCCCACTGCACACCGAGGCTATGTGGTCCAGCCTATGGTCTATACGTCATATTACTGTAAAAAATACTGTAGGCAACTATAACACAGCGGTAAGTATGTCTGAATCCGAACATAGAAAAGGTACAGTAAAAACATAGTGTAAAAGATAAAGAATGGTACACCTGTATAGGGCATGTACCTTGAATGGAGCTTGCAGGGCTGCAAGTTGCTCTGAGTGGGTGGTGGGTGAATGGGAAGGCCTAGGCCATTGCTATTCCCTACTGAAGACTTTATAAATACTGTACACTAAGGCTACAGTAAATTTATTTTTAAAACTTTCCTTTTTTTCAATAATAAATAAAACATAGCTTACTGTAACTTTTTTACTTTATAAACATTTTAATTTTTTTAACTTTTCAACCCTTGAAACAACATTTAGCTTAAAACAGAACACATTATACAGCTGTACAAAAATATTTTCTTGATTTATGTCTTTATTCTATAAGCTTTATTTTTAGAATTAAAGAAATTTTTTGTTTACTTTCTAAACTTTGTAGTTAAAGACAAAAACACACACATTAGCCTATGCCAACACAAGGTCAGGATCACCTACATCACCGTCTTCCACCTCCACACCTTGTCCCACTGGAAGGGCTTCAGGGACAATAACACCCATAGAACTGTCTTCTCCTACGATAACAGTGCCTTCTTCTGGAACACCTCCTAAAGAACCCGACTGTCGCTCTTCTCATGGAGGTGTCACTCTTTCCAGAAATACGTCCATGATGGTTTGGTTTGTTTCTTTTCTTCATCACAGATTTTCTTGTAACCAGATAATGCACCATCCAAACCAGGGGTCCTCAAACTACAGCCCGCGGGCCACATGCAAATACAAATATTGTATTTGTTCCCATTTTGTTTTTTTACTTCAAAATAAGATATGTGCAGTGTGCATAGGAATTTGTTCATAGTTGTTTTTTTTTAACTATAGTCCGGCCCTCCAACGGTCTGAGGGACAGTGAACTGGCCCCCTGTTTAAAAAGTTTGAGGACCCCTGATCCAAACCTTTCGGTGTTCGAGTACAAATCTCTTAAGGCTCCTTTTAAGGCACCTGCTGAGGTCTGCAAAAGCATCTGCTAAACCCTTCACTGTGAATTTCCTTGGGGGTTCTTCTTTTTTTCTTGCTTCTTCTTGAGCTATGCATTCCTATTCCACTTCCAACAACTCCTCATTAGCCATTCCTCCAGGAGCTCCTCAATGTCACCCTCATCCACACCCACATTCAAGTTGTTTGTTTACCATCTCAACCACAGCCTTGTTGATTTCTGCAACTACCTCATCCTGGGCAAATCCTTTGAAGTCATGAATGAACCTCTTGAGTGTCTTTCTTCCAGATGCCATTCATAGACTCCTGGGTGACATCACCCTAAACCTAAGCAAGGTTCTTAAGCAAACCTTGAACATCATAGATGTAATCTTTCCAGAATTGCATCAGTGTCTTCTCAATGACTCCTTCAGTGTTAGCAACAGCCCGGACACAGGTCCTCCTCAGGTCGTAGGCCTTAAAAGCTTCTGTAACTCCTCGACACAATGGTTGGGTCAAAGAGTGATGATTGGAGGGAAACACACCACTTTGATAGTGAAATGACAGCGGAGTTCTCACTAGGTGGCAGGAATTTTTTTGCTCCATTAAAATCTTATGAGACCAGTGTCATATTGGTGATCTGTTGTTGACCAAAACATTATTATGCGTCACATGACTGTATTACTTATACACTATTTTTTACTCTCCAAAACTCTTTGCTCCATCTCAATTTCTAGCTAAAAGACGACCATGTTTCTTTGAGTTGAGTTTTATGTGTGTGTGTGTGTTTGTTTTTTTAATTAACATCACAGCAGGTATAACAAGCAGTAAGTAGTATGTTTATATTAGAATAAGGGGAATTCAGTAAGGTAAAAAGCAAGTTGTTGGTAAAAAGCAAGTGCAGTTCCAACAAGAGCAACTATAACAAAATATAACTTATAAAAGGATACAATAGAACCCAAACAGTGATTAGAAATAAACCTAAGAAAAGATGTACAAGAACTTTATGGAGAAAATTTTTTAAAAAGACCTATATAACTTTAGAAAAGATTATGCACTGGGTATGACTATGTCAGTCCCGCCCCAAATGAAATCAATGAAATTCCAATAAAATCTCCAGGGGAGTTTTCACAGAACTCAAAGAGTAATCTTACAGTGTATAAAATAAAAGTCATAAAAACATAATGGTGAATGAATATAACAAATTGTAGAAGGATCCTCCAATATCATTATATAACTAGAGGCCTTATGCACGAAATTCGTGCAAGAGTAGGCCTTTGCAGGCCCGGCTGCCTTGGTCCTCGAAGCCCTGGCTTCGTCCGGAAGGTCATTCGGCTGTCTGGTCTAATTAGCATATTATGCTTTTATTATTATAGATAATCTTAAGTATACAAAATAGGTATCGAGATGAATTCATATGTACTAATACTGTCACTTATACTTAAAAAAGCATGACAGGAATCTATAATAATACAAGTGTAATATGCTAATTAGACCGGACGGCCAAACAGTAGAACGACTGTCCAGACGACCTTCCGGGCAACCTTCTGGCCGAAGCCAGGGCAGCTGATGTGGCTGCGAGGGCCATACCCCTTGCAAGAATTTCGTGCATCAGGCCTCTAGTGATAACCATAAAATTTTATCAAATTCAGAATAGTAGTTACTGAAGAGAATGGGATCAGAGAGGTATAAACTGTAATTTCAGTTTTATTTATAATCTCTTATTTCTTAAACTGGGTGATGGGTACAGAGATGTTTATTATATTATTCCCCAGTCTTTAAACTCTGTTTGTATGTCTTAAATACTCCATAAAAAAAAGAATGCCTTTTATTTGAGAACCATGTTATGACATGACCTAGCAAACACAATCTAATAAACTACATCAGCACCACCTTGTTAAAAACATCGATTACTAGGCTATACAAGAATCAGAATTTCTGGGAGGGAGGTCATGTGACTCTAAGGCACAGACTCATTTTGGAACTCTTGGTAACCATTAATCCATCAACAAAATCGGTTCCAATCTGACAATGAGATACTTAAGTGCTTAAGATTGCCTAATCACTTTCCAATCGAAGCAAATGTCCACAATGTGGACTCTAATTTGAGAGCAAAACCGTACAAATTTTAAAGTAGCGTATCTTTCACTATAGACCCCCTTAAAAGGTAAGACATGTAAAAAATTAGAAATGTCTTATAAAGTAATCGCATCAAATGATTCCATTGCAGAACATAATTCATACACATCCTCTACAGGGAATATGTCATAGCAAAATTCCACTGAAGAGGAATTATTTTGACGTTTTAAACCACACGAATCTGCTGCACGCATCAACACTGAAAAGACTCACTTACCGGGGCTCTCCACTCTCTTATAGTGGTAGGGATTGATGCACACCTCCTTCTGCTTGGAGCCGAAAGGAAACTCGCAGCATTCCAGTGGTTTCAGTTCATGGTGGCTCTGCAGATCGGGCCAGCGCCACACTCGGCAGTAAATGACGTGAGGCAGTCCCTTCCGGTGGGAAACCTGCAGCCTGCCGTCCAGGGAGCGGGGGATGGTGACACAGTTGCTGGGCTGCCCCGGGCAGCTCAGGGCCTTTTCCAGTTCCTCCATGGCCCCCTTCTTTTTCTTCAGTTTTTTCACCAAAGCATCCACCGCTTTCTCTGCCCATTTTTCTTCTTCGTCGCCCTGCTTCCACCCGAGAAGTCTCTTCACGGCTGGACTTGTGAAGGAAAATAAACTTGTCACGTTCATGGTGATGGCACCAGTCAGACACTCCTTGTTTATGGTAAAATACAGGAGCCTCCAAATGCAAAAGGACCAGAGGAGGGATTTCCCTTTATTTACATAGGACTCTCCTTAGCTTCTTAGTCTTGAGGTGCTGAAAAGTAGGAAGGACCATTCCTAGTGTTTCAAAAGGTAACCCAGAGTCAGTACCTAGAAAAGAAAAAAGGAAAAAAAATGTTTAAAATCATCTCTACCACCTACCACAAGTTATTAAAGAATTACTATGGTCCAGGTATGATTTTAAGTGCTTTTATGTATTATAGTATGATATGAACTGAACTATGTCCCTCCTAAAACTCATGTTAAAACCCTAACCCCCAACATCACTATATTTGGAGAGGGAGCCTCTAAGGAAATAATGAAGGTTAAATGAGATGATGAGGGTGGGGTCATATCTGATAGGAATGGTGGCTTTACAAGAAGAAGGGAGGGTATCTCTTTCTCTCTCTCTCTCCCCCATGCACTGAGGGAAGGCCATGTGAGGACACAGAGAGAAGGCAGCCATCTGCAAGCCCAGAAGAGAAAACCAGAAACCAAATTGGCTGGGACCTTGATCTTGGACTTCCTAGCTTTCAGAACTGTGACAAATAAATTTCTGTTGTTTAAACCACACAATCTATAGTACAGTAAGGCCTCATGTAATGCTTTTGATAGGTTCTGCGACTTTAAGCAAAACAATATATAAGGAATCCGATTTTTACCATAGGCTAACTGATACAAACAAGAGTTTGTATGGCATCTCATCAACATTATAACAAAACGTTGAACAAAATGATGTCATTCAAGGACCTGCTGCACTTTGTTATGGCAACTCAAGCAGACTAACACATAGCATTTAATCCTTTAAATAATCCTTTCAGCTAGGTAATAAAAGCACTGTCATTTTACAGATGAATAAACTGAGACACAGTTTAAAAAGTAGTGTGTTACTGCCAGGCTGGTGTGGCTCAGTGGTTGAGCATCGACCTATGAACCAGGAGGTCACGGTTCGATTCCCGGTCAGGGCACATGCCCAGGTTGTGGGCTCAATCCCCAGTATAGGTCATGCAGGAGGCAGCCAATCAATGATTCTCTCTCATCATTGATGTTTCTGTCTCTCTCTCTCCTTCTCTCTTCCTCTCTGAAATCAATAAAAATATATTTTAAAATAAATACATACATAAAAAATAAAAAGTAGTGTGTTACCGTTTACATGATTTCTGAGATAGAAGCAATAGACACCTTAGTACAAAACAGTTCAAGTTCTCACCAGATATTATAATGTTTTATATTTAGATTCATTTATAGCACTAAAAGTGTATTTTAAGACACACCTAAATCAACAAAAACAAAGGTTTTCATTTGTTCAAGTATTTTTAATGCTAAAAGGAGAGGTAGTTATACTTTTACCACATAAATGTAGCAACAATTTAGGGTACTTATTCAATGAACAAGCATATGTCTATTGGCCACAGGATATGTAAGGTAAGAAATTTATTTCACACTTTTTCAAATTTGCTTTCTACGGACATGAACAGAACGATGCACATGAACACATACTTTACCAACTTCTTTAGTGAAGTTGTCTCATTTCAACCTTCTAGTTACCTTTAACCAGATGTAAGCACAAAAGGTGAGAAAGATTAAAGAGGATAACTTTACACAAACTCTGGCTAAGGTGCAGTTGCATGTATCAAACCAACCTCCTCCCCAAAATTACTATAAAAGCTGTATAAAATGCAAACAAACTAGGGTGGGGGAGCCTGGTTTTTAATGGCATGAAAAATCAACCAAGGTGCCCAACCGGTATTGCTCAATGGTTAAGTATTGACCTATGAACCAGGAGGTCATGGTTTGGTTTTGGTGGGGACACATGCTGGGGTTTCCGGCTTGATCCCCAGTGGGGGCCGTGCAGGAGGCAGCCAATTCATGATTCTCACTCATCATTGATGTTACTCTCACCCTCTCCCTTCCTCTAGCCGTGCAGGAGGCAGCCAATTCATGATTCTCATTCATCATTGATGTTACTCTCACCCTCTCCCTTCCTCTCTGAAATCAATAAAAATATATATTTTTTAAAAAGCAACCAAGGTACTCAGGACCATAGTGGCCAAGATATTGGAGAAAAGGAGAAAGCAATGAAGTGAGCTGAGCATTCTTCATTGCTTTTCTTTTCAAGGCATTTGCAAAGCCTATGCTATGAATAGCAAGAGGCCTAGTAGCCATACTGAAAGAGGCTAAAGACCCAAGCGGAGATTTCAGTAATCTTATGGTGGAGACAAAAAAAAAAAATTGGAGTTGAGGGCCTGCTAAGAAGAAGGCCTGGTGAGTACACTAGGCTTTTAGTTCAGACCCATAAGGGCAAAAATGACATGGACCAGTTTTTATACTAAAACATAGCTTAGAATCATCTTAATACTAAAATGGATCAAGGTGATGAGAAAAGAGAAGAGTGACAGAGGCGGTATTTGTAGATAATGGCCAAGGCTTTACCAAAACTGACAATAGACATCTAGCCACAGATTCATGAAGCCCTATAAATCCCCAAAAGGATAAATACAATGAAATAACATCCTTAGCATGGCAAATGTAAATAAAGAGCTGATTACTCAGAATTCTATACTTAGTAGAAAAAATCATGCAAAGAAATGATTGTGAAATAAAGATGTTTTCCAACAAACAAAATCTGAGAAAACTGGCTTCCAGCAGGAATTCCTCAGGCAGAAGGAAAAAGTTCCTAGAAAGAAACAAGGAACTGCAGGAAAGAATGAAGAGTTCCAGAAGGGTAAATAAGGGTAAGTCTAAATGAATACTGATGTCACAAAACAATAATAGGAATCGCTTTGGTGTTTAAAACATACAATTAAGATGCATAACCCAAAAAAAGCAGAAAGGGCTAAATGAAGTTGGTGTTCTAAGCTCCCTCTATTACCGAGGCTACAGTAAAGAATTAAATTATTATTGATATAAGTTTTAAAGTCATGTCATAATAAAGCAACCACTGAAAGAATAATTTAAAAACTATAAAAAGGTAATAGTAGTTTTAAAATATGTAAATTATTTTTTAAAATATGACTAATACAAAGAATATAAGGGGAAAAAGAAGCAAATAGTGGATGGGACAAATAAATAACAATACAATTTAGATCTAATCCCCAAAGTATCAGCAATTACTTAAATATAAACAGATTAAATATGTAAGTAAAAGATGGGGGTGAGGATGGGGAGCTCCTCTTAACCACAGTGTACTTACGAGAGACACAGATTAAATATAAGGACGGAGAAAGGTTGATAGGAAGGATGGTTATTCTTACCAAAATGCTGACAAAGCTAGCCAATCAGACAAAATAGGCTTCAAAATAGAAGCATAATCAGAGATAAAAAGGGACATTTCATAATGTTAAAAGAGTTAATCTACCATGAATATATAACAATCCCCACCATGAATATATCAAATTTTTATGCACATAGTAACAGTCTCAAAATACATAAAGCAGAAACTGACAGAATGAAACTAATAAAGAGAGAACCCACAAGCTAGTGGAAGATTAACACAGTAACTGATAACACAAGCAAACAAAAATCAATAGATACAGAAGATTAACAATGTGTTTAAAAACTTGATCCAATTCATATACGTATATCATTGTATCCAAGAACTGTAGAGTGCAAAATACCTTCAAATACACATGGAATATTTACCCAAAATGACCATATAATGAGCCATAAAACAAATCTCCATACAGAGCAAAACCATACAGAATGTGTCCTTTGATCATAGTATAACTAAGAAATCAGTAACAAAATGTTGTTATTGAAAATAATTATACTTTTAAATAATCCATGGGTCAAAAAGAAACCACAGTGGAAATTAGAAACCCTTTTTAACTTAATGATTATGAAAATATGATAAATCAAAACCTGCAGGATATGGCTCAAACCATGCTTAAAGGGAAATGTATACTCTTAAATGCATATATTGGAAAGGAAAGATAAAGTTGAAAACCAATGTTCTATGTATCCACCACAAGAAAAAACATTAAATTAAATCCAAAGAAAGTAGAAGGAAATGACAGTAGTTATTAAAAAAAATAATAATAGAGAAAACCTATAAAATCAAAGTTGGTTCTTTGAAAAGACTAATAAAATTGAATAAACCTCTAGAAAAATTGGTTAATAAAAGAGAAGGCATTTATTATCAATAACAAATAAAAGGGGAAAATCATTACTGATCCTTGAAATTAAAAAAGATAATGATTATGAACAGCTTTCACAGCACACTGTGCATGTCCATAGCTACTCTGTGGTCATTTACACATCTTTCTCATTATAATAAAATAAGGAATTCAATCTTCTGTCTTCCTATCTTTGGAGTCCAGCACAGTGCCTGGCACATAGCAGATTCTCAACAAATGTTTAGCTCACTGGAGAAATCAGAAGGCCAAGTGTGGGGCTTCAACTTTATTCAATATTTAATATGAATAAATATTACCCAATATAAATATTATTTAATAGGCTGTAGCAGTCCGTAGTTTCCTTTTTAAAGTAAAGATTTTTTGCCCAAATTTACCAGTTCTTTTCACGCTGGTATTATTTTCATTTAACAGGAAACAAAATGATGCTATTATCAAAAGTCACACTTGGTCAGAGTGTACCTATTGACATGATCATTTACTAAAAGTGAGCTTTGCAAAGGAACAAGAAAGACAACTTCTGTCTAGTCCTCGAGTCACAATTTATGAAGGGAATATATTTCTTCATGTTCTATATGTTATTTTCTTTTATTCCAAAAACTGCTTCTTTATAGTTTAGCCAATAATTTTTAAGTAGAGGGGGTGAGTTATTGAAAAATCACTTGAGGTTACTTGAAGCTCTATCACTGATGGGTTTGTTACACTAATACATGTGTTGGGGGGTGGCAGGGGATTAAGAACCACCATTTCAGACCCGTGTTTTAACTAATCAAATTGACATTCATCCAACATCACTGTACTGAGCACTGTGCTTCTCCAAGGAAAGAGGCACAGATGTCTACATACTGAGGGAGCTCACATTCTAATGCAAGAGCCAGTGCCTAACTATGATGCTATGCGGTGAAAGCTCTAAAACAGGCACCAATAACATAGAAAAGCAGAAAAAAAAAAGAGAGAACAATTAATTCCAGGATTTCAGGAAGTTCGTCAACGAGGAAGACAGGCCTTAAAGGATGGGTAGAATTCTGTGAAACAACAGAGCTAACATTTTGAGCAATCATTACCTGACAGAATCTGTTCCAAGCACTTCACATCTATTAACTAGTTTAATCTTTGCAACAAACCCTCCAAAGTGACCACTAATTTTACAGCTAGGGAAAGGGGAATGTAGAAAGTTGTATGACTTGCCCAAAGTTGTTTATGTACACAGCCGTATGGCAGAGTCAGAGTTTGAACCCATGCGTCTGGCTCGGCAGCCTCAATTTCTTTTAGTAAACACGTTTTTGTTGTTGTTAATCCTCACCCGAGGATATTTTTCCATTAGTTTTTAGGGAAAGTGGAAGAGAGAGGGAAAGACAGAAACACCGATGTGATTGAAACACATCGATTGGTTGCCTCCTTCATGAGCCCTGACCAGGACCCGGGCCGGGGAGGAGCCTGCAACCCAGGTACGTGTCCTTGACCGAAATCAAATCCAGGACCCTTCAGTCCGCAGGCTGACACTCTAACCACTGAGCAAACCAGCTAGGGATAACCACTTTTCTAAATTGCTAGTTTTAACAGACACACAATAGAAATGCTAGGGTTCAAGGTGGTGAGAGACAATACAAGACTAATAAGAAGGGCAGGGGTAAGACTGTGAAGGGCCTGTGAGACATCTCATTCTGTAGACTAGTGGACGGTTTTAAATGAGAGCATCGACATGACTAGATCTATGCTTTAGAAAGACAGCTAAGGTGATATCCTCAATACAGGAAGTCTTCTCCATACAGAGACAAGACAAAAACAGAAACAAAACATACCGCTTCAAAATACTGCAGGGGCCAGTTAGGGGGTGAATGTCTTGATGTCACTCACAAAAATCAAAGGGCCAAGATCACACCCTTTGCATATAAATGCACAGATGACCCAAAATGCAGGCTGATCACTAATTTGTGTGTTTCTGAGTTAAGCACTTTTCTAATATATACAAGTCAAACAGGTCATCTACTTCCCATTAGGAATTCAAATAAGTCCATGATACTCTGTCCTTGGCAAGACAACTCATTTTTTTCTGCCCCTTTTTGTACTTCCTGCTTTAGTTTATGTCAAAAGTTAAGTGGCCTTATCAGTTTAAAGTGCAAAATAAAAACATGAGTCAGCAAACAGAGATTTCCTTCCCGCTTCTCCAAATACAAACATTTCACACTGACAAAAAAAAAAGAAAAAGGAAAAAACCATTAATCTAGTAAAGAACCCCCCAGAAGCCTTAAAATATGGAGATCTTTGTTTCACTTTTAGAAACTTAGTCTGAAATATTCTGAACTAGAAAAGGTAAAAAGTTTTTGTACAAAGGTTTTCATCAGAGCATTATTTATTATGGAGGGGGGAAAAGAAGTATCTAATAATTGGAAAATAGTTATGTAAGCTATAGTACAATTCATTCAATAGACTGTCATATAACCCTTTAAAATTACGCTTATAAAAACTACGTAATAACTGGGAAAAACCCTTAAGCAGAACACATAGAGTGATATCTATAACATAAACAACTATGCAGATACACCAAAATATGAACAGTGGCTGGGTATGCAAGGTTAGTACTCTCTCTCTCTCTCTCTCTCTCTCTCTTACTTTTCTGAACTTTCCAAACACTCTTTAATGAAAAACTGTAACTTTAAAATAAATGTTTAAAGCTTCTATATGTAATTTGCTAATTACAAAACAACAAAACTCAATTTCAGGAGCTCAAGCCACACACAATCTCTACTTACATGTCAGGCTGGACCTGTAGTGCGATCTGGTTTCAGAAGTAATGAAAATGGGAGTTTAAAACAGGGTTCTCAATTCAGAGCCCTTCCCTGTGGGTCCTATTCCTGAGAAGGGTTTCTCTGAGCCCTGCCAGAAGCCAAATGAGAAAAATACGCCTTTTGACTTGGATATTTAATTTTGCAACTTATGTGGTGTTCCTTAATGTTAAAAGGAAAAAAAGCAAAAAAATTTAACAAGCCTTTAACTGCCGTGCAACTCGCTTTATATTTAAAGGAAACCTAAGGAGCCAACTGGACCACCGTGGGCATTTCTTCATCTTACCTCTTCCAGTGAAGACACCCGTAATTATCTGACTGTGTGAATATCAACAAAACACACCCTCTGCCACTACTTATCGTTCAGATCCCAATTTCCACAGAAAGTTTTAAAAGGAAATTACTTTGATCTGTATCTGAAGATATATTTTTTAAGAAGGTGGGGGGTGGGGGGATAGGGGGTAGGAGATTAGCCACCAAGTGTTATAAACCAAGAACCTTTAATAAAAGGATGAGAAGGAGAGGAGACAGATAATGATGCAATGTCCTCTGTAGCTTCAGACCAGTGCCACTTTACACATCTTGCACTGGCATGGGATTCAGTGAGCTAGACAAAATAAGTGATCCCATTAAATATTGAAAGAATAATTAGATTATTCAATAAAAATTAACATAAAATATATGCTCCAAAAAGTGACTGGGGTGAAAAAAATCAGAATCCTACTACCTTGAAAATAGAAGGTAAATGATCTATTTTCAATGACACAAGCAACTCACTTTTTAAAATTCATTTCTTGTTCTTTGGTTCATTATCTTAACTCTAAAGGTGAAACATCAAAGCATAAAGATCAAAAGAACCAAGGAACTAAAATCACAAGGTATTGATTAACTTTACTTTGAAAATGGTTACAGTTGGATGAGTCGCTTAAGAAAAAAAGACAATTTTATAAAATTATCTTTCTATAAAAATATTTGATCCTTTTTTGGGGGAAGTGAGTACTTCCAAGTAAGCAAATAAACCGGGTGCACACTTCCTGACTCATACCACTAGCTTTCTTCTTAAACAGATGGCCTTGCTTCTTTTTTTTTTTTTTTATCCTCACCCAAAGATATTTTTCCATTGATTTTTAGAGAGAGGGAAAGACAGAAATATCGATGTGAGAGAGACACATTGATTGGTTGCCTCCTGCACTCGCCCCAACCAGGGCCCAGACGGGGGAGGAGCCTGCAACTAAGGTACGTGCCCTCGACCTGAATCAGAATCGAACCCAGGACCCTTCGGTCCACAGGCCAATACTCTATCCACTGAGCCAAACCGGCTAGGGCTTAAACAGATAATCTTATGAATAAACAGAAAAAGTAAGACTTGAGTTTCTAAAGAAGAGCTACAGCAGGGCATCAGAGAAATCATAAGCAAACCATATGATTTTTGTAGTTTAGCATTTTTGTATCTACAACACATCACTATAGGGAATGCTAAGGAGATGGAAAAGACGTGTTGCATAAAGTGATTGGTGGCAATATGAATTAGTATTATGAAAAGGTATGTGTCATCTATCCTAACATCCAAGTTTAGATAGGATTCAAGGCCTGATGAACATGCATAGCTAAATTAAAACATCAACAAGGGGAGAAAAAGATGAACATGCCAGAAGATCTGTAATGTAATTTTTCATTATTCCAAAATGGACTATTTTTTTTAACTTACTTGATTTCTTATTGTGCCAAATTATATATTAAACTTTATCATAGGCATGTATGTACAGGAAAAAACATAGTATATACAACAGTGGTTCTCAACCTTGGCTGCACATTAGAATCACCTGGGAATCTTTTTAAAATCCTGATTTCTGGGACTCATCCTCCGGAAATTCTGTTTCTTTGTTATGGGGTGAGGCCACAACATTAGTAACAAAGAAACAGAATTTCCGGAGGATGAGGCCCAGAAATCAGGATTTTAAAAAGATTTTCAGGTGAATCTAATGTGCAGCCAAGGTTGAGAACTACTGATATACAGGGTTTGGTACTATCTACGGTTTCAGGCATCCACAATGCAGGTGGGTAGGTGGGTCTTAGTATGTATCCCCCACAAATAAGGGGGGACTATGGGACTACTACGTATAATGAAGACAGGTGCTGACAATACTCTGGAACAAGAAGAGTAGAACTAAAAAATGGTACCAACACGAAACAGTTCCTTAATAAAAGCATGAAAGGTTACTTATTTTACAGATCCTTAAGGAAAATGATACATATTGACACTTAAGGCAGACAGAAAAAAAAAGTTAACATTTGCTACACAGGATAATGCCATTACAATGAACATAAAAACGGAGATGTGTTTTCTCTAGCTATTTCAGTCTCAGAAAACACCCCAAAGTAACAATGCTCTCTGATTTGGTTTCAACAATGTTCAAATGTTTCTTTTCCCCAGTTATCCCAACTCGTAACTAGCCTGCTTTTGAAGTATTAGTATTATAGAAGAAAACAGGTGAAGCGCCTCTGTTCCTTTTTCCTGTTTTAAAAAAGCAGTTAGCTCTTGACTTTCCACATTTCTCCATTTCAAACGGGTGAAAAGTAGCCCAAAATAACCAAAGGTAGCCCATCACCCACCAAAATAAGGGGTGGAGGACTTAGAACAAGAAAAAAAGTGAGAATAGATAAAATCTCTCTCCATTTCTTTTACAGATTCCAAAGCACTTGTGAAACAACCTACTTCACTGCTTGGCAGTTGGACTAAAGGGAACTCTACTTCGACAGAGTCCTCAGAAAAAGAAAACGTACTTAAACAATTTTCCTACGCGAGAAAGCAATGTGAAGATCCTTTGGGGATCACAGAACTCCACCAGGTTTTAAATCAAAGCATCAGCAAAGCCCTGCTGTCAACAACACCTAGAGTCAAATTTCACCTCACGGAACCCCTTACTATCAAGCCTTGTTTTGGTTACTTCCAAACATTTCCCAACTTTCTAAACATGTGATTGCTGGCACAATAACTAGTTTGCCATTTTCTCATGAACATGTTTATTTTCTTCAGAGAGTAATTTCCCAAATCTGGAGAGATGGGGGGTTGAAGGTGGGAGGGAGGACAAGCCACTTGAAAGCCTTTTTAGTGATGCAATTAGGCAGGTACTGTTGCCTTTACACACAGCTCCCAGCCTCTCAGGTGTGACTGAGTGACATGCTAGCAAGAGCTGCCATGTGGTGTCTCAACAGAGTGTTAAGTGAATGGGAATCTCAGGGATCGAAAAGAAAGGAAGTGCCGCGCAGACCCCGAATGCTAGCTTACCGACCACGTGTCCGTTCATCACCAGCTGTGACATTTCAGTCAAATGATTTCAAAAGTGGCGCCCCCTGGATGAAAACGCAGCAAGGGATGCCACGATTACAGGAGTCTCCAAGGTCAGACCTGTGTGTGGCTTATAGTTTAGGTGTATAGTTGAGGAGTGCCAAGTATGCTACTCAATATATCTTCATTGCGTTAGAAAATTCTTTACGACAGGAATGCTTTCATGTCTTGCTCTGCATACACAAGTCTGTCCGTCCATCCTGATAAAGCTGGGCTGTGTGTAAGCCAACTGGCCAATTTTTCCTAGTCAGAGAGATTCCATATAGAAGGAGCAAGTGTCAGTTCTGTTATGTTTCATTGGAGAACTAGCTATTTACTTAAGGAGACTGAAGGCGCTTAAAAGTTTTCTTCCTGTCAACGTCAGCAAACAAACTTGGCTTCTTTCTGTATCTCCTTGACACTTCTTCCCAAAGTTGTATGGCATTCCTTAGTCCCACTGAATCCCCTTTCTTAAATTCAGCCTTGTCGTGGGAAACTGTCCTTTAGCACAGGGTGGCCTTCGAGAGAACCAGCTCCCAAGTACCTCACCCTGACAAACTTCTCCTCTAGTCATCTCAAACACTGCTGAGTCACTGACCCGCAAGGGCTCACTCCTCAAACATAGGACATGGAAGACCGGAGGCATTTTAGAATTTAATTGCATTGACTACAAGAGGGGAGACGTCTACAGTAGTTGTCTCTAAGAAAAAAGACTTCTCTTTGAGTCATTGTTATCATAGCAGAGCAATTCTACAGATGGCAAAGAATGCTAAATGTGGTAAATTTCCACTGAGTGGCCAGTTATGAATGGTCCATCATTAGCAAGCGAGTGAAATTAGTTTAATTGAGCTATTACTTACACAAGCATTATACTGATTGTTTTTACAAACATCTTACCGACTCCTTACAGGAGTTCTCTAAGGTATGTATCGTTATCTCGACTTTACTAATAAACCTGAGTTCAGAGGTTAAGTAACTTTCTCGAGACCATGTTCTAGCAAGTGGTTGATCTACATTTTAAACCAGAATAGATACTAATGCCTATTCATCAGGTTTTTTTTTTTTAAAAAAAAAATGCACATGCCAAATTCACAGGAAAAATGGAATAGGCGGAAAAAACTACCCGTTATTTAAAAAAAAAATTACTGTTTCATTTTTTGGAACATTTTTCTCTTGTTCCACTGAACTCACAGGTGCTGTTTATGACAACAAACTTGCACATCTGTAGGGGTGAGCGGACATTCACGAGGCAGGACAGCCTGAACCCTCTCCCTATATTTAGATCCTTCAGTGCAGAGCTAATTGA
The DNA here is from genome assembly GCF_000412655.1 of Myotis brandtii. Taxonomy (NCBI): domain Eukaryota; kingdom Metazoa; phylum Chordata; class Mammalia; order Chiroptera; family Vespertilionidae; genus Myotis; species Myotis brandtii. Next base: position 1,310,737 of record NW_005357159.1, read on the forward strand.
ATAATTTAATCTGGACCCTTTAGAAGGGAAACACATCCATATTCATCACAGGCATCAAAGGAAACATCTTTACAAGTTATATCCTTTTACAAACCAACATATGGTCTCACACCATTCTCCCAATTGTTGAACTCCTCCTCTGGGAAGAGCATGGAATTTTATTTCTTTTTTATCACTTGAAAAAATCACTTCCCTCCTAATTCAGTAAAACTGGGTGGAGGCCACTTCCTCCACAGGTGAGAGAAATAAAACTTGTTGATCTGTCATTGTCAGGAATTTTAAAGTTAACCATTTATTTTACGTACTTTCAACCTGGGAACAAAAGGCAGGCTAAATCCGGAATAAGAAATCAGGGCTCCTTTCTCCAGACTTTCAAAATAAAACCCCTGCCGTGTTTCTGTCGTTTTAAGATGTTCCTAAATGAGAAAACAAGAGTCCTTCCCTCAGAATCAGAAGCAGGTTGCAATGGCAGCTTTCCACTTAGTAGCTGTACTGGGAGCAAAAAAACTCTTCTCTGAGCCCCCATTTGCTTTTCCACAAAATGTTGACTCCACTACCTACCCCACTGGGTAGGTTAAATATAAATATGTGAAACTGATTTGAAAATTTTAACAAGCTGAAAAAGGTGACATTTTATTGAGAGCAGTTTCACAAATAAGAAAGCTAATTTTAACATTTTGTATATACAAAAAACTACCCCACACAAAAAAAGTTTCTGTCTTTAGCTTTTATCTGTTCAGTGAAGTTCTAACTTTATTTTTTTAAAAAACGATAAAAAGAAAAACGGATAAGCACTACAGTCATTCAATGCACTTGACAGACACCGATATTGTGCCCGACACTATGCAAAGCACTGGGACAGAGCACTGAACAAAAGAGACAAAAGCAGTCATTTTTAGGAAGTCCATGCCTTCAGGAGACCTACATTCCAGGGGTGATGGAAGGCCACGCTGAGAAGGTGACATTCGAATGGAAGCCTGAGGGGTGAGGGGGCAGCCGCGGGGATCTCTGGGGAAGCACAGGGCAGGCAGCGGGACGTGCGAGTGCAAAGGCCCGGAGGCAGTAATGTGGCCGACCCGTTCCAACAGCAAGGGGCCCAATGGGACAGCAACACGGTGAGGAGAGAGACGCGGGAGGTGAGGTCGGAGAGGTGAGGGGAGCAGACATAGGAACCGCAGGGACTTGTTAGCTTTCCCGCTAAATTGAGATGGAAGCCGCTGGGAGATGTGAGGAGAGATGGAAGTCATGCCCTGACTGACAGTTTAACAAGACTGCAGGGCTGGCTGGGCTGGGAACAGGCGGAAAGGATGGAAGCAGGAAGCAGCAGGGAGACCAGTTCGGAAGCTGCGGCAATTGTTGCAGTTTGAGATGATCAGGGTTTGGATTGTGACGGCAGAAGGGGTCAGATGCTGGAGGTATTCTGAAGGCAGAGCCATGAACAAATACACTTTCCTGCTTACGTAAATCAACAAAAGAATTAACCATAAACTTGGAGAAATCGGTTTAATTTTTAGAAGGACTGTGGGACTGAGTATCTGAGGTGGGATCAAAGGTCACGGAAGAAGTAGACCAAGAGCGACCAGAGGAACAGCATGGAGGGAGTAACAACTAGATACAGTGATGGCGAACCTATGAAACGCGTGTCAGAGGTGACACGCGAACTCACTTTTTTTGGTTGATTTTTCTTTGTTAAATGGCATTTAAATATATATAATAAATATCAAAAATATAAGTCTTTGTTTTACTATGGTTGCAAATATCAAAAAATTTCTATATGTGACACGGCACCAGAATTAAGTTAGGGTTTTTCAAAATGCTGACACGCCGAGCTCAAAAGGTTCGCCATCACTGAACTAGAAGCTAAAATCTAGTAGGAATGAGGGTGAAGGATGGGGAGTGAGGCAGAACGTGAAGGGAAGGGAGTGGTATAAGCTGACGGATACTCCAAGCCGGGTGTTTTCATGGAGGCTGGCGGGAGGATGGTTGGGAGGATCCCCACACCTCCAAGCCCCACAGTATGAGGTGAGAAGAAAACAGGCAGGACCTACGAGAGCTGCAAGGGAATCGGCATCCTCAGATCAGCTTCATCTATGCTTAAGATTACGCACAGCCCAGATAACCCAGATGTCTAACAACACAGGATGGTACATCCAACCATGATGTAACTGTTAAAAAAGGAAAAAAGAAGACAGACTTTCATGTCTAACATGGAAAGAAAACCATACCATAATTGTTCAGTGTTTTTTGTTTGTTTGTGGGGTGTTTTTTTTTATTGATTTCAGAGAGGAAGGGGGAGAGAGAGAGAGAGACAGAGACAGAGACAGAGATAGAGAACCATCAATGATGAGAGAGAATCATTGATTGGCTGCCTCCTACATGCTCCCCATTGGGGACTGAGCATGCAATGTAGGCATGTGTCCTTGACAGAATTGAACCCAGGACCCTTCAGTCCACAGGCTGATGCTCTATCCACTGAGCCAAACCAGCCAGGGCTGTAAAGCGTTTTTTAATTACAGAACAACATATATCTTATGATCTCATTTTACAAATAGAAACAAAACCTGCACATTTACAATATATGTGCATCTTTAAAGGCCTGGAAGAAAATAAAACTGAACACACAGTTACCTTTAGGAGTGAGATAGGAGGGGAGTGTAAGAGAGCTGACTGGGTTTTTTTAAATAAATTGCCGTTTTCAATGTTAAAACCCCAATAATAAAAACTAAACATTGGTAAGAGATTTAGTCTACAGGGCTCTAAAAGACAATATTATGACCAAGAGGCAGAAAGACATCATTTTATAAAGAATAAAATAACTGAAATTGTTTCTGTACAGAACGCAATAATTTATTTATGTATACAGGGTTGGAATATATGACCTAATTCTGAGTGAATATGATATGGCTGGGAATGTACTTTTTTATTAAGCAACTCAGGCACATGATAATAAAATTCAATTTTACAAAATGCCGTGACATTAACAGAAAGTAAATTTCCATTAACAATTCAAACATCCTTCACATTTTTCAGTGCACGAATCTTACCCCCAAAAAATGTTCTGTGCTATTCAAATATCTCAAGAGCAGTTTGGTCCTGTCCCTTCCCCAGTACAGAAATCTGTTACTTAGAAAAATAAAATAACGCCTGAAAATCAAAGTTTACATAATCACTGAAACAAACACTGAGATCAGCCAGGTTTCACTCTCCTCCACATGATAATCAATGGCATCCTGTTTTCAATCTGCCGAACACTGGACTGGCCTCCCCACCACCCCCCCCACCCCGTCCACTTGGCCACCTCAGCGCAGAAACTGAACGGAGAGCGGCAGCCTCCTCCAGAACTGTGAGAGCTCCTACAGCGAGAGCGGGAAGCAGCAAAGGCGACCTCTCTCACCGGGTTAGGAACATAATGCTGTGGACACAAGTGAGCGTCACCTACAGAATCCGGTGAGACCTGCACCATCACTCCAGACCCTGGCTGCCTCAGATCACTTGCTCAGCCCCGTGCTGGCCACTCACCGCACCACAGTGACTTACTTAGCATCAGAATGGAAAACCCTAACAGAGTGCTCCTAGAAGACTCCAGAACCCGTCCTCCGTTACACGTTCAGTTACTAAGACAGCTTTCGTCTCCACTAATTCACTATGTGATTGAACAGTTCTTACTGTGCTTCCCACCAACAGAAAGGTGCAGTGGAAAGAAAATGAGTACGATATGCTTCCCACACCACCGAGGACACAGCTGTAAAGGGTGTGGGGGAGGGACGGGAGAACCATACTATAAAACTGACTGTGATAGGAGCCGCATGACGTGTTCAGGCTGTTTAAGGAAGGATATACATGCAGGGAGAGTGGCCAACAGCCTGTGCCATTTTCTTTGCCATAACGACCTCTCCCCTGCATCCTGGGATCTGAGATACCTGCTGTGCAATGGAAATCCAAATGAGTTCAACCACCGACCAGTTGCATCAGTGGGTGTGAACTATGGAATGGATAATCCAAAGCAGCCTTCATAAAAATTAGCCATTGCTTTTGGAATATATTTTGCTTTATCAGAGGAAGCTTTCAATTCCTTATCACATTTTGCTAGCACTAATAATAAAACTACTATATGCCTGAGAACACCATAAATTAAAAAAAAAAATACCTGTTCCAAGACTCAAATATTTCTGTGGAAAATCTATAAGCAGATGACAGTTAAAAGTAATGATTTTATTATAAAAACTTACAAACATATTTTATCACATAAGTCACTCTATCTTCCTCTGGAAATTCAGGCTATATGCAAATGAGCGTTTACAGAACACCTGAAACATCCCAGTTTGAAGACCCAACAAACTCTCATCACCATCACCACCAACTTCAAAGGGAGAGCGTTGTCATGCAGGTGGTTCTCTGGGAGACCTCACCTAACAGCTCACCCGTGGTCTCCATCAATTTTCCAACAACTCTAGTGTTCAGAGAGAATCATGTATCATTCTCATGTCACTACCACCACCACCACCACCACAAAGCGCCAGGCTCTATTCTGAGCACTTTATACCTATTAACTCTCTTAATCCTCACAAGAATCCTAGGAGGTAAAGACTATTTCAGAGATGATGAAACTGGGGTGCAGAAAGGTTAAGGAGCTTGCCAAGGCCACCCAGTTTCCCCTAAATAACCTCCTCCTCTGTCTCATGCATAGAGCAGAGGGGGTAACAAGCAAGGATTTGTTTATGGTTTTATTTCTTTTTAAATTTGTATTTATTGATTTTTTTAAATGTTTTTTGTGTGTATGTATGCGTGTGAGAGAGAGAGAGAGAGAGAAACATCGATTTGTTGTTTCACTTACTCATGCATTAATTGGTTGATTCTTGTAAATGCTCTGACCAGGGATCAAACCCACAACCTTTGTGTAGCAGGATGATGCTCTAACCAACTGAGCTACCGAATCGCAGTGGTTCTCAACCTTCCTAATGCCCCGACCCTTTAATACAGTTCCTCATGTTGTGGTGACCCCCAATTTCATTGTTACAAATTGAACATAATTAAAGCATAGTGATTAATCACAAAAACAATATGCAATTATATATGTGTTTTCCGATGGTCTTAGGCGACCCCTGTGAAAGGGTTGTTCAACCCCCAAAGGGGTCACGACCCACAGGTTGAGAACCGCTGGAATCAGGGTTTACGGTTTTATTTTAATCCATCCAATTCCTTCCCTTCCAAATTTATTTATTTTTCACTGTTGTTTTCCTTCTTAATTTACTCATACTTTCCTAGAACATAGAAAAACCAAGAGTTTTATCAGGGAAGCAATGACAAAATTAAGTTCATTTTAATCTAAAGAGCCTAGACTACAGATAAGAAGTATTAAGCTATACCTCAACAAGATATATGGAAAATGACACCATTACTTCACACCAACAGCCCATAATATTCTTAATATTCTTTTCTTATGATGAGTCATAGAACATTAATATTAAGCTCCTTTTAAGAAATCTACTTTTCTTACATTCCCACCGATTATTCTTAGGGTCCCTTATGAAAACATAAACAAAGCAAAACAAAAATTACTGCCTCATTAATTTTTTTGAAGCAAATGTAGAGATAGAGAAAAGTTAAAGAACTCCTTCAAGTATCATGTTTATTACAAGTAAAATACTTAAATATTCACTTTAATGGCTCCGATATAGCTGGCAACCTCAATGCTATCTACAAATAATGGCAAAAAAAAATAGTACTCTCAATTCTAGAGATCTGGGTGCAGTGGCGTGGCAGAAACAAGTCAGTGACACTGCCACTTCTATGTCCTATCTGCCTCTAGACCCCCTTGTCACCCTCTATTCCAGGCTTTCTCAACCTCAGCATCGCCCTGGTCTCTACCCACTGACGCTGGAGAAACGCCCCTGCCTGCCCCCCGCTGTGATGACCACTAATTCATATTGCCCGATGGACCACTGCTCTATTCTCCCCCTTTCCCTCTTCTTTTCCTTGTAATCTAAGTGCCTCGGGCCTCAAGAGCTTTGTTTAACTTCACTTCTAGACTCCAGGACACAAGGAATTGCTGATTTCTACAACAAGGAAAACATGTCAAACACACGAATCTGTTCTTCCCATCTCTTTTCTCCTCCAAGAAAAAAAAGTGGGAGAGCAAATCAGCTAACCCTCAAACATCACTAGTACGTCTGGGTATAAAAGACCTAATGCATAACCACAGTGAACTTACAACATACCACTTTTCCTGGCATGTTTTAAAAAACATCAAAATGAAACAAGTTTACTCATCAAGTACCTACTGTGTGTCAGGGCTATATTCTTTTTTTTTTTTTTTTTTTGGTATGGCAATATTCATAATACTGCTATACATGAGACTTCTTGTGGTACTTTTTAAAAAGCTCTCCGAGAGAGAGAGAGAGAGAGAGAGAGAGAGAGAGAGAGAAAAGAAAAAAAAGCTCTCCACTGTAACCCTTGTATAGGGCCCCTAGGGACAGGCCCAGTCATTTCTGAGGTGGTTGTTCATGTACTCCTATGTGCCAACAGGTGAGAACCACTGTACTAACACAACGATCATAAACACACTGTCCATATGCCTTCACGGAACTCAGTCCAAAGAATTAATAAGGTAAGTGTAATAAAAGCCATTAAAACTGACGCTGGATGAGACAAGCAGGTTTGTATTGTCCCTCAAAGGTACAAGATCCTCTGTGCAAGTCCCACACTTAAATGGTCCCTTATCCCAACTTTGTCAAGCTGTATGAGAGATACACTATGAACAGAAGTACGATTATAAATAGACACTCAAAAACTTGCTGAAAGAATTAACTAACGTAGAAACGGGCAGGAAGCAAGAGCTCTACCAACCACATCAGATTCCTTTCCCCATCCCTTGATTTTGAAAGACTATCCCCATTATAAGAGAAATGCCCTCCAGCTGAGATGATATAACATTAAGAACAATGGCTTCTCATTTAACTTTTCATATCATCGGAGTCTCCCCTTAGGAGCAAGAGTGCTTCTTCAGGGCGGAAACTGACATACATTTCTCTGTCCCTCCCAAAACAGAGCCCAGTGCTGGGCGCACAGTAGGAAGGCATGAAACACCTGCTGAACGGGATTCATATCAGCTCAACCAAAGGCAGAACCCCCACAGTGGGGATGCACCGTTTTGAGAGGAGGCTCTCTGGCAATACAAAGCAACATCCCAACCTGCGCAACGTGACCAAACTCTTCGGTGTAAATAAACACAGCCTGGGTGCCAGTCATTTAAGTAAGTTAATTTGGTTCACAGTTAACAGAAAAACATTTAAAACCAATCAAACATTCCCTCAAGCTTGAACAGACTTAACAGAAGTCCTGAGCACACAAACATGAGCAACGGGAAAAATAAAGAAGAGGTTGTTATTAATTATGCCAGACGGCAAAGCCAGCAACGGACAATAAGCAAAACAGGAAGCTGCACTGGATGAGCTGGCAAGCTCTATACAATCAACCGTCCTGAGCTTTCACAGGGCTAAATGTCTACTTTCTCCAGCAACACGCACTGCCTTACTCTTATTCCCCTTCATGAAAAACTACTCTCTCTGATCAAATTAAGACCAACTTTCCCCGACGTTCATCCTCTCTCTCCAACTCAACTGAAAGAGTTTGAGGAACAGCTCTGACCAATGCATCCCACTTTAGGGGCCCTGCTCCAGTCAATCCTTCAGAAAGGACTTAAGAATGGGGGGCTGGAGGGGGTGGTAACAGGCCAAGTGCTGAGCTTGTAGATGCGATTTAAAAGCCCTTTCCCCCCCAACTTTGAGATATTTGCAGATCATTTACAAGAAATAAGATGGTGAGGCAGAAGATGCTGACAAATTCAATTCTGCCTAGTGGCTGGGCAAGAACTCAGTGCCAAGGGAAGACGGAGTGTATGTAACTTAGATAAGGGTCCCACCATCAACCAGCTGTTGATTGCAGCACATGCAAAGCCTTTCTAACCCCCACAAGCCTAACCATTATTCTTAAGAGAAAATCTAGCAAATTAAATGCTGATGCCTAACTCTTTAAATTTTTCCCCCCCTTTATAAGTGGTTTTACTAGATGGGAGAACTTTTCTCACTTTATTTTAATACCTTATAAACGAATCCATCTCAACCATCAAATCCATATTCCAAGACCAACACTGTGTCTCTTATGAATGAGGAGATGTCACTATAAAGAAACTCCAATACTGCAAGTCAGGTAGGAGGAGGAGGCGCGTTCCCACGTGCTCTGTTAAGCACTGGTGTCTGCCAGGTTCATGGTTCGTGCAAGCTAAGAAACCGCACACACCTGATAGCCCAGTTTTCCCAGACTGCGACTTCCTGGTCCACAAAGAGTAACACACTGAAGAGTCTGGTGCAGGACACAGCAGCACATTTTATGGTTATTAGCAGCTTGCATTTTGTTTGTTTGTGAATCGCTTGTTCATGTCCTTTACCAGTTTTTCTCTAAGAGTGGTATTTCCTATTGACTTAAAAAGTTTCTTACCGAGAACAGTAACTTGCTGCAAATTTGTTACCTGAATGACCGTATTTGTGACTGTGCACTTTGTCATTTGTGGTCACATAAATGCTGTCAAATGCATAAATTTTTCCTCTATGCTTTCTGCCTTGGGAGCCACGTTTAGAAGGGCTCTACAACCGGCTATTAATACCTCCCCACCTCTGAAATGGCACAAACCAATCCCGCTTTCCTTCTGACACTATGACAAGAATCCATGCCAGGATCTTTCCTCACTGAGCATATATTACTCGAATGAAAAAAAAAAATTTTTTTTTAACACTAATGAATGCTATAAGAAAAGCCATTGGTAAACTCAGTATACTTACTTTTTAAAGCTCTTGGCAATTTAAATAACTTAAAAATCATTAACAGGCATTCATTCAATTTCTACACTTCTCTTAAAAACCTTTACCTACGATTGTCAGGGAAATGTTCCATCTACAAATTCCCAAACTTGGTATTTCACAATTTCATTACCGGCATTCCCATTGCTTCACCCTTCTCAATTCGTTTAGTCCATTGGACTCCGTATAACCTGTGACCCCGCTGATCTAGACTGGATTCAATACTGCTCTCATTAACATTCTGGACTCTAAAATCACAGTGATTTTTAGAAAGAGCTACCATTTTCTGAGTGTTTATTACATGCCACGCCCCATGCTACGTCCTTTGCGTAGTCTGTATTTCAACGACTGGGATGCTCCTCCCATTTTCACCTCCAGAACCAGGAAACTGATCATCAACGGTACGTCATGTCTAATTGACAGTTTTTTCCTCAGTAGCACATGAAATAATGTCTCACAATTGGCAGCATCTTAGATTAAGTGAAATATGAAAGTATAACTCATTTCATTCGCAATCAATCCCGAGGCTATCACCTCTCTTCCAGATGAGGGAAAGTGAGGCACAAACACTAATGGTGAGCAGCTTCCCCAAAGTTATAAAAAAGCGAGGAAGTGTTGGGGCTTGGACTTAAACCCAACATCCCGATTCTAGAGCCTCATTTCGTAACCCATTTGCTATCTCTAGGCCAGAATCAACTCTACCAACATTTCCCTCCAATCTTACTAAGGAGCCACCTAGACGCAACAATTACCTAGTCCTCCCTACAGCCACATCAAGCTTTTCCGCAGGTTTCCTCCTACTGTTTAGACTTTGAGTTTTCCATAGATCTCCTGGCATACCACCTACAAGGGTTCTCCCAAAACTTCTCCACTATTCTAAGCTTCCACTACCACCTGCTGAGTCCCACACCTCACAGTCCCAATGAGGGGACTGCCTTCCACACTGCTGGGAAAAGCAGCACAAGCTGGCAAGAGCTCCACCCTCTGCTTTCCTCTCAACTGAGACCCCATCCTGCTTCTTTCTCAGACAACTCTCCCTCCTTACCATGGCTAATATTTCGTCCCCTGTGCTCAAGATCACCAACTCCACCAATCTTTGTTTTCCACCCATTAACTTCTTTCCCTCAACCTTCAAGTATCAAGAGGTCCCCTCTATTTTGAAGCATAAGTCACTCGAGGGAATTTTCAGAATCTAGTTCTCATTTCCCAGAATACCAAGTCTATTCTCCTCAACTGCATTCACGTGATTACCCAGCCGTTTCTCCTTCACCATGAACCATGAGACACTTCCCCTCTGACCCTAGTTCTGGGATCCCTCTTCCCCCAGCTTCCTCTGACCCCATACCTTCCTTCCAGTTCCTTCTTTTGCCTACTTCAAACATACCATCCCCTTCTCCTAATTCCCAATTGTGGGTTTCAATGGCAGAGTCACCCTACCAGTTCTTTGTTTCTGTTCCCGATTCTCTCAAAACACCTTGAAGTTCAACCATCATTTCCAACAATCTGTACTTAAAGTTCTGAGTCCTTCCCTAAGCTTCAGCTTAGTTTGTATCTCCAACCTGCCTGTAGAATACCTGGATACCCCACCTTAAATGCAACCCATCAATTCTAATTTATCATTCACACAAACTGTATTCCTTCTATAAGTGGTTCTTCCCTGTCCTTAAGTAAAGGCTTTATCAATTTTACAGCTACTCAGGGTGGAAACTTAAGAATAATCTCTGCCTCCTCTCCCTCCCATCACTCTGTAGCCAAATAACCACCAAGTGCATTTTTACTCACAAAACCCACCTCATCAGATGGATAACTCAAATAGCTTTCTTCTTCATCTCCTGGCATTATGGGCTCTACCCCCTCCAATCCAAACTGCATGTTCAAACACCTTCAGTGATTTCCAATGTGCCCTTGTTCTGGCACTCGAAGGCCCGAAAATTCTCACCCCAATTTAACTTTTCTGAATCTCTCTCCCACCGCACTGCACTGGGCCCCATCAGGAATACCTACTGTGGTCAGGTAGAGCTGTTGCTCACCAGCCTCTAGATCTGTGCTGTCCAACAGGATAGCCACAGGTGGCTATTTAAACATAAGTTAATTAACATTTGAAATGCAGTTCTCAGTTGCACTAGCCACATTTTAAGTGCTCAACAGCTCCGTGTGGCTAGTGGCTGTGGTCCTCACTTGAGTTGTCTGTAAAACTTACCTCTATATTTATTACCTTGCCACAACTTTTGCAGTGTTGTTGCATTTAATTTTTCCATTTTGTGTGTCTTCTCACCAATGACTGAGCCGCTCAGAACTAATATTCATTGAATAATGAAGCATATACTTATGAAATGCTGCATCAAAATTACTAAATGAGCATATTTTAAAATCCCTCTTCCATTAAAATGACACATTCTTTCTAATTAAACAAAAGATCTTGCATTTGGCTAACTAAATAATGATTTGATTTTAATGCCTAATGATAACACTTAAAAGATAATTAGTTCCCTTTTCTCTTGTGGTGTTTGAAACTGAAAGAAAAAAAGCTATAGAGGTCTGAAATACTTCCACTTTGCAAAAGAACACTGCAAAGAAACCACAAAAGACAGGCAACAGGAAAATGAATGAATAGTTTGTGTAACTATACCCTAACTATCTGAGATTGTAGGAAAAAAATATCTATAGAACAGCTGCCCTAAAATTAAGGGGAAACTACAAATAAGCATTAAAAATTATGTATATAAATACATTTTTAATCAAAAGTTAGACTCCTCTATCCTCTTCCCAAATATGACATTGTATTTATTTGCATTTTGAACACAAAAGCATACAGATGCATAATCAGCTGCTGTGTGTGTTCCCATAAATTTAAGCTTGTTGTCAAGAAAATTAGTTAAGAAACCAATCTACCACACCACAGCCCTGGATTCTTACAAGGGAATAAGGCTCTATATCTGAACATGAGAAACTAAGCAGAGAAGAGAATCGCCAGGTAGGGATTCCCGTGAATTGTAGAGGGTTTGATGCTTTATTTTCAAGAGGGAATCATCCCTAAAGTTCTGATTTTAGCTTAGAACAACTATTACAAAGATGTTAAATTGCTAAAATACTGCAGTTTTTAGTACCTTCCTACCAATCCGATGTAGTCACTGGAGTTGAACTATTTATGAACGTTTTGGTTTTTCCCATCTGAAAGATAGCTTCCCTTATGCAAATGACTCTTCCACAGGGCCTGCTCATTTCTGCAAGTCAGCAAGCAGTGGCTGTAAATGCTATATTTTTGACTATAGGACTAGCTGTACACCATCTTAATAAGGTACACCAAAATGAAGATTTAAATTTAGATTTTAAGTACATTCATGTTAACTAGCTTAGCTATTTTCTTTTTTAAGCAAGTTGCTCCAGAGTAAGTATTAAAAATATTTCAGGCATTTTTGTGGCAAATCCAATGACAGATCACCAGATTAGACTAAAAGTTGACCTGCCAGGTAATCGCAGAAAAGGAATATAAAGAGTCAAGAGGGCCCAGCCGGGATGGCTCAGTGGTTGAGCATTGACTTACGAACCAGGAGGTTACGGTTTGATTCCCGGTCAGGGCACATGCCTGGGCTGTGGGTTTGATCCCCAGTGTGGGGCGTGCAAGAGGCAGCCGATCAGTGAGTCTCTCTCATCGTTGATGTTTCTATCTCTTTCTCTCTGAAATCAATAAAAAAAAAATTTAAAAAGAGAATCAAGAGGTTTCAGTATGGGGCAAAATGGAGATGCCTCCATCTGTTAGCAAAGCATGCTCTGCTAATCTTGGGAGCAGTGAGTGAAACCAGGGCTTCCTGGTTGCTGACCACATGCAGGTGCGGTGACAGTGGCGTACCTGGAGAGGGCACAGGAGCTCTACACCCCTTCCTCCAGACCTAGCCCTACGCATTTCTTCCATCTGGCTGTTCCCGAGTTGTTATCCACTATCATAAATAGGTAATAGTAAGTTTTTTTTAAAAAAAAAGAAAAACCATATGTAGAAGTACAATTACAGAGAACACTTCATCAGCCTCAATGTCATTCTATAATTTAATATCAAACTTCTCTACCTTTTTATATTTACATTATCTTTTTTCTCCTCAGATCTTTCCAATTCTCTCCCTAGTACCCCATAGCTCCTCCCTAAAAATCCCAAACTTTTAGCTCTCGGTTAAGAATGTGACTTATTTTTTAGTTAAGACAGGAGATGTATATGAACTGCCTGGCTTAATAGGAATTTTGTACAAATCTGAATCACCCATCTTCTGGTAAGGCCCTGCTGATTAAATCAGATGCAGGACTTTCCTTTTCCGTCTCCAAAATGGGGAGGAAAAAAAAAAAACAACAAAAAAAAAAACCACCTCTCTGAGGTTGTCAGACTTGATTCCTACTCAGCTCAAACAATGCTATGTACAAAAAGTCAACATACCAAAAAATTCTTTTCTTCCCTCCCCAGATGACGATACACTGGATATGCTCAGAACAAAGCTGCAGGAACAGTGTGAGTATGGTAAGAACAAATAGCCCTAGCCAGCGTGGCTCAGTGGATAGGGCCTCTGCCTGCGGACTGAAGGGTCCCGGGTTCGATTCCGGCCAAGGGCACATGCCCGAGTTGTGGGCTCAATCCCCAGAGTGGGGGCGTGCAGGAGGCAGCTGATTAATGATTCTCATCATTGATGTTTCTGTCTCTCTCTCCCTCTTCCTCTCTGAAGTCAATGAAAAATATATTTAAAAAAAAAGAAAGAAAAAACAAATAGACAAGTAAGAACTTAACAAGTAGAGTGATCCAGGACCTGGCTTTCCCTTCTTCTGATCACTACATGGGTGACTTTTAGGTAAGTCAGCTATCTTCTCTGAGCCTAGGTTGCTCAACCTGATATGAACCAACTGGATTAGAAAATCCTCAAAGCAACTTTTAACACTAAATAGCTCTATTCTCTGTAAAGGAAATTACAAATCTGAATGTTTATGAATGCACTTGGCACGGCAGTCCCATGATGTCCTTCACCTGAAATGTCATGCAATTTGTGTACTTAAGTGTACACACAAGCTTACCAGAGCATACAAGCATTTTTGGATTGGAAGATGGGAGTGAAAAGGTATAAAAGGTCCCCTGATTTCATCAGATTCTTAAACAGCCCTAACCAAAAAAAAAGTTAAGAACAACTGAACTGTAAAACTACACAAAAGTAGACATTACATATAAAAAAAAATTTTTTTCCCCCCCAAAGGAGTTTGCAATGAACTATTTGTATCTCAAGGTGCAGTGTTTACCAGCTAAGGGAAGGAAAATATTGATGAGATAAACTGAACTACTAGAACTTTCTTCTTCAGTAGCATCAGCTTATGATTATATAAGGGGAAAGTGGCAGGAATGATCTAGAAAAACAGAAATAAAACTAATTTGGTTTTTACATCAGATTTACTCTTCCAATTATGATCTGCTTCCATACGGATTAACATTGTTTCCTTTCTTCCAAACACTTAAAAGGAGATAGCCAAGAAAAGCACAAAATTTGTCTAAAGGCCTAAAAATAAAAGCAAAGTCATATCTATACTGGAGTAATGAAGTCCAGCAGAACAAGGATTATTTGGGAGGCCCTGGAGTCAGACTGCCTTGTTCGTATCATCATCACTAGCTATGGAGCCTGAGGCAAGACAGTGAATCATTCTGAACTCAGTTTTTCTTTTCTGTACATCCGTACTTAGTCAAGTTTTGAGACTTAAATGAGATAGTTTTAAAAAACAAGGAAACAGAAAAAAGTCAGAAAAAAATTAGCTATAATTATTTCTCCTCCCCAAAGCTCTAAATCAAAGAACAACCCAGGACATCAATGATAAATGTAATCCACAGAAAAGTCTACCTCATTTTATCCAGTAGCTGCAACTGGTTCATCCAAACAAGTAGCAAAAATTGACATGTCTCTTTCTCTTGTTGACCCCACAAACTCATCAGCAGAAGTGACACACACAGAAGTAAATGAAAGATGAGTACAGGAGGGAGGAAGAAGAGAAGTAAAGTCCCAGACCAGCACTGTCCAATGGAACCTTCTTCCACGATGGAAATGTTCTATATAGGTTATCATCCAATATGGTAGCCACTGGCCACATGGGGCTATTGAGCACTTGAAATAAAGTGCTACTCAGAAGATCAGTATTTATTTTTACTTAACTTTAATTAATTTCAATTTAAGTACCCACATGTGGCTAAGGCTACCTTATTGGGCAGCACAGACCGAGAGGACCCATAAACTGAATAAGGATTGCCAAAAATCTAAGAAAAAAAACGAGGGTCTTTTCCTGATTTGTTCATATGTTCAATTCAAATATCTTTTGTTTTCAGTGGAGACCTAGTCACTATGACTAGTTAAAGAAATAACATGTCAGCTGATACATCAACATAGAGCAACTCAGTAAGTATGTGGTCCTCTGATATTTTAGAAGGTCCCAAAGGCCAACTTAAATTCAAGCACACATGAAGCATGATTCAGGAGAGGGATCGGAGCTGCCAAGGTCCTAACATCAGCACCTCCAAGGCATCTGCTTCTCCACTAGCGAACGAAAAGCTACTTCCACGATGAAGACTGCACACCCCTGCATTTGTCAGAAATTCAGAGCTCTGTAAGCCTTCCCCTCTTTCCAAAACACCAGCATTCCTGGCTGGTTCAGCCTTTCCACTCTGAACAAAAATCCATGTACCACCCATATCTGATGCATAACACCAGACTCCTGCTTAGCTGCCCCTGTAATATGGTTTAATTATGATGACTGAACTAATAGGCTGACATCATAGACTTTTACAGGCTGACCCCATGTCATCCTGATGTATCATTTTGCACCAGTTCAGTGCTGTAAATCAATTTAAGATCTCGAGCAGGTTGAAAAGGCTGGTAATGATGCTTTCTCTGCTGCCTCTGGGGACTCCACATTATACACAACTTACATTATTTATAAAGCCTCAATGATGCCTCCATTAGCCTTGTAAGACTACACAAATGAGATCTTTTATACACACACACAACTTGGCCCTGATTATGTAGGCGACTGCAGCTTAAATATACTGGTCTAATTACATTCAAGTTCATTCTTTTCCCAATCTAACCAAGTTATTAAGTTTTATCTTTAACCCAGCATTACTAGAAATCAAAATTACAACCTGAAATTTACTTTTTAACTAGTAAGTGTATTGGGGGGAAATGCGACTTACTTCTTCCTATCTAAGAAAAAAAACGAGGGTCTTTTCCTGATTTGTTCATATGTTCAATTCAAATATCTTTTGTTTTCAGTGGAGACCTAGTCACTATGACTAGTTAAAGAAATAACATGTCAGCTGATACATCAACATAGAGCAACTCAGTAAGTATGTGGTCCTCTGATATTTTAGAAGGTCCCAAAGGCCAACTTAAATTCAAGCACACATGAAGCATGATTCAGGAGAGGGATCGGAGCTGCCAAGGTCCTAACATCAGCACCTCCAAGGCATCTGCTTCTCCACTAGCGAACGAAAAGCTACTTCCACGATGAAGACTGCACACCCCTGCATTTGTCAGAAATTCAGAGCTCTGTAAGCCTTCCCCTCTTTCCAAAACACCAGCATTCCTGGCTGGTTCAGCCTTTCCACTCTGAACAAAAATCCATGTACCACCCATATCTGATGCATAACACCAGACTCCTGCTTAGCTGCCCCTGTAATATGGTTTAATTATGATGACTGAACTAATAGGCTGACATCATAGACTTTTACAGGCTGACCCCATGTCATCCTGATGTATCATTTTGCACCAGTTCAGTGCTGTAAATCAATTTAAGATCTCGAGCAGGTTGAAAAGGCTGGTAATGATGCTTTCTCTGCTGCCTCTGGGGACTCCACATTATACACAACTTACATTATTTATAAAGCCTCAATGATGCCTCCATTAGCCTTGTAAGACTACACAAATGAGATCTTTTATACACACACACAACTTGGCCCTGATTATGTAGGCGACTGCAGCTTAAATATACTGGTCTAATTACATTCAAGTTCATTCTTTTCTCAATCTAACCAAGTTAAGTTTTATCTTTAACCCAGCATTACTAGAAGTCAAAATTACAACCTGAAATTTACTTTTTAACTATTAAGTGTATTGGGGGGAAATGCGACTTACTTCTTCCTAATGCTTTAATGAACTTAGCAGAACAAAATTAAGTTTCAAGAGGTGTAAGAGGTTAACATTTTTAATTGCCTAAAACTGTCATTTCTCTAATGCAAAAAGTCATCAGTTCTTCAAGGGTATAAAACCAAAGGATACTGCAAAAAAAGAAAAGTGGATTTGGTTACATACCTAGGGTTGGACGGGTCAAAACTAAAGCAAGGACAAATCCCCACCTTCAGGAGAAACTCGATCTAGCCTGGATCCCCTAGAGGCCCTGGCATCACCCACTTCTAGAAAATCATCTCTCTCCACCCTGGTTACAGTTTCCCAAGAATTGCAATATTACACAAATGTACACCACCTGCACAGAAATATCAAATAACTGCAAATGGGACCGAGGGAGGGCTGGGGGATGACAAACACTTAAATCAGGACAACATATTTAGGCCCGGCACCTACATGTCAATAACACTGGATGCACAATATTTCTGCTAATTGAAAATGCTGGGGCAGTGAACACTGCTTCCGCCTCGACTCTTTCCCAGCGGTGGTGGCACTACAGCTCACCTGCCTCCAATAAAACGCGAAGTGGTAATTAGCAGCAAGGTGAAAAATCAACCTGGGCAGAGAACAGTTTTCTCCTTGTGCTCCTGAATGCAGTAGGCATGTTACCTACGCCAGGCAGGCAGCTGGAGCGAGAAATGTTCGGAAATAAAGGCAATCTGCCATCTGTCCGCCACAGGAAAGACATACAGAAATCGTGCAACTTATGAATCATTCCACCTACTTTGAAAGTTCCGATACAATGGAAAGGCCGGTTGCCGCAGCACTCACGAAAACGATGCTTCGTCGGGAGATGGTGCTGAGGCGCGCCTCGTTTCCAGAAGGGAAGCCAGCGCCTTGTCGGCTGTCTCGCGCAGTGTATTTAAAAATCGTTTGCGCTTCCAAATAAACAAAAGCCGCAGCTACTGCAGTTGTGAGATCCGGCAGGCATCTGTCCCCCCTCCCTTCCTAAGAACATCAAGGAAACGCTCTCCCTTCAGCCTTCATACTTAGTAAGCAGCTAGAAAAACAAGCCCGCATCTCCCGGTGTCTCACCCCCACCACCCCCACCTTCTACGGAAACAACCCCGAGAAACCCTCCCAAAGCCAGGGAACGGAGTAAAGGAGCAGTTGTCCAACGGCGAACTCACAAATACACTTGCAGTGAGGCAATCGAATCCGGTCAAGGGAAAGGAATGAGACGACACTTGGAGGCGCACGGGGTGTAGGCGGAAGAGAAAAAAAAAAAATTACGCGCCGCCGCCGCCAAACCTTTGAATAAATTAGAGGGAATTTTGGGACGAACTTTCCTTGACCTCGACCCCCAAAAGGCTCGTTGGGGCAGAGAAGGGGACCGATCTGGGACAACGAGGGACCCAGGGCACCGGTGTCCCCCCGCCCCCCGGCTCCGG
>NW_005357159.1:1330754-1359701 GCF_000412655.1 Myotis brandtii
AGCGGCCCCCGCCCCATGGAGTCCAAGGATTAAAAACTCTTCGGCGCGTTCTGACTTCCCTCCCGCTGCCTCCTTTAGTCCCCGCGAGCGGACTTGGCGCATTATCTGCCAGGGAAGTTCTTTGTCAGTGTTTATTTTCTGAAATGCTCATCCACAGGTCCACCGCGCCCTGCGGAACCTACTGTAAACGTGAAGCGCATGGATGGCAATGATCTTTCCAGAGTCGCCTTTTTCTGTCTAGTTTTCATTGCCCCTCACCTATTCCCCAGTGATTTGCAAGTCCCAGAAGGTGCACATATCCAGAATTGGACAGCCTCGTAATTGTTGCATGTGCTTATGCCGAACCCTGAATCCATACATGTGTTCTGTGCCATTTCGGGGGATCTAATGATTCCAGTAGGTAGTAACCTCGTTGCTCCAATTAATGACAGATGCCACAATAGCACCCTAAATTTTTGATCTGATTTCTACAGTCTTTTCGATGATACCCTTCTCCCTATTAAAACAAACTAACTCTCATCTACCTGATCAGCATAGACACTGAAAATATCATTTTGTTAAGACTTGATTTTTTTCTTGGCCAGCTCTCTGGAAGCTGGCATGAAATCTTGGATAGTTACCATAATGTTGAGTTATGTTTAGAGACGAAGTATTATTCTGAGGAATAAATTTTACATGAACCACAAGAGTCATTACCACCCAAACAAAGAAAATATCAGACATCTGTAAATTAATGGTACTCTCCAGTTGTTCATACATGTTTCCATGTCCACATTACATTTGAAATTCTTACTTATTGGCTACTTTATTATTTCTGCTTTCCAAGTTTAATTATCGAAAGAAAATACAACACATCCCATAAAACACAAATACTGTTTATAAATTATAGATCAGAATATTTCTTCTAATTCCTTCATTAAACTATTTGAGCACTTACTAGTCAACTCTTAGGCCTCATCTTACCTTCCCTAAAAGCAACATTTAACACAGTTCATCATTCGCTGCTCCTTCCAACAACAGCTGGAGTGAACCTTGTTAAATGCCACTCAGATCGGGTCGCGCCTCTGCTCAAAACACTCCCTTGATAAATAGAAGGTGCTATCTCCATACAATGGAACACTATTCAGTCATAAAAAGGAATGAAGTACTGACACATGCTACCTGTATAAACCTTAAAAGGCTTATGCTAAGTAAAAGATGCCAGAAATTGTATGCTTTCACTTGCTGTATATACAAAATCCAGAACAGGCAAATCTGTAGAGACAGAAAGAATGGTAGTCGCCTATGTTTGCGGGGATGGGGGAAGTAAGATAGTGGTTTCTTTTGGGGGGTAACAAAAATGTTCTAAAATTAGTTTGTGATGATGGTTGCGTAATTCTGTGGATATACTGAAAACCACTGAAACAGACACTTCACATGGGTGAATTATATGGTATGTGAATTTTAGTTCAATAAAGCTATTTTTTAAAAAGGCATGCCAGCCCCAGCTGGTTTGGCTCAGTGGCTAGAGCGTCAGCCTGCGGACTGAAGGGTCCCAGGTTTGATTCCAGCAAAGGGCACAAACCTGGGTTTCAGGCTCGATCCCCAGTGGGGGATGTGCAGGAGGCAGCCAGTCAGTGATTCTTTCTCATCATTGATGTTTCTATCTCTTTCTCCCTCTCCCTTCCTCTCTGAAATCAATAAAAATATATTTATTTTAAAAAAGAAATAACTTGTACAAGGAGCAAGATCAAATTTCATAGCATTTGGAGTGTTAATAATTATCATTTGGGGCTACCAGGATTGCTCTAAAAAAGATCATCTTCTATCGCTCTCTCTCTCTCTCTCCTTTCCTTTCTGAAATCAATAAAAAATATTTTTAAAAAATAAATAAATAAGGCATGACATCTAAATGCATTGTATGATCCTTGAGTGGATCATGAATTGAGAGGGAAAACTATAAAATGACATTATAAAACTGTTAATTTTTAAACCAATAGATGATCTTTTTTAGAGCAATCCTGGTAGCCCCAAATGATAATTATTAACACTCCAAATGCTATGAAATTTGATCTTGCTCCTTGTACAAGTTATTTCTTTTTTAAAATAAATATATTTTTATTGATTTCAGAGAGGAAAGGAGAGGGAGAGAGAGAGATAGAAACATCAATGATGATAAAGAATCATTGATTGTCTGCCTCCTGCACTCCCCACACGGGATTGAGTCCACAACCTGGGCATGTGCCCTAAATGGGAATTGAACAGTGACCTCCTGGTTCATAGGTCAATGCTCCACCACTGAGCCATGCTGGCTGGGCTATTTCTTTAAATAGTAATAGAAAACTGGACTTTTTAAAAACAAAAGGACATTATTGGAACAATTGTAAAAACTTGAAAGTGGGTTGTATATTAATATTATGTATCAAAACAATAAAATCTTCGCTTGGCTCCCCATTTCACTCAAAATACAAGTTCTTACAATGCCTACAGGGCCCTACATGATATTTCCTGCTTTACCACTCTGCCCTGGCCTCCAACTGTCTCCCTTGCTCACTTCCACAGTCATCCTGGCCTCTTCACAGGTCCTGGAACAACCTGTGCACACTGCCACCTCCGGACCTTGGCACTAGCTGTTTCCTCCCCTGCAAGCCCTTCTCACAGACGCTCACATGGCCCCTGTGCCTTTCCTCTCTCAGGTCTTCACTCAAATGTTCCTCTCAATGAGCACTACTCTAGTCACTCTATCTACAATTTAACACACACCCCACACACCCCTCCAAAACCTAAACACTTCATATCCTCTTTCCCTGCTCGGCATGGATGTTTCACTTATCACTACCTAACTACGTAGCCAAAAGAGCAGGATTCTGGGTCTGTTTTATTCATTGCCATATCTCAGTGTCTAGAGCAGTATCTGCCACCTATAGGAGCTCGTCAAATACCTGTTGGATGAATGAATCAAGCACTGTTTAAGTCATAGGGGCTATGGTGGCAAACAAAACAGATAAAAATCCCTGCTTTCATCACGGAAGACAAATAATGAATAAATACAGCCATGTATCACATAAGGACATTTCTGTCAACAAGGAACTGCATATACAACAGGTGGTCCCATAAGATTATTATGGAACCGAGTCCTGGCTGAGTGGCTCAGTTGGTTGAAGCATCGTCCTGTACACCAAAAGGTTGCAGGTTCGATTCCCAGTCAGGGCATATACCTAGGTTTTGGGTTTGATCCTTGGAGCACCTACAGGAAGCAACTGATCAATGTTTCTCTCACATCGATGTTTCTCTTTCCTTCCTCTCTCTCTAAAATTCACATATCCTTGAGTGAAGATAAAAAATAAATAAAGATTATAACGAAACCCAAAAATTCCTATCCTATATAATAAAGAGCTAATATGCTAATTAGACCAGATGGCAGAACGACCTTCCGGAAAGACCTTCCGGAATGACCAGTGGGCGGGGGCGGGGCCATGGGGCCATGAGGCACCAAGATAGCCCAATCTTGATGACATAGCCACAGACCCCCTGAGAATGGAGAGGGTGGAAGAGATACTGGAAGCTGGAAGAGAGAGGAGCAGATATGAAGCAGTTTTCTTCTGGGAGAGTTTGAGAGCATATGAACTGTGGAAGCATGGTCAGCCTGCCAGGCAGCACTTTTAAATGTCTATTTGAGGTTAGTGGTCATGAATGTAAAGCAAGACCAGTCAGCATAGTTGTGGATTTTTCTCCAAACTCCTCAGCCATTGGGGGTAAAGCTGAGTTTAACCAGGGCTGGGTTTTGCAGGAGGGCGTGATAGAGAAAAAGAGTGTTACAGAGCAGAGGGTGTAAGCAAGGCAGTGATGGTGGGGGACTGTGATAAGAAAGGAGGTGAGAACAGAAAGGAGTGGAGGACGATGGAAAGGTGATGGGATCAATGGATTGAAGATCCCAGTAGGGTCCAAAACCCTAGCTGGTTTGGCTCAGTGGATAGAGTGTCAGCCTGCGGATTGAAGGGTCCTGGGTTCGATTCCGGTCAAGGGCACATGCCCGGATTGCGGTCTCCATCCCCAGTAAGGGATGTACAGGAGGCAGCTGATCAATGACTCTGTCTCATCATTGATGTTTCCATCTCTCTCTCCCTCTCCCTTCCTTTCTGAAATCAGAGCACATACAAGAATCAACCAACAATTAAATATATATATATATAATTGCTGGAGTTGGGAACCACTCCCAAAAGCTGGGGAACAGACTGAGAATAGCATGCTTGAAATTGAAATTATGGAGCTGGGACAGTTTGGGGTCATGCCAAGATCTAGTGGTGTGACCAGAGAAAGCTGGATGGCTGAGATGGGTAGAAGACAAGTTCCTGGTACCCAAGGTCCCTCAAGCATAATGCAACCCACATTTTCTCCTGGTCTCCTTCATACTTTCACACAAACACTGGCAAATTTGCAACAATATTCCCCCAAAGCATTCCAATAGTGTATCCTTTGTTCATACTTGGTATAGGATCCTGCCCTCTCCAATTTTCAAAATCCTATCTGTTCTTTAAGACCCAACCAACATCATCTCCCAGATAGAAAACAAACAAACAAAAATATGTCTTAAAGCTGGGATGTATGGTTTTGTCGAGCTCAAAATTCTCATTTTAGCAAATGACAGAGATGAGGTCTAGAAAAGTTAAGTAATTTGCCCAAGGTCAAAAAAACTGCTAAGTGGCAGAATCAGGTCCAATTCAAAATCTCTGAATCCAGAGTTGTCTCTTCTCCATCCTAAAGCCTCATCCCTGAGGCCTTCTGGCTCCCTTCCTCTTGCCGTGCCCTATACACTGCGTTTGTCCCTATGGCATGTCACACAGCACTCATCGCTTGACCCATTGATTATACACAGGATGTCCCCCAAAATGTGTACAAACTTTAACAGCTGATAGCTCCATTTTGAAAATGAAATGTATTTTAATAAGCACTGTCTTTATAATTATTCAAAGTGTGTGTATACATTTTGGGGGTACACCCTATATCATCATCAAACCCTATAAGCTCATTTACAAAGATAGATGCATAATGACTAGCCTTTCTTCCCACAAAAACCTAGCTTTTTTCTCTTCACCGATACAATATTTTGGCACAAGTCTCTCTACAAAGGCCTCATTGGAGTGCTGTCATGGATCAAGCTCATAATAATATGTATCAAGCTCACAATAGCAAGAGCTTACTGTGCTTTTACCTGGTACAATGCTAAACACAGGAGAGGCATCTTCTCTTTCTGGTCTCAGAGTCCCCGTATGAGATAGATGCCATTACCCTCACCTTCTAGTAATATCAGTGCCTATCGAACAGGGATTGTGGGGAATAATAATGAAAATAATAATGACGATGAGAATAATAACTCATATTTATTCAGTGATTACTATTTTCCAGGCATTGTTCTGAGCACTACTTTATCCTTCCAAACAGTTCTAGGATATAGTTATGTTATCTCCATTTTATAAATAAGGAAACTAAAGCACCAAGATGTGTAGTAAGTTTCCCAAGATCACACAGCAAGTAGGATTCCTCTAAAGTGGTTAGCATGGCTTCCAGTACATTGTATGTGTTCAATAAAGTTGCCAAAATTCTTTTCACTGAAAGTTCATAGTGCTGTGCTGAGCATACAATTTCTGCCTCCAAAGTCAAGTATTTAGGTAGACTCACACTGACAAAATATTTAGTGGACTGTTCAGTCTTTAAAAGTTTTAATAACTATATATAAATTCCAGAAACAAATTATTTGTCTTGCCCAGCAACATAGTCCCGATACGCCAAAGTTGCGTGTTTGATCCCCAGTCAGAGTACATACAAGAATCAACCAACAAATGCGTAAGTGGAATAGAAAATCTCTCTCTCTCTCTCTCTCTCTCTCTCTCATTCTCTCTCTCAAATCAATTTTTTAAAATATTCTTAAACAATTTTGCTTGTGGTAGCAATTTCTCTCCACTAGACCTGCACCCATTGGCAAGCTTGCCCAAGTTGAAAGACTGGCTTTGTCTGCCTTTAACACAAAACCTAAATGATTGTGGCTTAAGCAAAATAGGAATTTATTTCATCTCTTAAAAACAGAGATCAAAAACAGGAATTCCAGGAATGGTGAGGCAACTCAAATATGTCAAGGCCAAGATCTCTGTGATTTCCTTGGCTTCTTCCTCATTGTTGATTATAAAATGGCTGCTGTAGCTCCAGTCATCACATCTGCCTTCCAAGCCAGAAAAAAGGGGGTGTGTGTAATAAGGACAAAGGCATGAACTGAGCCTGAAGCCCCTTTAAGGAACACACCACTGCCACCACCATCTATGGCAGGCCATCACCACCACCATGACATCTATCTGCCTACTGCTAGCACATCATTAAACACTGTCTTATGGCCTGTCCTATTTGCAAGAGTGGATGGAAAATGCCATGGTTTTTGTTTTTAACCTTAGAAAATTGCCAATGCAACAGAATGGAATTCCTGCTAATGATGAGAAGGGGAGGATGAATGCAGCGATGTGCTCCAAATGGCTCGCTCTGGTTTGTGAGAGCTGATGGTTAAATTTTTAGGTTTTTTACAAGGTGGTTGTTAAACATATCGATAGTCTGAAATTGGTCACAGTGGGAGCGTTTACACCACAAAATATTGGCAAACACCACAAGTTAAGGCCTTTTCTTTTCTTTTTTTTTTTTTAGCCAGTTAAGCACCAGCACAGCCCTGAGTACTGGGTAGGTAACTAGGAGTCCCTGCCACAGGAGGCTTTTTGTTTTCCTTGTTATATTTGTCACTTATTTTTTACTGAAATGCTTGAGGCTTCGGAACTGAGGTAAGTAATCTTTTGAAGTACTTGGCATATTAATAATCCTCCTCTCTTTATTCCATAAAGATGTTAGGTCTTAGTATGTATATTAGGTTTTAGTATTTCCCCAGAAAATATACAAGTAGTTTTTTGTTTTGTTTTTCTTTATTTTATTTTTCCCATCACCATTTATACCCCCTATACCCTCTTCTACCTCCACCGTCGCCCCTGACCCCACCCTGCAATCACCATGAGTCATCCATGCCCATGAGTTCTTTCTCTTTACAGGTTGTTTTTTGGGGGCATTCAATTAGGAATGTCACAAAACTGCTGTAACGTTTTGTTCAGGAACTCGAGAAAGTTCCACGTAAAAATATTCTGTGCTGGTGAGAGTCCGCCGTGCAAAAGCAGCTTCCATTAGTTTGCCCAGGGCTGCCCTATACCCTCTTCTACTTCCACCGTCCCCCCTGACCCCGCCCTGCAATCACCATGACTCATCCATGCCCATGAGTTCTTTCTCTTTACAAGTTGTTTTTTGGGGGCATTCAATTAGGAATGTCACAAAACTGCTGTAACGTTTTGTTCAGGAACTCGAGAAAGTTCCACGTAAAAATATTCTGTGCTGGTGAGAGTCCGCCGTGCAAAAGCAGCTTCCACATTCTGTTTGAGGCTGTAATCGTAACTGAAATACTAAGCTGCTGCTAAGACAGACCAGCTCTTCTAAGTTAAGATAGAACTTTCCTGAGGTATGAAAAATCCTTTACAGTAATTTCTTCTTTCAAAATTTATTCCTGGAAAATGAGGAAAGTAGAACATTCCCCCCTCCTGGTTATAAAGGAGGAATCAATGGGTTTTCATGCATAAGGAGGAAACTCCTTAGGTAAGTATTTTTAGGTTTCATTTTGAACACAAACAGGTACTTAAAAACATAGCACTGATAGGGACAAAGAATGGCTTTCCTTGGTTTGAAGGGAGGCAATAAGAAGGTAGGCAAAGGTGACATCTGTAATAGTGTACATTCAATAAACACTGTTTGACTTCCTCTGCCCCCCACCCCCCTAAAAAGAGGAATGATTTTAGGAGCTGAGCCAGAAATCAAGAAACAAATCTCAAGGGCTTGTGAACATGACCCCACCTAAGAAGTTTTGACTCCAGAATAGAACTTAGGGCACTTAGAAATGAGCACCAGAAACAAAGTCTCATATAAATTAGAGTTGGATTTTTCTTTTTCTTTTATGATTAACAGACAAGACTGACAAAAAGAAGCTTTGAAATTTTGCATTAAATTTTCCTTTTATTTCTTTTGATGATATCTTGCATGACAGGATTTTTTTTGTCACCTTTGAAGCCCATTGTATAAATAAAAATAGTAAATCTATTTTTTGTCCAAAATATCTTTTTAAGAACCTTTCTTTGTACAACATACATTAGCCTATGTCACCCAACTGTAGCAGCTGTGATGAGCAACCTTATTTGAAAAACAACAATGATCAAATAGCGATCAATCTATAAGGCTTGGGTATCCCACAGAAGCAACCACATTTGAGCACTGTCTCTGTTCAGGATTTTTTTGGAGGGTGGTCCATAACTAACACCTGCTTCCTCTCCTGAGTATGGAGAGAAAGAACCAAACCCAGAAATCAGAGAGATGGGACTCAAAATAGGATCTTTATGATATATAAAGTGGGTTGGAATATTTAGCCTTTAGATCTGTGGCCAAATTGGCTTGCCAATATTTTACCTCCCAATCAGACATTCTCAGACACTAGCATAGTGGGACAGCCACCGGCTGCAATTTCCTTGTAGTTGGGTCATTCCCTCAGAGAATGCCCTTCTTCTGGTTTCCCGAAGGATTCTTCCGCTCCGCATCAGCAGTCACCCCGAGTTAGCTCATCTTTCAGAGGAAAGGCTAATGTTGCACTTTTCCACTTGAGGCAAGGTGATCAGGTTTTTTTCCAGTTAACCCAGGGATACTCCATTTTGCCTAAATAAGGAGCTCAAACTCAAATTTTGCCCATTTCAAAGTTTCTGCAGTTGTATTAACCCACAAAGCCATGCTTTGTGTAAAACCAAAGGAGAGAAAATAATAGGTAAAAAAAAAAAATGGGGAGATTACTACAGAAGGTCCTGGCAAAAGTCAAAGAATAATATTAGTCCTGTCAGCAAATGCATACTGAGTGCCTACTGTATGCTGGACACAGTTGAAGGCACAGGGGGCAGGGTACTACTTTCACTTTCAAGTGGGATATATTTTAATTGGGGAGACAAACCATAAACAAAGGAACACACAACAAGTTAAGGTGTGATCCTTTAAGCTATGAGGGCAATAGACCGGCTCTGTGGTAGACCATGACTCTAGGGAATGGGCAGGGTTCTGTTTCAGATAGGGTAGCCAGAGTGGGCCTCCCTGAGGGAGGAACTTAGAGCTGAGATGTGGACAATGAGATGGAGGCTGGAGAAGATCATCATTTTAGATCTTCACAAGGACTTGGGAGTTTTTCTAACTGCAATAGGATGTCATTGAATGATTTAAAGCAGGGGAAAGACAGGATTTGAGCCACATTGTCCTGGCTTCTCTGTAGAAAAGTGGGAGCTACAGAAGGTTCAAGAGTGGAAGCAGGTAGGCCAGTTAAAAGGCCACTACACAGTAGGCACAAGAGAAGCTTGTGGCTGGGACTGGAGGTTAATGACAGTGACAGACCAAGGAGAATAGAAAGCTGTGGTGAAATAAATCTTCATTTATTATCAGCTCCAAGAGGACAAGAACCAAGCCAGTGAAAGCTGCCTCTTAGTGGTAACTTGAGAGTCTGTACATTTCAGGAAATGAATTTTTTAAAGATGCTTGTCACATGTTTATATTTTCCAACCATACTTTCAAAAACCTCAAGGGTCTTCTCTTCAAAAATGAAGAATTACAGAATTTCTCTGCCAACAACACCTTCTTTTCCTCTCATTTAAACCTTTTCTCTCTATAGCTCCTTCCCCCAAACAATAAACATGCTCTAATAGCTTTCATCCTAAAAACACATCTACACATTCATCAACATATAAAACAGAGCCACAAAAATGAAACTCCTCTTGCTCCCAAATTTCTCTAGTTACAGTTCTGTGTTTCTTCTCACCCATGCTTCCTGAAAGAGTAGTTTATACTTCCTGCTGTCTCCATTTTTTTTTGTCACATTCACCCTATAACCAACTATAATCTGATTCCTGTTTATATCATGACAGTGAAAGGATTCTGGCTTTGCTAGCCTCACTGCATACTGCTGGATAAGTTGGGTATATATGACTTATCCCTGGTTAGGATTTCATTGACCTTCATGTTGCCAAATCCACTAATTTCTGTCTTCTATTGACTAGTTTAGGTTCACTGGGCACTACCAGTCATTCCCTCATTTTCAAAAACTTCAGCTTTGTAAAAGACTGGAAACAACCTAAATATACTTTTCTAGAGGACTGGTTGAATTAATGTAATGGTATACTTTGGAGCTGTAATAAGGAATCAGGACTGTTTTCTATATGCTGCAGGGAGTAATCTCTAGGATATTTTATTAAATAAGAAGAGTAAGGTGGAGGATTAGATATGTTATCTATTTTAAGAAAGTGAATATATATGAATATCTACCTATATGTATATTTGTTTATAACAAAATAATACTGAGAGGATAAACCAAAACTTTAAAAAAAGTTACACATAGGCGAAGAGAGAGAATAAGGTGGAGAAAACAGGGATGAAGCTAGAGTTCTCATACTAGACCATGTTTATGGATTTGACTTTGGAACCATGGAAATGTTTTACCTAATTATAAAGCAAAAGTAATTTTTAAAAAATCAATAAAAATTAAAATCAAAATGAAACAGGTGAACCTAACTATAAATCAAGACTGACAAACACACAGAGAGGAATTATTTCAAATGACTCTAAATTTACAGTAATCTGACTGTAAATTCCTACTGGGATATAATTTAAGGACAAAAAACTAAATACATCTTAAACTATTTTCAGTATTTAATATTATTAATAATGTTTGGCACTTTTACTCTGAAATTATCATTAAAACATATAATAAAAGTAATTATTTTAACTTTGCTGCAAACCACGATTTTCACCAAAAGAAAAAAGTAATGAAATTAGTAATTTAACTAAAGATGCTTTAGTCTTCATTTTTGAAATGGTAATATCAGTGTGAACTCATGATGTACTTTATCTAAAAATACATATTCTCTGGCTCTTTTGAGGGGAAAGTTCTAGAAACAATTACTAATGAACACCTTCAACATCCAGATTGTGGTCTGTAAATACCATTTCCCATGAAAAGAAACCAGGCCTCTTGGAGAAATAACAGCAGCCTGATCTGGAGCAACCAATGCATAAGATTACTGTGGACCAACTTGTCATTTTGTTATAATGTTGATGAGAAAAATCAATGCACATGCTACTGCAATAATTTCAGAAAACTCAGGAACCAACTTACTGATGACAAGTGTGCCATGATAATGAAAGAGATTAACATAGGGAGGAACTAGGGGAGGAGTATATAGGAACTCTGTACCATCTCTGCAGGTTTTCTGTAGTCTCTGCTCACTTAATCTAGAGACCTCAAGCCTTCCTGACAGGGTGGCCCCTAAAATTATAGAGAGAAGAGCAGAAAACTCCTTTCCCCAAATTCTCTGTGACAGTAAGTCCTTACTTAAGGTCTTCGATAGGTTCTTGGAAATTGTGACTTTAAGCGACACATAACAAAACCAATTTTACCTCAGGCTAATTAATATGAAGAATTAAGTTTCCACAGCATACTTCTGTTCACAAAAACATCACCAAACTTCTAATATTAAACATTGAAATAAGTGTGAGCTATACCTACATTTAGGAAAGATGCATAGAAACAAGTGAGAGAATTCGTTTGCAGGCTACTTCTTCCAGTTCAGGGTCCAGGTGGCTGGAGCCTCTCCCGGCAGCTCAGGGCGCGAGGCAGGCAGCCTTCAATCTGGACAGGATGCCCTTCCATCCCAAGGTGCACCCACACCCACATTCACTCAGGCGGGAATGATGTAGACACGCCAGTTCCCCTGAGCTGCACGTCTCTGGGATGTGGGAGGAAACCAGAGTCCCCAGAGAAAACCCACGCAGATGGGGGAGAACGTGCACACCCCTCACAGGCAAAATTATGTTCTTTGAAGACCTGCTTACTTCCTGGACATGCATTATACAAAGTCAACTAACCCACAAGGGAGGAAACGGTACCATCTGAAATAGGTCTTAAGACGATGGCTCCCTTGGAAAGAGACATGACTTGGGATGGTGAACACACAACACAATATACAGATGATGTAGCATAGAATTGTACACCTGAAACCTATGTCATTTTATTAACCTACGTCACCCCAAGAAATTCAATAAAAAGGGGGAAAAATGTTCTCTCCTATGCTTGTCACTGTTAATGTGCTGGAATATCCAGCACCAGGCCCAGAAAATCGAGACTTCCTTACCTTTCTTTGAAGCTCTCGGTTTCCTCTAGGTAGGGATCCCCATCAGTTAGCAAATATTCTTTGGTTCAATGTAGCTTAAAGGGTCCTATAGTGAAGCTCTTCATCACACAAGCTTTCTCCCCAGTGCATTTGTATTAATGTGTTCCTTCCTCTCTGCAAGCCTCTCCCAGGAAACGTCTCCCTCCCTAATTGTGTTTTCAATAGACAGAAATGAACCCTCATCAATCTTCACTCCTACATTGTAGTGTTTGGATACCGTCATGTCCCTTAGCGCACGAGATTCATTTGTTTATTCAATAAATATTTACTGAGCACCCACCAGGTCCCCTTACACGCCAGGAAGCAATGCGCAACTCTTGCTTTCATGGACTGGCCCACCTCGTCACTCCTGCAAATGTCCTGCGAGGTGACTTCAGACAGTGGCATGCTGGTACGTAAGGAACAAGAAGTGTCAAGAATCAGATTAGCGCACACGGATTTCCTGTTCTCAAAGCTCTGATTATATTACATGCAAAGACAGTCCATTTTTTCTCATAGATAGGCTGTGTGCTTTGCTTCTCATAGTCCCAGAAACATTGGGCTGTCTGCAGGTGTTGTGAGAAAACATTGAAGAAATTTTAAGAAATGCCATAAGGGAAATGACTCACTTTGTAGAAATTCAGGTCAATAGTGTATTTGGAATCGTCCACTTTACCAGCTTGGAGAACAAACACAATCGCCTCACTTTTACTTACACAACTTACTTCCCAAGGCCTCCCCTAGACCCCTACTTGGGCAGGAACACTGGGGACTTATTCCATTCAGGAGACTCGTCCTGCTGCAAAAAGCCAGAGAGAGCGAGAGAAAGCCAGGAAGTGTGACCAGCTCACTAATGCTGTGGCTTGGATCTCTGCCACAGGAGGTTACAGGTGGGTCCTACACATTCTGATGTCAGGACATTTGTTTGTGGTTGCCACGATACTCCTATTGATTCAGCTCTTTTCTTCCCATCAGCCCAGCAGTGCCCCCACCCCCCTCCCCACCCCCACCCCCCAGCTCTGAGGCCACATCTCTTTTAGATCACACTCCCAAGCTCAGCCATTTGTCCTAATGCTTAGAACAGTGCCCGTTGGGCTGTAGCTAAGGAAGGACCCAGCCCCAGCCTCCCATCAAACTGGAGGAGTCTCCCCCTTGAAGCCTGGTTCCATCCACCTGACATCTTCCCTGCCTTCGGACCACATCCACATCCCAACAAGGGGTCTTCCTGTTGCACAAAAAGGGATAAGGCAGATGTTGCTAAGCAACAAACACACACTGGCCTATTTTGTGCACCATCACCTAAATCCACATACAAACTTTCACAGGCAAGGACTGCCTGATTGCCTTGAAATGTTCATAACTTGGAGGGTGTTTTAAATGCTTCTCTATAAACAAGAAATATCCTCCAAGGGACTGTTCCTGGCTGAACAGTGGCAGTGGCGCCCCGTTCCAGCACAAACTTTTCATAAAGAAAGGTCTGCTCCCAAGACTATGCTTTTGAGCGAGGCCAAGTGATAATCATTATTCAGGACTTGAATGCTCTTGGGCTGGGGTGAGGAAGGGAGGGTTCATTAGATCGTTTGTGTCTCCCCTCCTAACAGCTTGTCGTTTTACCGAGCATTAGTATTTTAATAACTGAGGAAAGTGTTAGAGGGGAAATGTTAGTGTGCTATTTGTGTTGCTTTCTAGGGAGTGTGGTGTTGAGCAAACACAAACCAATGCTGATGGTAACATCGAAGACTTTGAGGCTCAGCTCTCCTATGCAGGCACTCAAAGCCTTCCACAGCCTAGGCCTTACCCCCCTGTTCATCTTAAGTTACCACTATTTCCCTAACCACATTCTGAGCGTCGGTTATATTTGTTTACCTTTTTAAAGGTAAGCTTTGATTTGGAATCATTTTAGATTTACAGAAAACCCGGGAAGGGTGGTACAGAGTTCCTATAGACCCCTCACCTAGTTTCTCCTATGATAACCTCTTTCATTATCATGGTACATTGGTCAACATTAAGAAGAAACAACATCAATACATTACTGTTAACTAAACACCAGTTTTAACAACTAATGTTCTTTGGCTGGTCCAGGAGACATATCAGACACCATGTTACATTTAAACCATACACATTCCTCCCCAAGATGCCTTTTCCTCTCCTAACTTACTTAAGTCCTACCTGTTCTTCAAGTCCATTCAAATCTTATCTCTGCAATGTCTTTCCTAATTGTTTCTGTCCTCAGTGACTTCCCTAACCTTCAAATTCCAGAACCACTTTGGTCCAAATCACGTTTTTGGAATGTGGCGTACGCTGACCTGCATTGTCATGTATCTTTTTATATTTTGTTTGCCATCTAGCATTTAAGGAAAGGATAATACTCATTTTCTGGCACATGTACAAGCACTGTATTCTCAGTAAGTGTTTAGTGGTAATGAATTTATATATTCATGATATGTTATTGTACCATTAGCATACACAATACAGAGTAGGCTGTAAATATTAATTGACTTCTTAGAGGTCCATGGTTACTACATTTATATTTTAAAATATAAAAGATATAAATGTAATCTAATGAGTAGTAATACACACTAATATTTATGGAGTGCAGACCATATGCCTGGCACACTACTAAATGTTTATAATTCTCATGAAAACATGTGTGGAAATACTATGCTTACCCCCATTTAAGGTTAAGTAATTTGTCTAGGACGACCCAACACAAATGAGATGGAGCCAGGCCTCAGAGCCAACACTATGGCTCCAGAACACACACTCCCAACCACTTTTCTTTCTTTCTTTTTAAAAATATACTTTTATTGATTTCAGAGCGGAAGAGAGAGGGAGAGAGCTATAGAAACATCAATTGAGCCCATGCCCTGACCCGGAGTTCATAGGTCTACACTCAACCACTGAACCACACCAGCCAGGCCCTAACCGCTTTTCCATAACCTTTTGTCCCAACAATGATTTCAGATGAGTTCTTTACACTAATGCCTCCTTTGCATCAGCACCCAGGGTTTCCTGAACGTCTAAATCCTGGCGTCCCCAGTAGCCAACTGACAACTGTTGTTGAAAGTTTCAAATTACTTTTTTTCTTATCAGTTCCAGTGGCCTTATAGTCAGTCCCACGAGGCTTCTTCTCTGTGCAGCTGGAATTTAGAAACTATTTTGCATTATGTCCCATCTCTCCTCACCAATGGCAGGGACTTTGTATCCTCACGCCCAGAACCAAACTTTGAACGCCACAGAATACAACTGTTTTTCCTCTTTGTGACAATATTCTGAAATCCTTAAACTTTGTAAATTATAAAAGAAGTTAATACACATTAAGACATTCTAAAGTATGAATATATAGCGTAGCAAGTGAGAGAACCTTCTTTCCTTCTTCATGCTCAGGTATAGATTGTTCAAAATTGTGGCCTTGGCACAGATTGTTAAAAATGATGAATATTTTTAACTATAAAAATTACAGCCTTATGATTAAAAATAAAAAACTTTCCAATAATACAGAGGAATATACAAAAATAAAATCTCCCTAAGTTCTACTTTTCAGAGGAAATTGCTCTTAAAAGTTTACTGTTGTAAAAGGTTTCTGCACATATAAGGTGTGTGTGTGTGTGTGTGTGTGTGTGTGTGTTTTGGGGTTTTGGGGGAAAGGGCAGGAATAGAATCCTGGCGTACGCTGTGACCCGATCTCCCCCGTCCAGGTGTCCCTCACTTCTGCTGTCCTTGACAGTTACCCATTCTTTTTTTCCTCACATTCTAGCCACTCTCATTTTCTAGACACTAATCAATCCTTTCTTCTTTTCCAGGCTTTCTCCTCCTGACTCCAATCAGTGAGTTTATCTGGAATGTCTGTTCTTTCTCTGAATGTCTTCATCCTGGGAGAGTTGATCCATTCTCCGGGCAGGTTAGCACCTTCTCTTACTCTATTCTCTTGCTGCCAAACTTCTCTTTAGACTTTCTCAGCCCACACTCACTCCTCAGCCCCTTGTGATCTGACTCACAGTCACTACTCTGGTAAAATTGCACGGAAGGTTCCTGATTCATCTCTAAATCACTGAAACTCTCTCAGCCTCCAACCACAGGCGTTCTGGGTGCCATCATTCCTTCAGGTGCATCCCTTCTGGCTTTGGAGACACTGCAAACTCTGAGTTCTCCCTCATCTTTAGGACTAGTGCCTCCTTCCCTATTGTGCCTTCCCAATCTCTATCTCTCCCAGAATCTCCCACAATCTCAAACATCACTCAACTCCACGTGCCCAGCAAGAACGGACCTCTCTCCAACTCCAAGCTCACATTTCCAACTATCTGCTGGTCAAATTCACTATTTCATCTCAAGGTGAACATGTCAAAGCTTCAAGTCACAGCACGCCCTTGTCCTGGCATCCTAATTTCTGTTAATGGCATGACCACTCTCTTGGTCAAGTAGGGAACACACTGGTCATTTTTCTCTCCAGAGCCCGGGAGTCCCACCAATTGCCTGTCTCGTGACTTCTACTGCTATAACCTTTGCTTGCTTCCCCTATCTGGCCCCACCGTCTCACTGCTCTGACTGCACCCTTACAGCCCTGACTCTTCTATCTTCACACCCCCTTCATTGTCTATCGACCCACAAATTGCCAGATAACTCTTCCCAAAGCCTGCCTCTAATCTCACACCTCCCTGCTCAAAACTCTTCAGTGACTAGGCGCTGCCTGTGAGTGACACATTCTTCAACATAGTTTCAGAAATCCTCTATCACAGCGACTCTCAGACATTTTCCTTTTCCTTTTCCCTCTTAAAAATTATTCACCCCAAAGACCTTTCATTTATATGAGCTATATCTATCACTATTTACTATATTAGAGGTTATGACAGAATACATTTTTAAGTATTTATTCATATATTTAAAATAACAAACCCATCAGATGTTAGTGTAAACAACACATTTTATGAAAAAAAAATCCACCTATTTTCTTTTTAAAAAAATATATTTTATTGATTTTTTACAGAGAGGAAGGGAGAAGGATAGAGAGTTAAAAACATCGATGAGAGAGAAACATCGATCAGCTGCCTCCTGCATACCCCCTACTGGGGATATGCCCGCAACCAAGGTACATGCCCTTGATCGGAATCGAACCTGGGACCCTTCAGTCTGCAGGCCGACACTCTATCCACTGAGCCAAACCGGGCAGGGCCCCAACCAATTTTCTAAAACTAAAAATTAGTAAGGAGAATGGCGTTGTTTCATTTTTTAAAATCTCTCGAATCTGGCTTAAATGGAAGACAGCTGTATTCACCTATCTGCTCTGCATTCAATCTGTTGTGATTTCACAGGTCTTGTAACCTCTTGAAAATTCCAGCATGTACTTAGAGAAAAGGAGTGTGAAAGGGCAAATGATGTATCTGTATGAATGAGGAAAAGAGCTGGGCCCTCACAGACTCTTTGAAAGGACCCCAGGTCCCCAGGCCAGGCATTGAGACCACTGCTCTCTCAGTTCCTCAACCAAACCTCACACACCAGTTAAACCAGACTGTTCTTTATCCCCTCAACATACTTACATTAGCTCTTCTCTGAGCTAAGTATTTTGGTAAAAAATTTTGTTTGTTGGGAGTACCCTAGGGTACAGGGATGTATGGGGAAGAAAAAAGATTTTTTTTCCTCCTCTGATTTGTTGGAAAGCTCTCTAGACTAGAAATCAAGGAACTCGAATGCTAGTGACAATTTGTAACTAGCATTTTATGTCCTCCTTGACAAGTCGGTTAACTTGGTTAACTTTTTGGTTCTTAGCTCTTGTATTTACAAACAAAGGAAATAGATAAGATGACCTCTGTGAGTTGTTCCAGTTCTAAAATCATCAGTGATTGGGAATTAAATCACCTGGAGTCTATTCTGAATAAGTAGGAAACATGTA
Source organism: Myotis brandtii (assembly GCF_000412655.1). Lineage (NCBI taxonomy): Eukaryota > Metazoa > Chordata > Mammalia > Chiroptera > Vespertilionidae > Myotis > Myotis brandtii. The sequence continues at coordinate 1,348,920 of NW_005357159.1, forward strand.
CCACTTCCAATCTTTTCTCTCTCTCTCTCTCTCCCCCCACCCCCTCAGTTAAATACAAATTGCTGTCTTTTCATGAGTGCATTACAGTCAGGTCCTCTGTATTTGCAATTTCTAATGATTGTCTTAAGGGCTTCAAAAAAGAACCCACTGGAACTTTTGTTGATTTTTTAAAAATTGAGGTATAATTGACATGTAACATTATATATGTTTCAGATGTACAACATGATTCACTATGTGTTTACATTGCAAAATGATCACCACAAGTCTCTGTTCTCCGCTCCCCCCACCCCCTTCTCTCTGTTTCATTTTGGATAGTTTCTATTAATGTCTTCAAAATTACTAATTTTTTCTTAAAACTGTATCTACTCTCTGTTAATCCCATCCAGTGTATTGTTCATCTCAAATATTATATATATATTTTTATCTCTAGCAGTTTTACCTGGGTCTTTTTTTTTCTCTCTTTCAAGACTCTTAACATGCTCATGTTTTCCTCTACTTTCTAAGACTTCTGGAGTATATTTATGATAGCTATTTTAGCATCCTTACCCACTAATTCTGTCATTTATTTCACTGCGTCTGTTTCTATTGATTGATTTTTCTCCTCATTCTAGATCATATTTTCCTTCTTCTTTGGCATATTTTCCTTCTTCTTTACATGCCTGGAAGTTTTGATTGGATGCCAAACGTTATGAATTTTCACATTGTGCACACTGGCTATCTATTTCTTTAAGGATTCTTGAACTTTGTTCTGGGATGCAGTTAAGCTACTTGGAAACAGTTGGATCTTCTCAAAGCTTGCTTTCAGGCTTGTTTAGGTGGGACCAGAGCAGCCTTTCGCCCAGGGTTAATTGGGCCCCATTCTGAAGCAATACCTTTCTGAGTGAGCTCTCTGTTGCCCTGTGCAGTACGAGGTTTTTCCATTCTGGCTGCATTAGCCCTGAGTGATCTCTGGAGGTTACTCCAACTGCTCCTTTCTGATGCTCCTTTCCCTGGCTCTCAGCACAGGCCTGAGCTGATCGAGCTGCAGCATCAGCTGAAGATTCAAGGGGAAACCTGTGCACATCTCCGGAGCTCTGTTTACGTAGGTCTCTCCTCTGTGTGCAGCGATGTTTCTGGTCCTCTGCCCTGCAATTTCAGCTGCCTCGGCCTCCCTGACTTCCTAACTCTGTCTCCTTAACTGTGGGAGCCACCAGACTCTGTTTGGGTTCCTCCTCCCGGCACTGCAGCCTGGAAACTTTCTTAAAGCACTAAATTGGGGTAATTCCAGGGCTCACTTCATTAGTTTCCATTCTCTCAGGGATTGCTGACCTGTGCTGCCTGATGTCCAATGTCTGAAAACTGTTGCTTTGTATCTATGTTCACTTTTAGTGAGTTTTAAAGTTTTGTCTTTCACATTAAAGCCCTCAATCACTCTGGAATAGATTTTTTTTTTTTTAAGAAAAGTAACACTGAATTGTGTCCCCCTCCAGATTCATATAGGAAGGCGCTGACCTGTATTTGTAGATGGGGCCTTTTAAAGAGGAATTAAGGTTAAGTGAGGACGTAAGGGTGGGGCCACAATCCCATAGGACTGACGTCCTTAGAAGATGAAGAGATATAAGCCGAGCGCGCACACACAAAGAAACCGCCATGTGAGGACACAGGGGGGAAGCACCATCTGCAAGCTAAGGAGGAGGTCTCATCAGAAGCCAACCCTGCTGACACCCTGATCTTGGACTTCAGCCTCCAGAGCTGTGGGAAAATTAATCCTGTTGCTTAAGCCACCCACTCTGTGGTACTTTTTATGACCACCCTAACAGACAAATACAGTAGGGATCTAACTTTGTTTATAAGCATTTTTAATACTCCAAATGCCTGTACACATTGCAGTTAAAATGACATAATTGGCTGTATCAAGTTTTTGAATAAACATTTTTCAAAAAGGAAAATGAATTTGAATTTCTCTTCCAAATATTTGAAAATATAGATTATCCGTAAAGTGAAAGACTTGAACAGGCTTTATGGGAGGCAGACCATCTGGATACATTTAGTTTCTTTAAGGAAAAATCTAAGTTCACATATACATTAGTTTGCTAGGGTTACCATAACAAAATACAGGGTGGGGCAAAAGTGGGTTTACAGTTGTTCATATGGAAAATAATACAATAATTAATGAATAATAATACAAGAATAAACTTTTTCACGTACTCACAATTGTAAACCTATTTTCGCCCCAACCTGTCCTATAAACTAGGTAGCTTAAACAACAGAAATTTATTTTCTCACCATTCTGGAATCCAAGATCAATGTGTGGGCAGGGTTGATTTCTGAGGAGACCTCTCTCCTTGGTTTGTAGATGGATGTCTCCTCCCTGTGTCTTCGAATGACCCTCCCTCTGTGTGTGTCCCCTTTTATTATAAGGCCACTAGTCAAATTGGATTAGGGCCTACCCTAACAGCTTCATTTTAACTTAATCACCCCCATAAAGGCCCTATCTGTAAATACAGCCCATTCTGAGGTATTGAGGGTTAGGAACTTCAACGTATGACTTTTAGGGGGCCCAAGACAGTCTATATATTTAAAATGGCCCATCTTTGGGGCACACTGGAAAGACATATAACTTTGCAAAACAAACGAGAAGAAAGGAATGAGCCTTACACATATGCATGCATATTAATGTTTTAAGTTGGGCTTGCACTCCTTTGTCTTCCATTTCACAGCAGGAGTATGGTCCTGAGGTTGACCATGGCTGTTGTTCAGCTACGGGTTATAATTGTCCAGAACTTCACTTTGCTGAATTAAATAACAGAAAGATGGTTTTCAGTTAGCAAAGAAGTTAAAATAGCTCTCAGGGTTTCCCATCATAACTGTGTCACACAATAATTACCATCTGATTAGCATTTGTCACATCCGGTGTGGCAACCACAAGAATGGAATAATATCTGTTGTCTGGTTAATTGTTGAATTCGCTGTTTCATTTTGTACATTTCCCCACATTTTTTAAATTAATTTTTCATAAACTATTTTGGGTAAATAAGTCACATTGTGTTTTTTTTATTTTGACACACTTCCATGTGCCCAAGGAGGCGGGAGATCAAATTCAGCAGCTGGTTTGATGTAGTCCGTGAAATTTTTGTTGTTCGAAGTACACTACATTGCATTGTGATCTCTGAAAGGCAAACTTTTTCACTTAAAATTAAATAACCACAACTAACCTTTTTACTTTAAAATAAAACTGGAGATTCTACCTGGCCTGCTCATCCATCAGTGCATCTTGATTGACTTATGTGTAATCCAGGTGAACTTGTTATTCCTACTTGACATTTCAGCAGCACTCCAAATAGTCGACCCACCTTCTGGAAATTCCCTCCTCTGGGTTTCCCTCTCTGGCTACACTTCCTCAAATTCCCTCCTTGGATTTCTTTCTTCTATGTGATCTCTAAGTATTGTTCATCTGGGCCCAGTCTAAACTTCCCCCCACCACACCTGGGCTTTATAATCCTTCATAATCTTTCCTCAGCCTTTCTGTTCACTTGCATTTCTCATGCCAATCCAAAACACATCCTTCATGTTGCATGTTGAGTATCTCATTGCATCCTGCCCACACTGTGCTGGCTCCCACTGCTGAAACTTGGCTCAACATTCTTTTTCCTGGAATGTCAAAATGCCCCCTTTTGACTGTTCATACTACCCATCCTACAAATAATATTAGACCTCCCAGGACCTGGTTGAGGCTTTCCCCAAATGTTCCAGTGCACTCCAATATCTCCCGTCTCCAAATTGCCCCTACAGTTAGAATGAGCTTCTTTCTACACACTCATTCTACATTTTATTCTTGGTGTGCTGGTCTTAGCTCATTGAGGGCAGCAACCAGATATTACCTCATTGGTGTCCCTGTCCCCCACAGCATTTTCACTTTCAAAAGAGGTTGTTATCAAATGCTCTAATAATTGCTCTAGACCTTAAAGTAATGCTTCTCCAACTTTGCTGATCAGAAGACTTTAATGATAATGCTTGTTCAATATGGCTTCCTGGAACTTTCTTCATATCCTCTGAAACTTTCCAGAGGAGAAGAGTAGGTATCTCATTGTGTTTTCATTGTTGCTGTTGATCCTTAGAAACAGAAGATCCACCTAATCCAGTGATGGCGAACCTATGACACGCGTGTCAGAGGTGACACGCGAACTCATTTTTTTGGTTGATTTTTCTTTGTTAAATGGCATTTAAATATATGAAATAAATATCAAAAATATAAGTCTTTGTTTTACTATGGTTGCAAATATCAAAAAATTTCTATATGTGACACGGCACCAGAATTAAGTTAGGGCTTTTCACAATGCTGACAAGCTGAGCTCAAAAGGTTCGCCATCACTGACCTAATCTCTGGTCTATGCAAGTCCTGCTCTTATGCAATTTATCCCCTCTCATTTTCATACTCATTCCCTTTCCTCTCCTTCCCTCATAGGCAACCATTTTGATGTTTGTGATACATATATAGCTTCTTACTTTTCCCATGAAGCACTACAAGTTTTAGGTCCATCTGTGTTGTTATGTGTACATTTACGTCATTGTTTCTCACCTAGGCACAGTATTCCTCAGGGTGAATTCACTACCTGGCAGTAGATCCTCAGGTTACCTCCAATTTCCCCACTACTACAAACACTGCTCCAACAAACAACCTAATTCTCTTTTAAGAGCCTAAATTATCCTTCTCATTTGATGAGATTATTATTTACTTAGTGAAGGATGATTCAAATAAACAAGTATAATCATGTGTTGCATAACGACATTTCAGTCAACGACAAACTGAGTTTGTAACAGTGGTCCCATAGCATTATAACAAAGCTGAATAATTCCTACCACCTAGTGACATCATAGCCATCCTAATGTCGCAGCACAACACATCACTCACATGATGCTGGTGTAAACAAGCCTACTGGGCCGGTCATATAAAAGTGCAGCATGTACAGTACATAACACTTGGTAATGATAATAAAAGGCTATGCTACAGGTTTATGTATCTATTATACTATACTTTTTTATTGTTATTTTAGAGCGTGCTCTTTCTACTTATGAAAAAAAAATGTTTCCTGTACAACCGTACACTGTTACACCAACAGCAGCCTCATCCATCTCACGTTTACCGTAACTCTTATTTGCATCATTTTCTCCTGTACTTGATTTAATCTCATGTTGTTTTATAAATTTAGTGTAGCCTAAGTGTGGTGTTTATAAAGTCTACAGTAGTGTACAGTAATGTCCTAGGCCTTCACATTCAGGCACCACTCACTCACCCAGAGAAACTTCCTGTCCTGAAAGCTCCATTCATGGTAAATGTCCTACATAGCTATACCATAATTATCTTTTATACTGCATTTTTACCCTACCTTTTCTATATTTAGATATGTCTAGATACATACTTACCACCTATAATAATAAAAGCATAATATTCTAATTAGACCGGACGTCCTTCCGGACAACCTTCCGGACGATGGGGCTGCAAGGGAAGCCCGGGTCCCAGGTGCCTGCCAGCAGCTGGAGGGAAGCTTGGGTCCCAGGTGCCAGAGGGAAGCTGGTGCCAGCAGCTGGGGGAAAGAAGGCCTACTCTTGCACAAATTTTGTGCACCGGGCCTCTAGTTGTGTTATAATTGCCTACAGTATTTAGTACAATAACATGCTGTATAGGCTTGTAGTCTAGAAGCACTAGGCTAGACCAGTGGTCGGCAAACTGCGGCTCGCAAGCCACATGCGGCTCTTTGGCCCCTTGAGTGTGGCTCTTCCACAAAATACCAACTTCTGCGCATGGGCCACGAAGATTCAATCACACTGTACGTGTGCGCCTGCACATGGTATTTTGTGGAAGAGCCACACTCAAGGGGCCAAAGAGCCGCATGTGGCTCGCGAGCTGCAGTTTGCCGACCACGGGGCTAGACAATAAGAGCCTAGGTGTGTAGTAGGCTATGCCATACAGGTTGTATAAGTGCATTCCATGACGTTCACACAATGATGAAATTGCCTAATGTCACATTTTTCAGAACATACCTCTGTCATTTACGGCGCATGACTGTGCACACACAAAAAGGGTCAAATCTCATGCTTTCCACATAGCTATTGGATCCTAGTTTTAAAAGAGGGCTAGAAATCCAATTATTTTCTAACCAAATGTGATGACACTACAAAACAAAGTTTATTTTCAAGATAGAAAGTTAGTAAAATTGGTAGTCGCAACAAATCCTAGGTAATTTATAACAAGTGTTGTAAAAAAGGCTGGAGATTCTTAGCACTAAGCTTCCATTTATTTGAAGTCAGTTATGAGAACACCCTGGTTACACCCTGACTCAAAAGAAAGTTTTGCCAATCATAGCGAACTCCCCAGAGGCACTCCTCCGGACAGGTCCAGGCTGAATGTCAAGGGGCCCAGTTTGGAGTCAGCAGATGCACTTAAGCAGAAGCCAGTGGCAACACACTGTAGTGCAGGTATTTTTAAAAGCTGAGCACAGCAGAGGCTCCCCCATCCGCTCTGGCTGGCCTCGATTTGTTGCCTGGGGCTACATTGCTGAGCCTTTGATGTATTGCCAGAGGGGTCACCGGAGAATTGTGTGTTTGCTCTAAGGTACTCTAACCCTCTTGTCTTTGCCCATAAGTCATAGCACTGAAATGCACAAATTGGCAAAAACCCCTCCAACTGCCCTGGGCTTCTTATGACAAATCCTTTAGATCTTCTGCCATCATATCTAACAAGATGTGGAAAACACAGAGATACCTTTTTCTCTTGAAATAATAAGCACAGCACGGGGACTGGGGAATCTGAAGGAAGTCCAAGAGGTTAACAAAAGTCATAGCAACAACCTGAGGCAGCACAGTTCCAATGCTCAGACAACCCTATGTACCTGGCTCAAAGAATTAGAACTGCTTTTTCTAACTGGCCAAACGGGGATGCATTTTTGTAAGCCCCACTCAAAGGGATTTGGATGGGATTTCCGTCTCCTCTGTTAAAAGTCACTCTATGTTCTGGCAGCAGCCCAGTGAGGAAGGACACTGTGCCATTCATATGTTAACCCTCACTGACAGGTGCCATGAATGATATGGTGATAAACCATAAAATACAAGTTTGTTGAACTGAATGTTTGTCAAACTGGGATTTGTGGCTTTAACATCCTGGTGTCCACCTCCAAGAGTATGCTCAGTATAAAACTGATAAATCCAACTTACCTGCCTCCCCAGCTAGATGGGTAGCTGGCTTTTTGAGAGTATGGATCGTGTGTCCACTTCCTTGATGATCCCCAAAGACACATGGATGATGTTATGCCCAAAGTAGGTCATCGATAAACATTGGTGAATGGCTCGTGCAGATGAAATAGGAGGGCTGTTTTAAAACCCTTGTCGTTGGCTTCTGCCATTTGAGAACAACTAGAGCTGATTTGTGGAGACTCTCTGCTTTAATGCAACTTTGGAATCCCTAAAGGCAAATTTTAATTTGTACAGGTGTTCAAAAGAGACTACCCTGAAGGCATACAGGTGTTTCTCAGCACAGGTGAGTCAAGCCTGGCAATGGGAACAAAATAGTTTCTGGGTTTCTTAAAGAGATAGTATTTACAGGCAAAGAGGTAGAATCCTTCTCTCTCCTTATTTCTTGGAGCTCAGCTAAAACATGGACTTATCATGTTTCCAGGCAAATTAAATGGTATAATTGGATTCCAATTCCATCTAACCTTCCCCAGAAAGACTGAAACCCAGCATTCACAAATAGAAACTGAATAACATGCTAATTTTTTTTAAAAAAAATATGTTCTTATTGATTTTTGAGAGAGAAGGGAGAGGGATAGAGAGATGGAAACATTGATGAGAGAGAAACATCATTAATTGGCTGCCTCCTGCATACCCTTTACTGGGATCAAGCCTGGAACCTGGGCATATGCTCTGATCAGGAATCAAACCAGTGACCTCTTGGTTCATGGGTCGATGCTCAACAACTGAGCCACACAGGCTGGTGGGGCAAAGACTCTGAGCATCATAAGGAAAACCAGTGTCTTTTTCCTTTCTGGGTTGCCCACAAACCTAGCACGCATCCGCTGGAGTATCGTGTAGTGATTAAACACAACAGATTGTTTGGTCAATGGCTGTGGAAACTTAAACAAGTTACTTAATCTTTCTGACACCCAGTTTCATTGTCTGCAAAATGGAGATGATAGTTCTTAACTAGAAAGGGTTGTTTTCAGGCCAAAATGAAAGGCCTTCTTAAAGCAACTGTCCTATAATACATTTTGAGTTCTAGATGTTTGGGGGTAACTCATCTCTATTAATTGTCATGACAACCTTGTAAATTAGGCATTATCATCCCCAGTTTGCAAATTAAGAAACTGAAACTCAAAAGTTAAATAATTTCTCAGGATAATAGAATCAGTAGCAAAGCAAATTAATCTGTCTCAAAAGGCCAATATCTTTTCGCTAAGCCATATTATTTTTCTAGCATAGTTAATAAATATTTGCTAATTGCTTGGTATAAAATATATGACTTTAAAAATACTATAACATAAATATCCAAGGTGTGTGTGTGTGTGGCGGGGGGGTGGGGAGGGGGTTTCTCTATAGAAGACAGTTATATTGTCAATGCTCAAATTTTTTAAATAGAAATTTCTTTTGAATTTGTAGCTCATTCTTTTTTGTGTGTCAATAATTCATTTTTTTAATGTGCTCAATGATGGCAAAATTTTAAAATGAATATGATTAAGACAAATACATTATATACATGAGTGTGAGTGACTAGTCTAGGTAATTAATTATATTTGGGGTAAAAGTGAGATGGTAATATTGTGCCAAAAATTCACCAAACAATGGTGGCATCAATTGAAATAAGTGCGTAGTCTTTTATGGTGCCTACTTTAAGGTGGCAAACACTAATTTTAATAAGATCTGATGCTTACTTGAAACATATCAGACTCATTATACCACAGTCATAGCTCATTTAACCTCGATTTTCTCTGTATCAAGCTGTGATTCGAGGGTGGCAAAACATTTAAGCTTCTTCTCAAGTAGGTTTGCCTGTATAAATATTATAGTTGAGTGTATTGTTGAGGATTAGCTGGTTAGTTGTCTCTGAATACTAACTTGAAATAGAATTTTGTTATGTAGGTACTCTATATGCTTGTTTGACTATTATAGATTTTTCACTAATGCAACTCTCTAGCATTGAAACAGAAGAGATAACTATTATATAGTTATTCTAACTAATTTAAATTTAGCTGTTCATAAATAAAGTTAATTATTAGAGCAATTCCCAGATCTATTGCTACTAGACAAGAAAGAGGCTGAGTGTCAAGAAGCCTGGTTTTAGTTCCAGCTGGAGCTGCTGTGTGACTATAGACAAGTGGTATTTCCCTCTGATCTATCTTTCCCCCATTTAAAAAAGTGATATATCACATTTCTTGTTGATAGCAGCACCTCAGTGCTTTTTAAAACAGCTTTTTTTTGTTTTAAACTTAATTTTCAATGAGCTATGAAATAGCAATTAAATATTTTTATGGCAAGGGCTCTGCGTTACCCAGTATTTGAAGTAAGTGTGTGTGTGTGGGGGGGGGGGGGGGTTATTCTGACATTAATCAAGTGAGTGTTGTCTAAAAGGATATAATTGGGCCCTGACCAGTTTGGCTCAGTGGCTAGAGCGTCAGCCTGTGGACTGAAGAGTCCCAGGTTCGATTCCAGTCAAGGGCATGTACCTTGGTTGCGGGCACATCCCCAGTAGGAGGTGTGCAGGAGGCAGCTGATGGATGTTTCTCTCTCATGGATGTTTCTAACTCTCTATCCCTCTCCCTTCCTCTCTGTAAAAAAATCAATAAAATATATATTTTTTTAAAAAAATAAAAGGATATAATTGGAAGATTTGCATAGATAGCTCCAACATTTGCCAAGATATTTATTCCACCGGGAGAAAGAAGCTATATACCTTAAGTAAAACATATGACTTTATAAAAAATGAAGTATCTTATGTAGAACTGAGTCATACACATAACAAAAAATTTGTAATAAATTGAATACAAAAATCATTCTGTTCATTTACACCAGGAGTCCTCAAACTACGGCCCGCGGGCCACATGCAAATACAAATATTGTATTTGTTCCCGTTTTGTATTTTTACTTCAAAATAAGATATGTGCAGTGTGCATAGGAATTTGTTCATAGTTTTTTTTTAAACTGTAGTCCGGCCCTCCAACGGTCTGAGGGACAGTGAACTGGCCCCCTGTTTAAAAAGTTTGAGGACCCCTGATTTACACCTATGACCTAGAATACCTACTGGAACCAAACTTTCAAAAGTGAAAGACCAATTGACCAAGTTCCCATCATACAGCACATTAATGTTAATCATTTAAGATTCACATAGCTACATAGCTTCATTGCTTATACCCAATGCACACAAATAAAACATGGTCTAGTTCCTGATCAACATTGCTATTCAAATTTTTTCCTTAAACTATTTTCAAAATGCCTCATGTAAATAAGATTCATTCCATTTTTGCCAATTGATTAATCTGGAAGCAAACAAAATGACCCTCAATTAACGATGCCTATGTTTGACGTCTTCGGAAGGTAGCCAGACCACACACACACACACACACACACACACACACACACGGAAAAATAATTAACTGAACATCTGTTATTTTCTTTCAAATTTGGGCTTGGTTAACAGGACACAAAGTACACAGCAACAACCAGCTGCTGACAAGCAAAGTTCAGCAAATATTTTAAGTCTGTGCCAAAATGTGTACTTCCTCTTCCTTGGTAACATTTAATAGTGAAATATAT
>NW_005357159.1:1359722-1364049 GCF_000412655.1 Myotis brandtii
TCACAAAGTGTATAAGAAAGACTCTTCATTGTGGAATATAATCTTAATTAAGATATGCTAAATTTGTACACTACCGTGAAAATAGATGCTACTAGAATCACGCTTTATCTTTAAAGATAAGAATTCACCTCTGGGAATTCAGTCTGATGCTAGCAACTGAGACTTTTTAGATTTTGCATCTAGACTTTAATAGGCTACTGCAGATGGGCCCCTAATGCACACATTTTAACTATCTAAACTTTAACATATGAGGTTGTACTTTATCATTTTTATTGCCTTTCAATTTTTGGGCTGCTCACCTGAAAATGTATTAACAGGTTTGTATATTCTGAGAGATATTGGCAAATGAATCAAGGTACTTCTTGACATTATTTTGAGCATAAACAGCAGTCTTTTCACTTATTTATACCAATATTTGCAGCACTTACTATGTACCCAGCATAGTCTCTGTGGATACATTATGGACAAGACACACTCCTTTCCCCAAAGAAATCACCATACAGCAAACAATAAGCAAGTACTTTCATCTCAAATAAACAAGTAATAGAACTTTATGCAAAAGGGGAAGATTTTTCAGCTCCTTTCTCATTTATCAATTTGGGGATATGCCTAGAGGTGTTAAGCATTTGCTAGATACTAACCAGAGTCAGGAAACTCAATCTGTGAGATTTCAGTAGGGGAACTATGCTAGGCATTTGCAAATGAAAATGTGAACACCTAGGAGCTAACACTAAAACTTCTTCCAATAGTAGAGGCATATTTCTGAGCCATGCAGGAATTAAAGTATAGGAAATGCTGTCAACCTTATGGGAATTTAGTAACCGTCATGGTGTATAAAATGAGAAAAAAAGGAGTGATATTAAAATGTTTTACAGTATTTAAAACAAAAATTTAGTACCCTCAAGACATCATCAATTTCTGTGTTCTAATCATGTAGTCATAGCTTTTGCCCAATTACATCAACATCAGTTCTCACCAAATTGGAATAAACTCATTAATAAGTTTTAATATTTCCCTAATTGGTTAATTATTGCCCAAACCCCAGTGACATAAGGCAAATAGCTCTCGTCAACAGTTGTCCCAACAATGTTAAAGACCTCAGCTTGTAAGAACAATAGAATAACAAGGATCAGATTTACTTTCCCACCTTAAACAAATACAAAACTAGATAAAATATAATTATAAAATATAATTACATAGATGACAGAGTTTGTAGAAAAGGACATTAAATCATCTATGACAATACTACATATATTCAAAAAGGTAGACAAAAGCACAAATGTGATGAGGAGAGAAATGGAAGAGAAAAAAGACCCAAATATAATTTTTAGAGGTGAAATATATAATAGCTGAGGCAACAACAACAACAAAACACCCCAAAAAATCTATGTCATATGAAATTAATAGCAGATTAAATACTGCAGAAGAAACAAATGGTAAACTTGAAGACCTAGCAATAGAAACTACTGAAATAAAACAGAGGAGGGAAAAGACTGAAAAAAATGAGTATCAGTAAGTGGCATCAGTAAGCTGTAGAACAAGGTCAAGCAGTCTACTGTATTTGTAATTGGCTTTCCCAGAAAAAGCAGGTCAAGGAAGGGAGCAGAAAAGTTATTTGGAAAAAAAAATGGTCACAATTTTCTAAATTTAATGATCCAAGAAGCTCAACAAACCCTAGCAGAAAACATGAAGGAAACCACATGAAGGTATCCACCCAATTCTATATTTTCAGCATGGTGTTTAAAAGATTCTAAGAGTCATGAGGAAGGAGACCAGTGTCTTCTTCTGCGATGCCCATAATACATAGAATGTATCAGTTGGGATACGGAGTGATGATTAATCACAACAGGTTTAGGTGTGTGTGTTTTTTAAATAGAGTGTGATGGATGGCTGTGGAACCTTGGAAGTTACTTGATCTCTCTGGCACCCAGTTTCACTATCTACAAAATAAGGATAATAGTACTATATTCATTTCTTAGGGCTGCCATACAAGTTACCACTAACTAGGTGGCTTTAAAAAACACACAGAAATTTATCATCTCACAGTTCTGGAGGCCAGACATCCAAACCACAGGTGCCCACGGGGCTGTGCTCCCTCCGAAGTCTCTAGGGAAGAACCCTTCCTCGTCTCTTCCAGCTTCTAGCGGCCCTGGGTGTTCCTTAGCTTTTCCATTGTTAATGAAGTGCTCATACAGGCATACTGAGTTGGTCCTTTGAGGGCAACATGAATACATGTAGCGTTATGCTCTGTACGACAATAAATGGTGCCCAGGGACCACAAAATCTGTAGTGTAGCCGTGTGAGGTTTAAGTGAAAGAAATTTTCATTATAGAGCAAATCTATATGCTAAGACTTAGCAGCGAAGTCTAAATGGTTTGTCTCATTATTAGATCAAAATTGCCACAAAACTCCTTTATGCTTAGGAAAACGTTAGGGATTCATGGACATCACTGACCACCTGCTCTGTCACAGGCTGTAGTAAAGAATCTGACTATATTTCTTGCTGTTTTACTACTGACAGCATTTAAGCCTTAGTCCTCCCTTTGCCCCACATCTGAGCAAGATGATAAGAAAGCTAGTGCTTCCTACTTTGGTACCAGTGGAAGATTCAAACCACAAAAGGTCCTATTCTCAGCCTGTCCCCCTAGTCTTCTGTTCTCTCACATTTTTGGACCAGCTTGGAAGGCCTGCCATGCTCTCCCCCAAAAAACCTCATTATTGCAAGCCTTTTCATCCCTTCTTGGTATGTGTGTAGCATCATCAGTCTCAGAGCTTGTATTCAATTTTGCCTGGGAGTCCATACCATCCCTGTGGGATGGCCACCACACAGACACCCAGCCAAGCATTTCACATTTTACAGCTGGGGAAACTGAGAAACAGGATAAGTATACACAGGTCACACAGTGAGCACGCTGTCAACAAAGACAGCATTCTGCTGACCAAACCATAACAGTGGTGGTCAGCATGATGATGATGTATGTCTTTGGAAATGAAAATATATTGTAAAGTGGTCTTTAAGGGCTGTTTCAAAATATCATAGAACAGCCTTGCCTTCGTTATCTGGTAATCCAGGCTACTGTTTGGTTAGACTAATACATTAAACAATGAGGGTTATGATTCAGCTCTAGAAAGCTAAGGCCGGTCAATTTGGCACTAGAAAGAATTGTTTCAGGAATGTCTCCTTTGACTGTCTCCTGGTATTAGGCGGCCCCAGCCAATGGCACACTTTATCTGGATAAAGAAACAGAGGACTCTATTTCACATGTCTTTCCAAAAGAGGTGGATGAGCCACAAATTAAAGAATGTGTCACATAGTTACAAGGTCGATTCGCTGTTATGGAAGTATCAAGTGGGGAAAGGATCCTCATGAAGCCTTCCTGGAATTTTGGCAGTAGAAGGAGGTAGATTATGTGGGATCCTCTGCAAGTAGAACAAAACAGTTAAAAATGCATAAAAAGCAGAGAATAGTCATGCTTACATTACCCAGGGGGGCGATCAGGAGTTCCTTTGGAAGCAACCTCTCCTTTTCCTTGATCTTTTACAGTAATATGATAACATTTAAAACCAAGGTATGCAGTAGTAGATAACATGTTTATAAAGATGTGATAAAGGATAGTTAAAGGTACTTTAAAAAGAAAAATGAAAAAAAAGGGCCCAAGCAAGAAAGAGATAAGACATCAAACAACCATGTTGGACATTTTTGAGATCTTACTGTTTTTCAGGTATGCAAAATATTTCACATTCATCATCTCATTTAACCCTTATAATAATCCTGAGAAGGAGATATTATTTTCATTTTGGGGTCAGCAAACTCAGACTCAGAGCGATGCAGTGTCTTATCCAAGGTCACACTGCTAGTAATTGGTGAAGTCCAAATTGGACCCTGACTCCAAAGACCATACCTTGCAATACACCCTCTGAAGTGCTGCCTACTGATTACTTCCAAAAAATGGTGTAGAAATCAGAATGCTATCACTTGAAGATCCATTTTCATTTCCTCCCAGTCATTTACATTTGAGATAAATGGTTCCCTCAGTTGCTCATCAATATACCATAATTCTTAAGGAGACCATATTTCTAAATATTTCTAAAACTGTGTTTTACACACTTTGTTCATATGCCTTTATGATTTTTTTCTTACCTGCTAATGTTTTCCTTGAAATTTTCTGTTTCTTTTTATTTCAGCTTCTTCGTAAGTTGTAATGTTCATGAAGTCATACGTTTGATATGCTTACATTTTTCTAATAGTTATTAAATAAATATATATAATCATTAAAACAAAATATCCATCCTATTCCAGAGTGCTTCATATTTCACATCTGGGAAA
>NW_005357159.1:1364929-1367867 GCF_000412655.1 Myotis brandtii
ACATGCCCTTGACTGGAATTGAACCTGGGATCCTTCAGTCTGCAGGCCGATGCTCTATCCACTAAGCCAAACCAGTTAGGGTGGAAACGTTGTTCTTGAGTTGTAAGCAGAGAGAACTGAAATGCACCTCCTCAAACCACCCCTATGGCAGAGTTGCCCTTCTCATAAAGAACACCATTCCTGCACAATTAAGGTGGATTTTTTGTTTCAGCCTCACCCAACCAAATGGTGAGATGTCTTCCTGGTTTCCAAATTCTAAAACCATCTACCCTCACTTGGTAGAACTTACCATCAAATGACCTAGAGAGTACTATGCCAGGATCCTGACACTTCTACCTGCCCTGGTTCAGGCTCTTCACACTTGGCCTTTGACTTGCCAGTTTCCTGCCTCTCCCCCCAACTCAAGCAGGATCCCCTACTCATCTTCAACATCTCCTTTTACATTGAGCCATTTCTCAAGGTACAGTACAATTTGCTCATCTTATTCATGCCAAGTGTGGAATTAATAAGTTACTGTGACACCTCTCCCAAGTAAAATACTTGCACATCAATTGGGCTTTCTGGAGGCCATGGTTTGACTTTGAAAGTGGTACTCCAGGTATTTTGACAGCCTGAGGTAAGACAGTGCTTCAGGGCCCTTCAGATCACCACATCAGGTATGTGGCCACTAATTCTCTTTCTGTGTGGTCCGATCCTGTCTCCACCAGGTATCCTGAGACCCTTGATAACATGGCTAAGCCTGGAATTTCACCCATGATATCCCTCAGGGATTGGTTTGGATCTCCTTCTATTACAACCGCCCCCCCCCACACCCCATTTAAAAAAATATGCAGTACTCTCTCCTGTCCACATTTCCAGAAGACATCACACTATTTGTGAAAAATTCATCATTCTTTTCTTTATCTTAAAATATACTTTATTATTAAGACATTTTCCTAGTATTACGTAATTGTCAATATGTAAAAATACATGTGTAAATAATAATTATGCATCACTTCACAAAATAAACTTTGCCTAACTTTGTTTTGGTGATCAAAGCGTAAAACTTTCACTCCTGGGGATCTTAGAGACCCAAGTTTTATGCTTGAAGATTGGAAGGAAAATAAAAGGATTTCCTCTATTAGTCTGAAAGACAGCAACTGGGACCTGCTCTAGAACAGTCATGTGAAGTTCAAGACCATTTTACATTTATTCTAAGAAACAACAGTAAAATGATGTTGAATAAGATAGGAGACACTGAAGGCAGTCGGGGGAACATGATACATTGCTATCTGTGTTCTTGATCTTGAAATTTGCCTTTATTTATGTATCTGAGGCTCAACAGCTGCCTCCACACCTAACCGAGGAACTGTTGGTATGTTCACTCCCTCTTCTTGGAGGGCGCATCTCCCAGGCCACATGTTTTCTTGTTTTGTTTTGCGTTGCTGCTAAAAGAACATCCACAAGGGGTGAGAGAGGGCTGACCAAAAAGAGTTGGAATTGGCCCAAAACATTTGACTATTTCTTGGCACCTGAGAAAGGAAGAAACTTTTTATTATTAAGAAGAATGTCCTCACTGTTTGCTAAACATACGCTGTCTTGAGCAGCTGTGTGTCGTGGGAGCCCCGCTTGTTGCTGAGGAAACTCGCTAAATGTGGCCCGTCACCTTGTCATCAAAGAATTCAAATATTCCATCTGATTATCCTTCCCAGCTAAAAATGGACATGTTGGGGATTGTAGAACTTGCTTAGGCAATGCTTTCCGACATATAAAAGTGCCCCATTCCTCACAACTATAGAATTGATTCTCTTCCTTCAAATACCAACATGGGCAAAATATATGTCTTTATACCCAGAGTCCTCTGTGTGAAAATTCTACCTTTGTGACTTAAAGTTGAGGCAATGGCATCGTTAAAAGCAAATGGGAAGATACAAGTCTGCGGTATCATTCTTCATGGATATAATTGAAAATAATGCCTGTATATTTTTTCCAAGGTCAGTCTCCTCCAAGGGCATTTTAAAGTTTGAGTAAATACAGCTTTTCATCATATTGGGATTAATCAGAAATAATTAAACCCAAATTCTTGTATTTCTAGGAAGAGCAAAAAGGCAGCCAATTTCTTCCTCCTGATTTATACCAAGAAGTGTGAGGTAATGACTAGTCCCCATCAACATGTGCTGTTTGCATCAGAGGTCTTTCCAAGTGTTACCTTGGCAGCAAGCGAATGCTCCTCCATTATCTTCCTCATCTAAATGTGAAGATATAGGTATTTTTGAGCTCCTATTCTATGCCTGGCACTGTGTTGGGCACTGGGGATAAAAGAGTAAAGAAGATACAATTCATATTCTTAAAAAGGTTTCTATCCCCCCAAACAGAGAAGTCAAGTGTCTAACAAGTCAGATCTTTGAATGAAAAAGTTCCCTAATGTAACCCGCAGGGATGGTTGGAGTGAATGGTAGTGCCGGAACAGCATGTAGAAATGAGATACATACAGCCCTGTTTCCTATTAGGAAGGCCCAATAACCTCTGGCCACATTTTAGACAGCCCTGGTGGGTAAACCATACCTAAACCATAGTGGTTCTTCTGTTTGTTTTTGCTGTAAGCATTGCCTAAAGGTAAATGAAGCAGCAAGCATCCATTATGTAGGCTATCACCTATGCCTAAACGAAGTGAACATGCTGTTGTAAGAAATATTGGACTATGCATCTAGTTTTTACCTATGGTCTGTCAACTTCATACCTGACATACCTGGAGGGCGGGGTAACTGAGAGCTGCTTCTTTGATCTCACCATAGTTCCTCTGGGAGAGTCACAGTGGGGCTGGGACTGGAGATAGCTTTCCTTTAGTTGGGTCGCTAGGGAGAATCTGCATCTTGCCCTAGAACAGTGTTTCTCAAAGGATGAGTCAAATAGGGTGGATTTCTGTTAAAAATATATATATATTCTTAGGCATACTCAA
>NW_005357159.1:1368085-1437321 GCF_000412655.1 Myotis brandtii
TGAAATAAACAAGTTTAACATTTTTCAAGGGCATTTTTGGCATACTGAAGTCTGGGAGAAAGTCCACTAAGAAGTACTCTGAAGAAACTGATTTGGGTTCAAGGAATTCAATGAATGCATTCAATATTTATAGAATTAAGATGCTTTGAAGGTTCCCAAAATGCCATAATATAGGAAGAGCCAGTGGGTGACACAGATGAAATCCTCCAGTTAGTCACACCACTTAAAATTCTTCAATAATCAAATATTCATGTGATTAAATAAGCTTAACTCTTTTAATTTGTAATTTCCTCTGGTAGAGTCCAGGAGGAGGTAACGGTCAACTACATTTTGGTGTGAATTCATCTTATTAACTTTATCTTCTTTAAATAATATAATGGGATAAAAAAACAAGGAGGATTGTTAGCCCATTTAGTATGTCTCTCATAGCTCAATTAAAAATGTATATTCCTGAGACTGTCCGTGATGGCCAGTTCTGTGTGTCACGTTGGCCAAGTCACAGTACCCAGTTACTTGGTAATAAGCAATCTAGGTGCTGTTGTGAGGATGTTTTGCAGATGTGGCTAAATGAGTTGACTTTAACGAAATTATCTTTGATAATCAGGGTGGGCCTTATCCAATCAGTTGAAAGACCTAAAGCAGGGGTCCTCAAACTTTTTAAACAGGGGGCCAGTTCACTGTCCCTCAGACCATTGGAGGGCCAGACTATAGTTTAAAAAAAACTATGAACAAATTCCTATGCACACTACACATATCTTATTTTGAAGTAAAAAAACAAAACGGGAACAAATACAATATTTGTATTTGCATGTGGCCCACTGGCCATAGTTTGAGGACCCCTGCACTAAATTATCACAAATATTGTCCTTTACAAGTTACAAAAACAGGTTCAAATAATATACCTCATTTGATACCAAATATAAGATTTTATAACCTAAAAATTACTACATTTTATTAATGTTGGCAATGAGAGATTAGGTCATTGATAAAGAGCAAATGACTCAAGAAAGGCAAAATTGTGATCCAAAACCCAGACTGACTGCTCAAATGCAGTTTTTCTACAACCTTAATGTTCTATATCTAACTGCTATACTTACAAACTTCTCTCTTCCGGTCTTAACAGCTGGGAAGTGGGAGAAGTAGGGGGTGGGAGGAGCGTGATGCTCATGAGGGAGAATGGCACATCCATGGACATATGCTCCTGCCTTAGAGGGAGAAGGGAGGGATGCAAGATAAGTGAGCTTCCTGCTCCAGTAAAGCAACAAGGGTTCTTAGGTTGGAGGGCAAACAGACTCCTTTTACTTCCAACAGGCTCTAGAAATGCCATCTGATCCACTTCAGTGCTGTTCCCATACTCTGCCCAGGCTTCTAAAGCCACCGTCCCTGCATCCTCTGCCCACAGAACCATGTGAGGTAGGAAGGGGTGAGCAGTCCACTAGCGGACCATTAGGCTGGACTCCACTGTTTGAAACCCTCAGGTGTATAGTCTTTCTGCTTTATTCTCCATCTAACTCCACTCCCCTATTTGGTTCTAACACTAATTTTTTTTAAACAAAGCTGAAGTTTTCCTGGTTGAAGGCCAAGAAAGGCCTATAAAGTTTCTTCCCTTTGAAAATCTTCCTTATAGCAGGTGAACTAACCCTCAGAGCTCCATTTCGCTGGGCCATTAATAATAACCTTAGAATCCAGAAATAACTTGTCATTTGTGGCTTCCTATGCTTGCTCCCTACAACACACCCTATTAAAGACTCACCTTATTGAAATGGAGCTGGATCAAAGCTGTTGCCTTTGTTTGCTACACCTGTTAGGTGCCTGAAAGTGCTGACACTATAGAAATATTAGAAAGAAAGAAATGCCACAGGTCAGCAGTTATTTGCCCAGCCAAGGTAATTCATCTTATCAAAAACCAAGCATGGTGTCCTTTCCACAATCCCTACTGCCTTCCTCAGTAGATGAGGTCATTAAGTGATTTGGCATTTAAAGGTTAAGCAGTTGCAAGAGTTGGCAACAATTAAAGGAAATAAAAGCTGATTCTCAAAAATCATCCTAGCAAGCAGTGGTTTCCTACCGTAAAGAATCTCTCATTGTATCACATCATAGCCTTTAGATTTCATGTTGAGATATGTTTGGGGCATTGCTCTTTCTACTTAAGAATTTAATGTAAGGTTTCACATAAGAAAACTACAAAAGGGCTTGGCACTGACTTGTGGAATTTACCCAGAACACAGCATTTATTGTGTCCCACAGCAATTTATTTGTTTAACAAGCACAACAGCTAGTAAGTGGCAGAAATAGGATTTGAACCCCTCTCTGCTCGAATTCAAAGCCCATACACATTCTTTCATTCACCCATTTAACAGAGCCTTATTGATCACTTACTAAGTACCAGCATGGTGTTGTATGTCACATAATCTTGGGGGGGGGGAAATATTAAGAAGGAATAGTGGTGATACCTGCCCAAATCTACCTCCCACCAACTGAAAGTGATAGAGAGGGACTAAGTCAGCTCCTGAGGCTACAACAAATTAAGAAGAATTTATGACTACACCTACTTAAAAATAAGAAATATCATTCAGAAAGTTTATCCATTTCTCTGTTTTTACAATTTCACAATCCAGTCCACTTCTACTCTTTGATGTCCTAAGATGAAATCATTTGGAAAAATCCCCACTTTGGAGTGAAACAGGTATCTTCATTGTATACTATTTAACCATTCATGTACACTGAACAAGACATTTAATTTCTAGTAATCTATCTTTTAAAAATATTTTTTATTGATTTCAGAGTGGAAGGAAAAGGGGGAGAGAAATAGAAACATCAATAATGAGAGAGAATCATTGATTGGCTGCCTCCTGCATGCCTCACAGTGGGGATCAAGCCTCAACCGGGGCATGTGTCCTAACCAGAAATCTAACCATGTCCTCCTGGTTCATAGGTGAATGCTCAACCACTGAGCCACACCAGCCAGGCTCTTACCTTTCTTTTAAAAATAATCCAGAATATGGCAAATGTTCCATGCATGAAAATCTTTACCACTATGTTATTTATAACTAAAAATTGAGAAAGGTTGGGTAAATTATGGTATGGTTGGGCAAATAATAGTATTCTACAGTCATTAAAAAAGAATAATTTTATAGATTACTAATCATGTGAAAATTGTTATGAAATAATATTAAGGGGAAAAAACAATTTAAATACTGAATAGGTATATTATGATCAAAACCCAGTTTTTTTGGAATATCTCCAAAAAGACCAAAATGCACCAAGATGATAAAAGTGGTTGTTTCAAAATGGTAGGATATTTGTTACAATGGTAGCTTTCCCTTGTTTTTAAACATTCTTTGTAGAGAAAATGAAATTTAAAAAAAAAATTTTAACACCCTGGTAATAGATAGGACACTCTATGCTAAGTGAATTGATGGCAAACTATTCCAGTTTATGGGGGGAAATATGGTGCTGGAGGCAAACTAAAAACAGGGCAAAGTTTTGTATGGATGTGGTTATTACTCTAAGCTATTCCTTCACACGCATAACACTTTAATTTTAGTGCAATTTGTTTTCCTTGTAGTGTTTTTCTGTTTTATCTTAACACAACGACTAGAGAGACACCATTCCTTGCCAAAAGCAGTCTAGATCTGAAACCCTTCTGCTAATGGAATCTCTTATCTGCCTGAAACCAGAGCATTGGGCCAAATGGTTTCTTGGATTCTCTTTCAGCTCTACAGTCTAAGCTTCGGTGATTTCACTTATTGTCACTCTGCTGGCAGCCTGGTAGCCCTGCTTTGACTTCATACCATTTCAAGGAAATAGCTGACTAATCAAAACAGAGCTGGGAATACTGTGAGTGCCCTGGGGATATTAGTGAGAAGCTGGGCACTGTTTATGTAGGGGCTGCTCCTGTCAGAAAGCTGGAAGAATGACAGGAGAACTTTTCCCTAATGAACCCCTAGCTTTCCACCTGGCCGGGCAGGATGCCAATCCTAAGAAATCACATTTTCAAGTAAACCAAACAATTGGATATGACAGGTTGAGAAACATTGGCCAGAAATGTAGATGTCACTTTGATATATCTTTACTTAAGAGTTGTTTTATTTTTTATGTCTCGGAGTTGATTAAACAATATTAAGCAAAACCTTACAAACATTCCTGCTCCTTGATTTAAGAATTCATCTAAAGGAAACAATCAGATAAGATGGGAAGAAATATATGTACCAGACAATTTGTCTAAAATAGCAGCATCAACAGCAAGAGCAGCAAAAACTCTAGTAGTCAGAGTTTCTCCATAGAAACAGAACCAGTAGGACAATAGGATATATAAAAATTAATATTATATACTGAAAGAGAGAGAGAAAGAGAGAGAGAGAGAGACAGACAGACAGACCAGGAAAGCTGAAAGCTGGTGATATAATTCAGTCCAAAGATCTGAGAACCAGAAGAGCTGATGGTATAAATCCCAGTCCAAGGGCAGAACAAGATATGTCCCAGCCCAAGCAGACAGACAGACAAAAAAAGGTACAAATTCCTCCTGCCTCTACCTTTTGTTCTCTTCATGCCATCAACAGATTGAATGCCTCCCATCCACACTGGGGAGGGCAATCTACTGGTACATTACTGAGTTATCAATTCAAATGCTAATCTCATCTGGAAACACTCGGAGAAAACACCTAGAAATACTGTTTAACCTGGGAACCCCATGGCTCAATCAAGTTGACCCATAAAATTAACCTTAACAACAAATGGAAACACTCTAAACGTCCAACAGTAGAGGATTAGTTAAATATGGTATATCCATACAATGGAATACTATATGGCCATTCTAAGTGATATTATATCTCTATTCTTAGTGGTGCTGATGAATTTTCCATAACATATTAAATGATAGCAAGATTATAAGAGAATTTGTGGTTTATAATCTAATCTTTTAAAATATGCACATTTGCTTGACTAGAAATCTGAAAGGACATGCACTAAAATGTTAACAGTGATTTATGCCTGGTTTTAGTTTAATATATATTTTGTTTTTGCCCATTTGTATTTCTAATGTTTCTACTTTTAAAAATTAGTCTTTTACAAAGTGTTTAAAATTTAAGAAAATATAATTTTAAATCCTGTAGCAACTAGTATGTACTACTTCTATAAGTGAACTGCTAGCACCTGCAGGACACTGAAGGCCATGTAACGAAGTGCTGATTTGATCGGAAGAGCCGATGGAAACCACACAAAGACTGAAATGTACAGAAAAAAATGGGAGCGAGGGAGAGAGGTTTCTAGGAGGTCAAGTGTGAGACAATGGTGACTGGGAGTGAGGAGAAGAGGAAAAAAATGGAAAAATATGTAGGAGATCTGGGGGTTTAGGAAGAAAAAGACACAGCCATACCTTTGGGCTTTGGCTTAAATGATATAGAAAAGTAAATGCCACAGATTCCGGTTAGTAGGCAGAAGTCAAAAGATCAGTGAAGGTTTACAAGATAAGACCTAGGGAGGTTTGATTACTGAGACATCCATGGGTCCTGGTAGGCAAGTTAAGCTAATATTCCTACATTTGTCCCTTAACGAAGTCTTCAGTTAAATCTTGCCACACTCTCTCTTTTAATTGCTGCACTTCAGTCACCTTGTCTTTTCACCTGCTCTGATTTGGGGGTTGAAAACCGTAAGTGCCACAGGAGCCAGGCAGGTAAATGAGTGAAGCAGGCCCAATGTGGGCTGTCATGAACTGGGAAAGCTTATGTAGAGTCCAAAGCGGGTAGCCTCTACCCACTTTCTTCCCACTTTCTTCTGCATTAGACCCCAAGTTCTGTGAAGGCAGAGTCCAAGTGTGGTTTTTATTCGTCAGAGTGCCTGAGTGCCTAAGCAGAGTGCCTACACCCAATAAACACTCAATAAATGCATGGGGAGAAATCAATGGGTAGATGCTAGGATGTATAACTGAATCATGGCAGAACCCATGTTCCAACGTATCACAGCGAGTGAGAAGTTTTAGTTATGCAATGCAAGGTAAAAAAACAAAACAACAAAAACAGGGTGGGGCCCTAGCTGGTTTGACTCAGTGAATAGAGCGTCAGCCTGTGGACTGAAAGGTCCCAGGTTCGATTCCAGTCAAGGGCACAAGCCCAGGTTGTGGGTTCAATCCCCAGTAGGGGGCATGTAGGAGGCAGCCGATTAATGATTCTCTCTTAACATTGATGTTTCTATCTCTTTCTCCCACTCCCTTCCTTTCTGAAATCAATCTATATATATAAAAGCCTAAGTGACCAGTCAACCGGTAGCTATGATACCCACTGACCACCAGGGGGCAGATGCTCAACGCAGAAGTTTCCCCCTGGTGGTCAATGTGCTCCCACAGTGGGAGTGCCACTCAACTGACCAACGGGTGCCAGGCACCGGGCTCATGGCTGGCGAGTGCAGCTGCAGCCAAATGAGCCTCTCCTGTGGACACTCCCCCTGTGCACCCCTCCCCCATCCAGACCAGGACGGGATGGGGACCGGCATCGGGACTGACTGCTGGTTCTCGGTCATGGGTGCACCTGTATTGCCTTAGGACGGGTGCCTGGAGACCACAGCAGAGTGGCAGCGAGCCTACCAAGCAGTGGTGGCATCAGGCACAGCCACCTGCCACTTCGCATACTACTATATTCCTTAGGGGATGTAGGACTACCAGTTTCAGCTGATCCCCGCAGGCCAGGCCTAGGGACCCCATCAGTGCACAAATCCGTGCACTGAGCCTCTAGTAAAAATATTTAAAAAAAAAACAGGGTAGGGCAAAAGTAAGGTTACAGTTGTTCATATGGAAAATTATATAATAATTAATAAATAATACAAATCACAGCTGTAAACCTATTTTTACCCCACTCTATACCTGTATACCTTCATAATTGTATGTAGGATGAATGAAAATGTTATTACTCCCAAATCTCAGTGTCTGGCTACAACAAAGGCTATCTCTAGCTAAGGCAACAGTTCAACGGGGGTTCCTGATCTATTGGCTGTCCTCCAAAGTGTGGGTTGTGACTGAGGAGTCGGTCTCTTTCTTATCCAGTAGTTCTTTTTTTCTGTAGTGAACCAGCTAGTATGTATTCTAGGCTTTGCAGGCCATACAGTTTATCTGTCACAACTACTCAACTCTGTAGCAGGAGAGCAGCCATAGACCATAAGCCTGTAGACTCTTTGTGAACTCTGCCCTGGGGTATCAGAGACCTTCCTTGGATCTCTGCTTCTGGCAAGCAAAAGGAAGAGATGATTATATGGAAGATTATTATAAACCATACCTAAAAGTGGTAATGTTTGCCTACATCTCACTGTCATAACTCAATTACCTGGCCCCACCAACTTCAGGGGAGGAGGGCTGGGAAATATAGTCTAGCTGTATGCCCAGAAGGAAAAGAAAACTAGGTTTAGTGAATTCATAGTGCCGGTCCTTCTATTCACCAAGGATCTGTTAACTTTGTCCCATACATAGAATACACTCAACCTTCTCTCAAAGGGCAGTTCAAAATCCCAACCAGTCCTGGCATCTGGCTGAAGGTCCAGGATCTCCGTGATGTGAGCCTTTTTCTCTACCAGGTCCAGATGTAATTCTTTGTGGTTGTAAAAAGACAGATTATTTGTCCCTGTCCCTCTCCCCTCCCTAACAAACAATTATGAGATAGGGAGGGTACACCTGCAATAGATACTCTTATTTGGAAAGGATAAGAAGACACAAAGCAGGGGCTGGTCCGTGCAGTCACAAAACCCCACTGTACAAACCTTCTGAAAGCTCTCTACCCTGTTTGATTACGTCCCGACTCGGCTTTTTGTTGGGAGCTCCCTTGTCCATTGTTGTACCTGGCTTCTATCTCTACCCATTTTGTCCATCATCTCCTTTGGCCACATCTGAAGTGGGCACTGGGGACCATGCTCTCCTTAGGGCCTTCCCAGTTTTGTAGATTGCTTCCTGTTTGATCAACTTGTGGGCTCAAAAGTTGTCTTACATTTCAAAGATATTTTAAAGATGGTCATGGTATCTTTGACAACAAAATTTCTTTCAAAAGTTAATAAGCTTCTAGCTAGTTCCTCATACCACTAACTTTATTTTTTGTCTCCTCACCATAAGCCATCCTCCCTCAATTTAAAGGCTTCTACCATCTAATACAATGCACGGGAAGGCCACATTCCTGATATGACCTTTGTCCCAGGGCTGAGTTTTGGTTTACCTGGGGGGTATCCCTGGCTTTAATACTCAAAGACGTATCTCTTACTACTTGAGAATCTAAATGGTATCATCTATTCTAATATTTCAACAATTATAGATTTCTTGACATTTAATTCCCTTTCATTTCAGCTTGAAAACCGACAATTCTTTCCTAAACTCATTTCTTTCCTATAAAACATTACCAAGGACACCTAATAGTAGTAAACACACACTAGCACTCAAATTCCCACCACTTCCCCCAGAGCTCGATTCAGTAAGCACATGGTCTTCTTTCAAGATACTACAGGTGACAATTTTTCAAAGTCTGTGATACTGCCACTTTATAGCAGAGTATCCATTATTCCAGCTACTACTATTAGTTTTCTTACCATTCACCACCTTATTTTAGGTGTCTGCTATGGCAGCACCCCACTTCAAGGAGCCAGTTTCTGAACCAACATTTAGGTGGTTCAAAATAATAAAAAAATAGTTTTTGACCTGAAATTGTCCAACACAAGTATCCCTGGTTAGCTCTGGCCAGCATGCTCAGTGGTTAGCACGTTGGACCTAGCGGGGGCCAAGTTTGATTCCTGGGCAAGGGCGCATTGTACCTGGGTTGCAGGTTGAATCCTGGGCATCGGGGGGAGCACATGTGGGAGGCCACCAATCGATATGTCTCTCTCACATTGATTCCTCTCTCTCTCTCTCTCTCTCTCTCTCTCTCTCTCTTTCCTCCCTTTCACTCTCTCTCAAAATCAGTGAGAAAAATATCCTTAGGTGTGGATTAACAAAAACAAAAACAACAAAAAGAACCCCAGTGTCTCTGGATGGATCTCCCTCCCAGGTAGCTTTCTTGCACATGGCAGCTCCAATTGGAACCCAGGCTTGCTTCCATTTAGTGGCTTTGCCATCCTCCAGGGGCCTGGAGTTCACGAGGTCTCTGCATCCAGCCACTAGACCCATGATGGACCCATGTTTCATTGGCCAGAACTCAGTTCTGTGGCTCTACCCAACAGCAAAGGAGAATGGGAAAGATAGCCTAGCTGGATGCCTAGGAGGAATTTAGTGGCTTTGCCATCCTCCAGGGGCCTGCATCCAGCCACTAGACCCACGATGGACCCATGTTTCATTGGCCAGAACTCAGTTCTGTGGCTCCACCCAACAGCAAAGGAGAATGGGAAAGATAGCCTAGCTGGATGCCTAGGAGGAAAACAAAAATGATGTTGGTGAACAAACAGCACTCGCTCTAAACAATGGTTAGTGTGGTACAATTTTCCTGATTGTAGGCAGGCACGGGGTCACCAGGCCTACAGGACAGTGATCTCTCTCTTTCCCTCTCTCAGTTTCTATGTTCCGGTCATGAAAGAAAAGAAAGAAGCCGAGTGTTGCAGCGACAAGCAGAAGTTGTAAGAGACAGTGAGGTAGAGAGAGCAAACGGGAAAGCCTGCGAATTACAGGCCTCTCAGCTGACAGCATGTGGTACAATTTTCCTGATTGTAGGCAGTCACGGGGTCACCAGGCCTACAGGACAGCGATCTCTCTCTTTCCCTCTCTCAGTTTCCATGTTCTGGTGATGAAAGAAAAGAAAGAAGGCGAGTGTTGCAGCGACAAGCAGACGTTGTAAGAGACACAGTGAGGTAGAGAGAGCAAACGGGGAAAGCCTGCGAATTACAGGCCTCTCAGCTGACAGCTGAAACTGCAGGCAGCTGTAAAGAGGCAAACCCTGTGTTAAATGGCTTCAATCTGTGAACACCGTCCAGGCATCTTAACACCATGAGCTGAAAAATACTTGAAACTTTTTTCTCTGGATAAAGAAAGCTAGAGAACTAGATGTAGCTGTGATTTCATAGAGTTTAATATGAGAAGGATCGTTATCTATAGCTAGACATTTCTATATCTCTGAATCATAATTTTCATTGTATGTTTTTGCTTTTTCATTTTACGTTTTAGGGCTAATTATGTTTACTCTTGGAAATTATAATTGATTAAATTATAAACTTTCTTATTCTTTTACTTGACAGCATTTATTAACTAATTCATCCATTTATTCAACTAATGTCTATTAAAGTCCAATTAAATGCTAGACACTGTCCTAGGTACTATTAAAAGACAAACGGGTCCCAGCCCTCATGGAACTTACAATCTACTGGGTAAGGCACACATTAAATAAAAACTCTGGGACCAACAATTACTGGTTTTAGTATATGGTTACAAAGTGTGAAGGTAAGGTTGTAAGAGTATCTGGTTATGAAGGAGAACACAGGAAGTTTTCAGATGTATCATACAAAAGACTGAACCTTCCTGAGGGGTTAAGGACACCTTCCTTGATAAAATCACATTTTATCCTATATAATAAAAGCCTAATATGCACAGTGTCTGGTCGTCTGTTTAACCAATCAAAGCGTAATATGCTAATGATATGCTAAGGCCACTCAACCACTCGCTATGCCATGCCCTGACCACCAGGGGGCAGACACTCTGACCGGTAGGTTAGCTTGCTGCTGGGGTCTGGCCAATCAGGACTGAGCGAGACAGGCCGGACATGCCCTGCAGCCCTCCCACAGTCCCTCCCCAGCTGGCCAACCTCCTGTATCCCTCCCTGGCCCGATCGTGCACCAGTGGGGTCCCTCAGCCTGGCCTGCACTTTCTCGCAATCCAGGACCCCTCGGGGGATGTCAGAGAGCTGGTTTTGGCCCAATCCTGCAGGCCAGGCTGAGGGACCCCACTGGTGCATGAATTCATGCACCAGGCCTCTAGTTTTTAAATAAAATATTATATATTTAAGAGTTACAAAAGGATAGGTAGTGAAAAATGTTTTCCTACCTGCCACCTTTGTCCCTGCCTCCTACACTCTCTGCCTGAAAGTAACTAGTTTTCCTAGTTCCTTGTGTGTACTGTTCCATTCCTTGCTTTTATATTCCAGAGATTGTTCTATGACAGAGAGTTTTCTCACTCTTCTGTAAAAGCTGCATGATATCCCATTGTATGGATTACCACAACTTTTAATTAGCTTGGTATTAGTTTCCTATTGGTACTGTAGCAAGTTTCCACACATTTAGTGGCTGAAAACAACAGATTTATTATAGTAGAGTTTTTGAGGTCAGAAGTCTGACATGGGCCTCGCTAGGCTAAAATCAGTGTCATAAGGACTTTGTTCTTTTCTGGAGGCTCTAGAGCAGTGGTTCTCAACCTTCCTAATGCCTCGACCCTTTAATACAGTTCCTCATGTTGTAGTGACCCCCAACCATAAAATTATTTTTGTTGCTACTTCATAACTGTAATTTTGCTACTGTTATGAATCGTAATGTAAATATCTGATATGCAGGATGTATTTTCATTGTTCATGACCCACAGGTTGAGAACCGCTGCTCTAGAGGGAAATCAGTTTTCTTACCTCTTTCACTTCCTAGGAGCTGCCTGTATCTTTTGGCTCACACCCCCTTCCATCTGCAAAGCCAACAATAGAGTCTTTCTCGTGCTCTCATTCTAACACTGACTCTCCTATAGCCCCTTTCCACTTTTAAGGACCCTTGTATGACATGGGGCCACCTGGATAAGCCAGGATACTCTCTCCATCTCAAATCAGCTAATTAACAACTTTAATTCCATCTGCAACCTGAATTCCCTTTTGCCATGTAACATATTCAAAGACTCTGGGTATTAGGGTATGCCTAGATCTGTGGACATCTTGGTGGGAGGTGAGGGGCATTATTCTGCCAATTATAGGCCCTATTGATTGACACATTATTTCTAATTTTTTTATTTTAAAAAACAGTGATAGAATAAGTATATTGTTATAAATATGTCATTTTTGCATATGAAAGTTCTGGGTCAAAGATAGCTATTGGCAGGCATCGTTTCATATAGTAACAAACAGCCATCCGTGTTTTCTTCCCTGGGACTATCTGTTCATACCCTTTGTACAACTGTCAGCTTTTTAAAAATGTATTTTCATTTTCTTTATTACTGGTAGAAGTACTTTACGTAGTGAGGAAATAGTTCCTTTATCTATAATGTATTGGAAATATTTCCCCCAGTAAATTGTTGACCTTTTCACATGTTTTATTGACTTTTGCTATGTAGACATTTTAAAAATATATTTATGAAGTTGAAATGATCAATCTTGTTGAAGTGCTTCTGGATTAGTCCTACTTCCCCACTTTGAGATTATTTTTCACATGTTTTTCTTTTTTCTTCTAGAACACTGTGATCTTTGATTCATCTGGAACTTATTCTAGTTTCAAAACCTTTTCTTTCCCTTGCTCTGGAACGGCTTAAATGGCATTGAAACCATCATGACCTGGGGTTTCTACCCCTGTTGGTTCCTTCCAATTTCTTATATTTCCTGTACTTTTTACTTGAGGAATATTAGTTGTTTCTACCCCTGTTGGTTCCTTCCAATTTCTCCTTATATTTCCTGTACTTTTTACTTGAGGAATATTAGTGTTGTGCTCCTTGTTGTTATAATTTGTCTTTACTTCATTTTTTTCCGGTGCTAAATTCCAAACCACTGTTTTCTTTGTGTTGGCACTTCATCGATGTGACTTTGACCATCCTGTTATTTTCAACCTTTCTAAATAATCTGGTTTTAGATGTGTTTCATGTTGTAATAGTGAGCCAATATTTATTGAACTTTTACTGTGTGACCATTCTAAATGCTTTACATATATTAACTTGCTAAATCTTCTCAATGATTCACTGAGTTAACTTTAATTAATATCCCCATTTAATCAAGGAGGAAACTGAGGCACTGAGAAATGAAGCAAGTTGCCCCAAAATGACATAGATTTAAATCTAAGCAACTTGGCTCTACAACTGTTAATAAACTCTCCTTCATATTGCTTTGTATCCAGAGTGCAGTCGAGGTTAGTTTGTTTTTAATCCAATCATATTTTTAAAAAGGAGATATTTTAGGCCATTTTTACTTTCTGCTATGACAGATAAAATTTGGGTTTGCTTTTGCCATTTTTCGTACTTTCTGTTTCATTGCTTAAAAATTTTTTTTCATTATTTCCTCTTCTTGTATGTGTATGTGTGCGTAATAATTCTGATTACTTGGAAGGTTTATGTGTTTGTTTTAGTGATTTTTAGGTACTACAATTTTGTACAAAAATGTATATATTTACATATGTATTTAACTAATACATATTAACATATATTCTGTATTTCTCTAGGTGTATTTACTGGTTTCCTAATCTAGCAGAAGCAGGCCATTTCACTAAAAGTAAATTTGTCCAGAACTAATTCACTATGCCACTTCACCCAAAGTCAATTTTCTCTAAGGCCAATCTGCAGAACGACTTTTAGGAAATTGGCTTGCAGCCACTGTAAGTAATAGCAAAATTAGCATATTTCCTATCTCTCCTTCCTTACCTCTTACTACTAAAGAAAAAAATCACTTATGACACTTGTGAAAGACAGTCAGCCTGACTTTATTCAGAGGGACTATTACAATTGATTTTGTAGTAGGGGAGAGAGCTGGGGCTCAACTCTGAATACAGTAAGAAAAAGTGGGATGTGTGAGTGAAGTAGGGAGCAGAAGAAGCAGGTACTGGTGGAAAGAGTGGTCCTTGGAGAAGCCGCACGATGTAGCCTGGGAAGGAATGGAGGAGGGAAAGCTTCACACAGAGACTGGTGTTGAAGAGCAGTTTGGCTAATGAAACGGGCTCTCCAGGTTCTTGGGCATGTGTATAATGATCGTCCTCGGATGTCGCTATGTTGCCCAAGCCATCCTCAGTTGAGGAAATTTGGGAGGAGTCCTCACTGAGAACGTTGGAGTTGCAATGGCAGTCGTCATGGCCATTTATGTGACGGGGTGCCTCTGGTGGCCACATCAACCCTGCTGTGTCTTTTGCAACGCGTCTCTTTGGACGGATGAAATGGTTCAAATTTCCTTTTTATGTGGGAGCCCCATTCCTGGGAGCCTTCGTAGGGTCCACAATCCTCTTTGGTATTTACTATGATGGACTTATGTCCTTTGCTGTTGGAAAACTGCTCATCGTGGGAGAAAATGCAACAGCACACATTTTTGCAACGTACCCAGCTCCGTATGTGTCTCTGGAAAATGCATCTGCAGACCAAGTAATGCCCACCATGTTCCTCCTCATGATTGTCTTCGCCATCTTTGACTCCAAAAACAGGGGAGTCCCCAAAGGCCTACAGCCCATTGCCATCGGCCTCCTGGTTATTGTCCTTTCTTCCTCTTTGGGATTGAACTGTGGCTGTGCCGTGAATCCATCGCGAGACCTGAGTTCCAGACTTTTCACTGCTTTGGCAGAATGGGGGTTTGATGTCTTCAGAGTTGGAAATAACTTCTGGTGGATCCCTGTTGTATCCCTATGTTGGTGCTGCCATTGGAGGCCTCATCTATGTTCTTCTTGTTGAAATCCACCACCCAGACCCAAATCCAAACTTTGAGGCAGAACCACCGGAGGACAAACTACAGAAACATGAACTTAGTGTGGTAATGTAGCAGCATGCTCAGCTCTAGGTTTACAATGGGCTGCGCTGATGTTCTCTTCAGGAAAGATGGCATCCAGCTTCCTATGTTTTCATAAGACTGGGGTGGATCTGCTCAATGTTCTCTGCTAGCCATCTGGGTCACCTGATTGGAAAAGCATCTGAATGAAGTTTTGAAAACAGTGACCTCTTCTCTACCAGCTCCCGCTGCCCTCAGAGTAGCATGGATTGTCCGCTGAAGCAGCCTTCTCTCCACCCTGTTTATTTCATTTTTTCATATGAATTTTTATTGCTGAGTGAGCACTAATAACTTGAAACTTTGACTTTGGGGGAAAAAAAGAAAGGAAAAAGTGGGAATTGATAGCCAAGGAACAGGGCAAAGGGTCAGTGGATGGAAAATTGCTCAGAGGAAAGATTAAGGTTAGGGGTTCTTGCTAGACCAACTCAACAGGATTCTTGCTGAAGGCAGGCCAGAGTGATAAGATACCAAGCACAGGGGATGAAGAATTTGATCAGATATCAGGGTGTAAAATTTTCCCAAAACTGACCCAACAGGATTCTTGCTGAAACTGGACTAAATGGGCCACAGAGTCCAAAATCAGGGACTAGTCAGAAAGAGGAGCCTGATTCAAGTTTGGTCAAAGGAGAAAGTGATTGTGTTATTTTTCTTAGTGTTTCTTGTTACACCTTAAAGTAAATTATACCTGCATTACTTGATTTATCTTTATCTTTCTACCCCTGGTCACAGAAGATGGGAAAATCTGCATATTTATCTTTCATTGTATTGCCCCCTTTCCTCCAACTTTTTAGTTAATTCATTTATACTTTGTCATGATTGACAACATTTATAGTCTGCTCTGGACTTTTATCCTCTCAATTTGCTTTAGTTTTACCAATTCGATGGATTGAATGTTTTCCGTTGATCTGTTTAAAGTAGTGTTTTTACTTGTCATTTGATTGGCTGAAGTTTGACCTCTTCAAGAGAATCATGGGATCTTTATTCCTTGAGTCTTTATATGTTCAAAAATACCTACTGGGAAAAAGGTCAAGAATCATGATTTCACTCATATGTGTGATATAAAACAAACGAAAAAAATGAACAAACAAAGGAAACACACAAAGAACTTTTCTGACACCGAAAACAACAGTATGGTGGTTGTCAGAGGGGACAGGGGGTTGGGAGGAAAGCTTGAAAAGGGTAAATATATGGTGATGGAAGGAGACTAAACTTTGGGTGATGAGCACACTGTGCAATATAAAGATGATGCATTATAGAATTGTACACTTGGAACTTCTATAATCTTATTAACCAATGTCACCCCAATAAACTTAATAAAAAATGTTTGTTTCATGGATGTAATGTATCCTCCTATTTCACTGAGTTATTAAGTCTAAAAGTTTTTTCCTGCTCCTCTCATTTTTTTATTCTCACGGTTGTTTTAGTTTGTCTCTTTCCTGTCTTAAGTACTAGAGCAGTGGCTCTCAACCTTCCTAATGCCAAGACCCTTTAATACAGTCCCTCATGTTGTGGTGACCCCCAACCATAAAATTATTTTCGTTGCTACTTCATAACTGTAATTTTGCTACTGTTATGAATCATAATGTAAATATCTGATATGCAGGATGTATTTTCATTGTTACAAATTGAACATAATTAAAGCATAGTGATTAATCACAAAAACAATATGTAATTATATATGTGTTTTCCGATGGTCTTAGGTGACCCCTGTGGAAGGGTCGTTTGACCCCCAAAGGGGTCTCGACCCACAGGTTGAGAACCGCTGTACTAGAGACTTTCTTCAAACGTGTAATGATCTTTTGCTTTCCGTTCAGATTTCAGAGTGAGGTGCTGAAAATGGATTGCAACTTGATATGCAGTGATGGGGCTTTGAAATTAATGAGCTTCACTGGGGAATAATTTTAGAAGAGACTTAGTTCTTTCTTTGGGGGCTTTTGTAAAGTCACTTTTACCTGAAATTCCCCAGTTGTGAGTTGGGGTTGGGCAAGGGTTAAGCATGGTTGTTAGAATTCTGGGACCCGAGAAGAGAAAGTTGGAGGGTCCAACTCACCTCTCAGGAAATAGACTGGTCACCGTTACCCTCAAGGCGTTCCTGATGACCCCAAGTCCAGAGCCAGCCAGTCTGTCTGGTTCAGGGTTTCCCAGCAGGTGATCTCCAGCCTTCTGCTGAGGCTCAGAGAGGAAGTCTCAGGACTATCAGGCATAAGGAAGGGGAAGAGGGATTTAACTGTTCTTTTTAAACATTTGTGATCCTTTTTCCTGTTTTCAACCTACCCTGCAC
Organism: Myotis brandtii; assembly: GCF_000412655.1. Classification (NCBI taxonomy): domain Eukaryota; kingdom Metazoa; phylum Chordata; class Mammalia; order Chiroptera; family Vespertilionidae; genus Myotis; species Myotis brandtii. Next base: position 1,385,012 of record NW_005357159.1, read on the forward strand.
TTCTGTCTTCAAAGTTACCTGTTGCCTTCAGTATCTGAGTTTCCATGAGAGCAATTCTTTTGTTTCTTGCGAGCTTTATGCCCGTGTTTCAGCTTTCTCTGGTCCGCTAGGTCAATCATCATCTGGTTTTCCAGTTCCAACATGTTGTTGACATAAATCACCTTTTCCTCCCATTCTCTTTTGTTTTGGGGGGTTCTGCCTTTTCAGAATTTACCATCCTTCTGGTGAGGTTTTGAGTGAAAGCAGAGATAAATGGGCAATTCCGTCCGTGACAGCCATGGAGATGCACTTCTCAGACGGCCTGCTGCAGGGAGTATAACTGACGGAAGGCCCCAGCTGCTCTCTGAAGTCCAATACGGTCTGAGGAGGCCATGCTTTCCTGTTAGCTGCTCCCAGTCAATGACAGAGTGTGGCAAGGATACTGAGGCATTCTCATTCCATGGAGATTTGAGGCTCCTCGAATAGACAGTGTTGGCTTGCCAAAACTTTCTTAGACGTGCATTACAGTCTAAGGCCTGACTTACGCCTCTCTTCCCCTCCCACTCCCTCCATTTCTCCTTCACCGAGGCTCCTCAAATAGACAGTGTTGGCTTGCCAAAACTCTTAGACGTGCATTACAGTCTAAGGCCTGACTTACACCTCTCTTCCCCTCCCACTCCCTCCATTTCTCCTTCACAGGGATCACAACTAAGGGTGGTCACAAGGCCCATCCAGCCCCCTCTGGCTTTCTCCTCTTTTTCTCTCACAGGTGTCCCCTAACCCATCCATCTAATCTCTGGAACACTGAATCCTGTGTTGGCATCTGCTTCTCTCTCTCTCTCTCTCTCTCTCTCTCTCTCTCTCTTTGTTCATCCTCACCCGAGGACATTTTTCCCATTGATTTTTAGAGAGAATGGGGAGAGAGAGAGAAGCATCAATGAGAGAGAAAAACATCAATTGGCCCTAGCTGGTTTGGCTTAGTGGAAAGAGCTTTGGCCTGTGGACTGAAGGGTCCTGGGTTTGATTCCAGTCAAGGGCACATGCCTGGGTTATGGGTTCAATCTCCAGTAGGGGAGGTGCAGGAGGCAGGCGATCAATGATTCTCTCTCATCATTGATGTTTCTATCTCTCCCTCTCCCTTCTTCTCTGAAATCAATAAAATGTATTTTTTTAATCAATTCTCTGCCTCTTGCATGTCCCACCCCTTATTGTGGATCCAGCCAGAAACCCAGGCATGTGCTCTGACCTAAAATCAAACTGGCAACCTCTTTGTGCATGGGAGGATACTCAACCACTGAGCAACACTGGCCAGAGCCAATTCAGAATTCTTTATCCAACAAAATATACTTCAGGAATAAAGGAAAGTCAAGACATTCTCTGATAAAAGATAAAGAAAATTTATTACTAGTTTACTTATTCTAAAGAATAGCTAAAAGAAGTTCTTAAAACAAAAATAAGAAAAGAAAGAAGAAAAAAGGATGAAAGGAAGGCAGGCAGGAAGGAAAAGATGTTTGGAACATCAGGAAAGAAGAAAGAACAACAAAAAGAATAAAAATATGGGTAAATACAATAGATCGTTCTCCTCTTAAGTTTTCTGAAGTGTGTTAATGGAAGCAAAAGGGAAGACAAACAATTCCCAAATTAAGTACAAAGGGAATAAAGTAGAACTCACCACCAGAATAAATAGGAATTCTGGAGAAAGTTTCCCAATTTATGTAAAAACAAGATGAAATAAAACAAAACAAAATAAAAAACAGCACCACAACCCTGCAAACATTCTACAGGAAGAAAAGAATATATAATTCACAAAAGAGATGAGTAACCCAATCTGTATGAAAACATAACCTATCAAGCAGAAAGTAATTCTCCTCAAGTATTTCATGATGTACAAAAACCTTATGAGAACATGAATAAATACAACAAAAATGCAAGATCCAAGTAATAAACACAAGAAAAATTGGAAGTGGAGATTGAAGAGCTAAGAAAAAAATTGAAGCAAACAATAACTCCATTTCAATATCAATAAACTAGTAACTTCAAGGAATAACATAGAGATGGCTAAAATACAGAAAAGACGTGATAATTACTGTATATAAATGCAGAGGCAAAAAAATTATTTTAAAGAATTTAAAAATTATAGAGAAGATAATAGCTACGGAGGAAAGACAAAAATGATCCATTTCAAAGCTATTTCCTGAAGTAGAGAATCTCACAGATAAATACAGAAGGTACATAAAATAATATAGAAGAATTTCCCTGAAATAGAAGACATAGTATGCAAATTGATAAGGTATACTGTATTTTAGCCAAATTTGACATATAAAAATCAACACTGAATCAATTCAACCATAATAAAAAATTCTCAGGCATTCAGAAAAGAAAAATATTTAAATCACCTAGAGGTCATCTTCCAGCTACCTTGGCCCTATTTTTGAGCCCAGTAATTTTTGACAGCTCTAGTAGATTGTCTCAAGTATTAGGAGGTCTTTCAACTCTGGCTGGTGGGAAGATGAATTATTAACAAATCTGTGTGATTTTCAAGAAGTTTTCCATCTGTTCCTTTTTAGTAGCTCTTTCCCTGACATGATAGTTTCCTCAACACATGAACTGATCAGTACTTAGGTAAAGATTCAAGGGAAACCCTTGTAGAAGTCTTTTTCTCTGAAGATTTCTCTTCCCCGTGACTCTGTCTCATGATTTCTACACACCTTGGCTTCCCTAAGCTATGAACTCTGACATCTCATCTCAGAGAGGCTAATGGACTCTGTTTGGGTCCACACTATCATTCTGAGAACTGGAGACTCTCTAGGAAGTGAGATGGAACAATCATAGGACTTCCCTTACTTGTTTTCATTGTATTAGAAATCGCTCCTCTGCTCTACCTGTTGTGCAGAGGAGCGATTTCTAAGACAATGAAATCAACTATTTCAATGAATGCATTCAGTTCTTCTTTAAGATAGGAAGATAAATCAAGGCCCTGTAAGTCCATATGGGCTAGAAGCAAAAGTCTCAAACTTCTCTTATTTTCCCCTTCAAAACTGTAGAGTTTTTTGTTTGTTTGTTTGTTTTGTTTTTGTGTAGAAAATAGCATTCATGTTGGTTAGGAAACATCTATGTAAAGTTCCTCAATTTCTTCAGTTTCATTTTTATATTTCCATGGATTTCAAGTAAAAATAAATTTAGTAGCTTGATTTTCTAGGAATTATGTCTATTTCTTTCTATGTGTAAATATAAAGAGACATCTGAAATAATGGGCACATGTTAATGACAGCAATTCTAGGTGGTAAGATTTTGGGTGAATTTTTACTCTTGGATACTTGGATGTTTGTATGTACCACTTTTTTAAATGTTAAAGACATCTTGTGATATTTTTACAGTAATTAGAAAGGAGAATAGGGAAAATATGGGAGTAATTTTTTCAAGGATAATGGAATCTTAGGGAAAGGTAACTTCAGAGGAGGAAGAATACCTATTCTCTCTGAGATAAAAGGATAAAAGATAATTGTAGAGATTAAAAATCCAATCCAGGTTAAGGGATAAAGTTCACACCAATGTTCAGATAAGCTCCATCATTTTAGAAAAGTAAGCGATGAGGTCATTTCCAGTGAAACCATTATTTCATAAGGAACATATCACGGAAAGCATGGACTCCAGGTTTTTAGGGAATTGAACCTTTTGATCTTAGAATTGAGTGTGCCAGTTTTCTGACTCCACTATTCCACTAGACTATAATGTAGTTGAATAAAATGTGAGGGATGAAAATATAAATAGGCAAATGGGGATATGGTGAAGTGAAGGAGAACAATAATAACAGTAGTAGTAGTTGTAGTAGCAGCTACCTTTTATTGAATGCATGCTCTGTGTCAAGCAGAATGATAAATGCTTTCTCTACATTTGGTCCTCTTAGCAAGTGAATTTTAGAGAGATTAAGAAATCTGCCCATGGTCACACAGCTAGCCAATGGCAGATCTGGAATCTGAACCCAGTCTGTCTGACAAAGATAAATCTTCGTTTTTTAAATAAAAATTTTTATTTATCTTTTCTTTACATACTGACTTCTCAAATAGAGATCTACCTTTTAATAGTTTTAATGTCCTTATTGAGATGGGTGTTTTCTTAAATATATTAAAAGAACACATTCAAATGCCCTCCAAGTGTTCTCACCTCTGCACAATGAAAACCGAGTTTCCTCTATCTTGTTTCTTGCCTCTTATGTTACTTTCATTTTTGCAAACTCAATTTCTTCCCCAGTCGTTGGAATGGCACCTTCTAGCTCAGCCTGGATAGAGTATCCATCTTTATCTCCCCCTGTTTGGTAACGTGACACCCGGATGTGGAACCAGGACTTCAATTTCAGCGCCTACACATTTTCTCTTTGACCCTGGCCAATCTTTTTGCTTCCTTGTCTTTATATGTATAAAGCGAGCAGTGAGAACTGGATTTAAGAATATTCAAGGTGCAGAATATTTTTAAAGCATTGGAAAGGTTTTTGACAAAGCATTAGAATAGAATTGTGAAACAATTAACATTTTATTGCTTCAAAATAGGGTAAAGTTTACTGATATATTAAAATAACCCAAGTTCTTATGAATAAGTCATTAGTATATAGAATTCCCATCCATCCAGCCCACTTAAAGGTATAAAACAATTATGCTCACTGACAGTTTGACTCAGAGTATGGTCAAAGGCCAGTAAAACGTACCATCTCAATTGCTGCCTAAATTATTTTTTATTTGCCCTAATTTTTTTTTCAGGTTCTGGATTGGCACCTAGGGCTACAATTTTAACTTATCCACAATCAAGCAAACTCAAAAGACTTTAGCAGTTCCAATCTTTGTTTAGATTTTTGAGCTGTGTTTAAGGAAAAATAGCAACAAATATGCCTATGGGTGCCCATCCTATGGTCAAGACTAATGGATCTAAAACTTAGGGGAGAGAGCAAGATCAATCCAATTTCTTGGAGAAAGAAAACAAAATGTTAGTACTCCAGTATAATAATTTAATACTTTCCTTTTGTGAAATCAGAGTACTTCACATATTTTGGCTTCTGATCATCAGTTTGTTTATGAAAGAATAACACCAATTGGTGGGTTTTCTAAGAAATGAAAGAAAGATTTAACTCTTCTAGTCTTTACTGCAATAAATGCAGAAACTGCATAAAGGTGTGTGATAATAACCTAGTTATTTCTTCTCTTTTGACTCAGGAGAACATATCTACTTTTTTCTGTCTGAGAGGATACTTTTTTTCCCTATCCTCTGACATCCTTTAGACTCATAGTTGGTGTTTAAAAACTTCACTTAAAGGGAGGTAAGAGCCCTAGCCAGTTTGGCTCAGTGGATAGAGCATTGGCCTGCAGATGAAGGGCACATACCTTGGTTGCACGCTCCTCCCCGACCTGGGCCCTGGTCAGGGCATGTGCAGGAGGCAACCAATCAATGCGTTTCTCTCACATCGATGTCTCTGTCTGCCTTTCCCTCTCTCTTTCACTCTCCCTAAAAATCAATGAAAAAAATATCCTCCGGTGAAGATTAACTAAAAAATAAAAAAAATAAAGGGAGGTAAGAAAGCCCTTTTGAAGAATTGGCAAAATGGCAGATTCACTGTATCCGTTCTTTGGCTCACATGGGAGGCAGTTGTGGTCCGGTGGCAAGGACTGTAGAGTAGGCAATATAAGTTCTACTCTAGAATCACAAATTCTAGCTTTGTGATCTACATTTATGTCTATGATCCATTTGAATTAATTTTTGTGAAAGGTGTAAGTTCTCTATGTAGATTTATTTTTAATGGGAATGTTCAGTTGTTTCATCACCATTTGTGGGGAAAAAACAAACTATCCTTTCTCCATTGAACTGCCTTTACTCCTTTGCCAAAGATCAATTGACTATATTTGTGTGTGTCTGTTTCTGGGTTCTCTGTTACATACATTCTTTTTCCCTTACCATGCTTCCTTGATTACCGTAGCTTTATAGTAAGTTTTATAGTTGGATAATATGTCAGTTCTTGACTTTATTCTTCTTTTCCAATATTGTGTTTGCTATACAAACTTTAGAATCAGTTTGTCAATATCCACAAAATACTTGGCTGCCATTTTGACTGGAACTGCATCAAATCTTTAGTTCAAGTTGGGAAGAACTGGTATCTTGACAATATATTTGAGTCTTCCTGTCTATGAACATAGAATGTCTCTCCAGTTATTTAGATATTTAACTTTTTCTAGGAGTTTTGCAGTTTTCCTCATATAGTTTCTAGATATATTTTGTTGTTAAATTTTCATTTATGGAGTGTTAATGTAAATGGTAGTGTATTTTTAATTTTAATTTCAAAATTGTTTTGAATTCTGTGGCTGGCATACAGGAAAGCAATTGACTTTTGTATGTTAACCTGGTGTCCTGCAAACTTGCTGTAACTATTTGCTGGGTCCAGTATTTTTTATTTTTTTTGTAATTTCCTTGGGGTTTTCTACATAGACAATCATGTCATCTGCAAACAGTTTGATTTCTCCTTTCCCAATCTATAGTCCTTTTACTTCCTCTTTTGGTCTTAGTGCTCTACATAGGACTTCCAGTATGATGTTGAATAGGAGGTCATCCTTATCTTGATCTAATCTTAGGGTGAAATCATTAGTTTCTCATCATTAAGTATGATAATAGCTTAGATAATAATGTAGATATACTTTATCAAGTTGAGGACAACCTTTCTATTCTTAGTTTGCTGAGAGTTTTTATCTTGAATGGATATTGGATATTATCATGAGAGATATATTTTTCCTTCTTGAATATCTTTTCTGGTTTGGTATCAGGATAATGCTGGCTTCATAGGATAAGTTAGCAAGTATTCCCTTCATTTCTATTTTCTGGAAATGATTGTAGAGAATTGGCATTATTTCTTCCTTAAATGTTTGGTAGAATTCACTAGTAAAACTATCTGGGGCTGGTGCTTTCTTTTTTTTCAACATTATTAGTTATTATTTCAATGTCTTCAGCATTTAGACTGTGATGGTTAATTTTGTTGTATCAGTTTGGCTGGGCCATGGGAGTGCTTAGATATTTGGTCAAACATTATTCTGGTGTTTCTGGATGAGATTACCATTTAAGTCTGTGGACTTTGAATAAAGCAGATTGCCTTTCATGATGTGGGTGGGCCTTAGTCAATCAGGTTGAATATAACAGAAAGACTGGCCACCCTGGAGCAAGGGAAAATTCTCCAGCAGAATGTCTTCAGACTTCATCTGCAGCATTGGCACTTCCTGGTTCTATAGCAGACAGCCTCGGATTAGGGCTGTGGCCTAAACTCTCCTGGGTCTGCAGCCTGCTGGCCCACCTGCAGATTTTGGAATTTCCATCTTCCATAATTATCTATGCCAATGCCTTATAATAAATCATATGTATGTAAGTTAAACATACACACATCCTTTTTGTTCTGTTTTTCTGAAGAACCCTGACTAATACGTAGGCCTATTCAGATAATCTGTTTCTCCTTGTGTTGATTTTGAGTTGGTATCTTCCGAGGAATTAGTATGTTACATCTAAGTGATCACATTTCTGAGCATAGAATTATTAACAATATTCCTTAATTATTATTTGAATGTCCATGGGGTCAGTTGTGATGACCCCTTTCATTTCTGATATTAATAGTGTCCTCTCTCTTCTTTTCCTTAGGCTGGCTAGAAGCTTATTAATTTTATCAATCTTTTCAGAGAACCAACTTTTTTATTTCTCTATGATTTCCTATTTTTAATTTCATTGATTCCTGCTTTATTTTTTATTATTTTTCTTCCGCTTGCTTTAGGCTTAACTTGCTCTTCTTTCTCTAGTTTCTTCAGATGGAAGCTTAGACTGTTGATTTTAGATCTCTTTTCCTATACATGCATTGGATGCTATATATTTCCCTCTAGTTATTGTCTTCACTGCACCTCACACATTTTGAGACATTGTATTTTTTATTTTCATGTAGGGCAAAATATGTGGTCTATGTAAGTTAATGTTCTATGTGAGCCACTGACTCAATTTTAATGAAAACAGATTTAAAATTAGTTTATAAAATTAGTGAGGTAAAGTGGAAATTGAAGCAAGACTAGGGAAGAATAAACAGGACTTAGCATGTTATTACTTTAGTTGACTGCAGTGATAAAAGAAATTTCCGAACTTGACTTACCACATACCTGTCTACCCATCCGTGGAAACAGCCTTCTGAAATATTTCTGTTCAGATTTTTCCTAGGCGAGGTGTCTGCATCAGAGATCCTAAAGGAGGAGAGACTGCACTGTTTTAACTCTTTACTGATTTAGATTGTCCAGCATCACTCGGGTTGCACCTAATGCAGCACAGTGTGTTTATAAGGCCCGCGGGAATGGAAGTAAAATGCCATGTCTTCCTCCTAAGCGCCACATGCCCATGCCACACATACCGCAAACAAAAATAAACACCAAGAGCTGCTGACATTTCAATGCAAGAGCAATCTATTTGTTGTTGTCAATTGTTTATTTTTTGGTTGGCAGCATCAACTGGTAAGTGTCGAGTATATCACCACTACTCACATCTCCAATGACAATTTCGCCTCCAGAATGATGAAAATGATGGTTACAGTGTAGTGGTCACATAGGTTATAGGTGACCTGTCTTTTTTTCCAGGACCTCTTATCCCTACTGCATTCCAGGCTCTCAGAAAGAGAAAATTCCTGCAGCAATAATCCCACCTCCGGCTCCATTTGTGGCAGGGCCAGCTTCCAGCGGGTTTGGCTGGCTCTCCTGGCTGGGCCTTCCATCTCCAGGGTCTCTAAGCAGACTGGCTGGGGCCAGCACCCGGGCAGACTCAGCACTAGGAACATGAGTTAAATCTCCAGTGTGGGTCCTGTCGCAGATTCCACAAAATAGGCTCAGGAGCTGTTTGAAATGACTTTTTAAAAAAGTGACTCTCACCCCAGCTGGTTTGGCTCAGTGGATAGAGCATCAGCCTGTGGATTGAAGGGTTCCAGGTTCAATTCTGGTCAAGGGCACATGCCGGGTTGTGGGCTTGATCCCCAGTGGGGGGTATGCAGGAGGCAGCTGATCAATGATTCTCTCTCATCATTGATGTTTCTATCTATCTATTTCTCTCTCTCTCTCTTCCTCTCTGAAAGCAATAAAAAATATATATATTTTTAAAAGTGACTCTTGTCTGTAAGATTTTTAGCTGCTCCTCATTGCAGCTGCTCATAAGGACAAGGGCGTCACACACATACAGCTGGGCTGCATGTGCCCTGTCTCCACTCCTTAGAAATTCAAAGCTGCTCCTGGCATTGGCACGTTAAACATGGGTGGCTCAGACTGCCCTGGGGATAGGAGGTCAGGCAGGTGCGAAGCTGCACCTAAGTCTCTCAGCACCTTGGAGACAGTTCCAGCCAAAGAGTGACAGGTGATAGGTCGCACTTACCCCCACCCTCCTGCCACCCTCAGCACTGACAAGGAAACCTTGGTCTTTAGGAGCCAAAATAGTGAGAACATTCTTCAGGATGAGAAATGAAGTGACTGAGAGGGGTCAACCAGAATGGATGGAAGATGTAATTTAGGGAAGAAAAGAAGATCCACGGAGACAAGAGGACAATTGTTTCCAAGTGTCCCCATTAATTGTTTGTTCGTCCTCTCAGTCTTCTATCATTACATTCCTAGTACCGTCAACCTGAGAAGAACCTGTATAAGGCCCAGTAAGTGAGGTGGTGCCATTACCCTGCTTGGGGATGGTTTCACTTTGTTTTGCTTTCCTAAGAACCCAGAGTAACAGACAAAGCCAGGCCACAGGCTGGGCTAGAATAACAGAGGTGCCCTGAGTTCTAGTCCAGCCTTTGCCCTCACAGCCTTCATTGGGCCTCGGTGTCTTTGCCTCTAAAATTGCTCACTTCCAAAACTTATTGTGAGGTAGAATACACTATTTTACATTTCATAAAATTTGGAGTTTAAAGAATGTTTTTGCATACATTTAAGCCTTATAACATATAGAAAGGTATTATCCTATATAATAAAAGCCTAATATGCTAAGTGTCTGGTTGTCCATTCATCCGTTCAACCAAAGAGTAATATGCTAAGGCTGCTCAACCGCTTGCTATGATGTGCACTGACCACCAGGGGGCAGACAATCGACCGGTTGACCAGTCACTATGACATGCACTGACCACCAGGGGTCAGATGCTCCAACCGGTAGGTTAGCTTGCTGCTGGGGTTTGGCTGGTTGGGACTGAGCGAGATGGGCCAGACACGCCCTAGAGCCCTCCTGTGGTCCCTCCCCAGTTGGCCAACCTCCCACGTCCCTCCCGGGCCCCGATCTTGCACCGGTGGGGTCCCGCGGCCTGGCCTGGCCTGGCCTGCACCCTCTCGCAATCCAGGACCCCTTGGGGGATGTCAGAGAGCCGGTTTCGGCCCGATCCCGAAGGCCGGGCCAAGGGACCCCACTGGTGCACAAATTCGTGCACCGGGCCTCTAGTCTTTATATAAGAAGAACAAAAACTGAGCAGAAAGTATGCAATGAACCTGCTTCTGTACTTTTGAGAATTCCTGCCATGGTGAGTGGGTTTATATTCCAAAGGATTATTCATAAATCAGATGAACTTGAAACAAGGAATTCACATGCCATAGAGATGTTATGAGCAGTGGTAGGTTCCCAGGCCAACACACAAGTTATATCTGTACAGTTAAATACGAAATGCCGTGGCAGAAAGAACTCAGGCGTCAGAGATGACCAGACAAACTTAGATGTAACCACTCACATTTCAGAAGAAAAACAGACCCCAAACAGCATCAAGCTAGTGACGGCATGAGCAGTGTCTGAAGGAGTGAGTAGGGGGAGAAGTGAGAAGATGGGGGCAATGAATGCAGGAAACTTTCTTAGTGGTTCCTCAGCCCTGGAGCTGAGGGTGCTGAGAGAGGATTGATTGCTGCTAATCTTCTAGGCTGCATCAGAATAACCTACATGTTAAAAAACAAACCAACAAACAAAGAAACAACAATTCCAGGGTCCTACAAGATCAGCATCTCTGGGATGGGACCCAGGCCTAGGTGTGTTTAAGAAACCCCCTAATTCTGGTACACAGCCAGGTTTGGGGACCAGTCTCTAACCTCTGCTATCTCTCTTCCAATTGATAGGCTCCGGGGTCAGCAAAGAAGGGGAATGGAGAAGGTGAGGACCTGAAAACTTTGGGGAGTGGCTGAAATATGGAGGGGAAGTCCCTAGTTTTAGTGACCAGGAGGGAAAGGAAGCTGGGATGGCTCACCATGGAGCTGATAAGGAAACCATCTCAGCTGAGGTCCCAGAGCAGATGGGAGAGCTGGGATTCGAACCCAGGCCCTGTCCCTTCCCACGCCTGTCCCTTCACAGGCAGCAAAGTTCTGCCTCTGCATATGGTGAGCGCATAGACTGCAGAGCCTGCCAGTGCTGTTGAACTGTGAGTTTCTAAGAATGTTAAGCTAACAGTAATGTCCAGGTGACCACGGAAAAAGCTGAAGGCGAGGCCAAACCAACCACTCCCAGCAACGCCCATGGAGACCATCTTCCAAATCTCCTTGTTGGCCTCCGTGGGTTGGTGCCTTTGCCTCACTTTCCCTTCCTCCAGCCATAAAATGAAGATGATACTGTTTACATATCTTCACAGCTCTGCAGTGAAACTTAATTAGTTCATGTTTACTGTGTCCTTTGAAGATGAAAAGCTCCGTGTAAGAGCTAAGGGTCATTATTTCACATTTCTTGATTTTATTTGACAGGCCTAGAGCTCTACATTCTACAAGACTCTTCTTTTCCTCTATTTCCTGCTTTTTCTAACCTGCTCCAGACCAGGTACTAGTGGGATTTCTTGAGCTTTCCTAACCGTAAATGGTTTGAAGGACCTAATTGCTGGCCAGGATTGATGGGAGGGAGGGAGAGGAGGAAAGAAACATGTCTAAACAGAAACTTCAAGCATTCCAAGATCTGCCCCTCAACCCGGAATTCTGTGGCTCTCCCAGTGTTGGCTTCGACCTCTGGCTTGTTGCATTGTTCATTTATAGCCTCAGAGCTCCTGGCCCTTCAACTTTCCCTCACCATCCCAATGAATGTGAGATGTGGGAAGAAGGTGGAAATCTGTTTTTTGTTTTGTTTTGTTTTAATGCATATTTGGCAGTTTTAACACTACTTGACAGAAGCATTAAATGTTGTGAAATCTCTGCTCTTTAAAATCCTCCTCCTCACCCTTTGCAAGAGACAGTGAGTGATATACAATGAAAGGGAGAGTAGTTTTGGGTTCTAGAGAAGTAGAATTAAATGCTGCTTTCAAGATAATGATTAAAAGTTTACTGTCCTTAACTAATTTAACAAAAACATTGAAATTAGGTAAAGCAACTCCTCTTTCCAGAAATAAAAATAAAAACTATGTTTAATTTTAAGCCTTGAAAGTCTTGCTTGCCATTCTGGCCAGCCTTCTGCCTCAATTCCTTTAAGCGAATAACTCCTTGGTGTTCAAGCTGTCCCTTGGCTGAGTTGAAAAATTGGGGCAGTTAGTCTTTGGTATTCAAGGGTCCAGGTATATGCTCTTCCATTGAGCTCTGTCGCTCCACTCCTGTTAGGCACAAACAGCGTTGTCCCAGCTATTTTCTATTTGTTCCTTCGTCCCTCTCCCTCTCCCCTCCCCCATTTCCACCCTTCCCCAATCTGCATGGGTGGGAAGAGAGAGGGGAGCAGGAGCGGTATCTTGAGGTCTGAGAGTGGCCACCAGGCAACACCACAAAGAGGTCAAGAAGTCAAGGGCTGAAATGACATATGAATTGCATTGTGAGCCTAGATCTACCAAGAAAAGGAAGGATTTCATTTTTCCAGGCAGTTTTATACATAAAAATATGTCTATTATATGTACTTATATATGTACTAGAGGCCTGGTGCATGAAATTCATGCACAGGGAGGGTCCCTAGACCTGGCCGGTGATCAGGGCCGACTGGGGCCTTCTGGCTGCTGGCCGGGGCCTTCCTTTGCTCTGCACCGCCCCCTGGTGGTCAGCACCTATCATAGTGAGCGATCGAATTCCTGGTCTCCTGGTCCAACTCCCGAGGGGACACTTTGCATATTAGCCTTTTATATATATAGACTAGAGGCCCGATGCATGAAATTTGTACAAGAGTAGGCCTTCCTTCCCCCAGCTGCCAGCACCGGCTTCCCTCTGGCACCCAGGACCCAGGCTTCCCTCTAGCCACCGGCAGGCACCCAGGACCCCGCCTTCCCTCACAGCCCTGGCTTTGTCCAGAAGGTCATCCAGAAGGACATCGGGAAGGACATCCAGTCTAATTAGCATATTACACTTTTATTATTATAGATATGTAGTTATATATTTGTAGGTATATTCAAAAGGATAAATTGAGTGTTCTGTGTGGGTAACCTGTGCATATGGCCTAAACTGGAGCCAGAGCCAGAAGACTGACAAAGTTTTAACTGACCTGCTCCCTGACAAATAAGCCTGGTTCTCCTCGGGTTTTGGAAAGTAACTCTGTCATATTTTTTTTTTATTTTGAGGGAGAATAATGGGTGGCTTGACTGGAGCAAGAGACATCTACGAGAAAGAGAAGATAAAAAGGACAATGATGTTAGCAGCATTATACTCAGCTAGGATCCATTCCTGGAACTTCCCTACTGGTTTCCTTGAGATCCACCGCACAGCAAATTCCTCTCTGGGAACTTCCTCATGTGATGGCCTGAGCATGTGCCTAGCAGACTTTGAACTCCAGGCGGCTGCTCAGAATCACTTTCCAAGTCTGTTTCGGTCCTCTCAGGTAGGGCACAGGAAGTTGCACTGTGCCAAGCCCCACCTCCCCTGATGATTCCAATACATGCTAAAATCTGAGAATCGCTGCTAACAGGAAGCTGCAATTGTGACTTTTGAAAATGATGGCCGTTTTTTAATTCAGATTTAAATTTCAGTTATTTATGAGTTTACATTGACACCATTTAAAAGAATGGTAATTTCTTTTTAGCCTGGGAGGAGGGCCAATCAGGATCCCAGATCAGGTAGCAGTAAGTGGTGATAGGATCCCATTCCTTCAGCAATTAGAGAGGTGGACATAGGGGATGGCCCCTCAACCCAGCCTCCAGCCCATTTAATCTGTTGTTTCTGTTTTTATGTCAATTAAACCAAAGTTGTGGAACAAAAATGTTCAGCCTGTTCTTAGTTGTGAGCTAGAGTACAGCCACAGCTAATATCATAAATAAACAGGGAGACAGCGAGGCCCAAAGGCTCATTCACCACTCAAGTCAGTTGGGAGAACTTGAGGGTTCACAAAGAAGGATGATGAAAGCATTATCCTGGCACAATACTCTGAAAAAGCACCAGAAAATGTATATGCTCTTACAACCATGGTTTCTGAAGGGAAAGCCAGTGCCTTCTGAGGTAGAAAATTCAAACCAGGGGCATGTTACTTGATCAGACATCTCTCCATTGTTAGGCTCATTACGGGGAGAAATATTGCTGATAAAATGAAGGACAGAAGGAGGGAGCAGAGAAAGTCTTTTCTAAAGGAGTTGAAAGAAACTCCAAAGTGAGAAAAGAGAAAGAGAATAAAGATTAGGGAAAATGAGAAAAAAGGAGGAAAATCTGGTTGCTTTGAGATTTTTTAAAATTTTTTTTTGGTTTTGACATGCATCACTGTCAGCAATTGTCTAGAAAGTACTGTGATCTATGTTTTAATTAAATAATCTCCCATCATTTTTTCCTTTGGATATAAGAAAACAATCCTAAGCCATCTGACTGAATTGTAAGCATCTTCCTGCATCCTGTATATCTGATGGTTTAAACTGAAAATCTGGGTCACGAAGGAAACATTTTAGAAAGGAGTCCCCTGATGCACTAAACACGTTTCTACTGAGACATTCCCTCTCCTGGGCTCTCTGGGGGGATGGGAGACAGTGACTGCAAACATGGAATTTACAGCTACAACCTTGAAGATAAATTTATATTACTCTAGGGAGCAGCCCAGTATTTGGCAGGAGCCTATAGGATTAATGGCACTTTTCTAGGGCTAGAGGAAGTGCCAGCAGAGGCTACTGATCCTGGAAATGACCTTGTGTTCTATGATGGGAATTCACCATTTGGAATGTACTTGAACATTTCTTGACAAAAATTACAGTGGTACCAACTGCTTTTACTGTTATTTTGTGCCTTGAGAAGCAGTAGTTGGAAGCACAGTGCTTACACAGGCCATGCTGAAAACACATTTGCGTAAGCAGGCCATGACTCAGAGTATACAAGACTGCAGGAAACTGGTGAACATGGGCTCAGTCTGCAAGCGCAGCAAATCTACATCTATGAATCAGTTCAGCTTCCCCCATCCTCCCTATCTGATACCCAGGTGCAGAAATGATAGGGAAAATCCCATGATTGTGCTAAGAATCCTAAGCCATCTAAAGCACAGGGCACTCACATCCTTACTTTGTAAATTCTAAAATAGGCCAAATCAAGATTATAGGCATTCCTAGCTTTTCCTCTTTCTGCCCCCCATGTTTTCACTTATCTTTTAGATCAGTATATCAAGATCTAGTTATATGTATAGACAACTGCATATAGCCACCATAGGTAGGTAGGCACCGTAAGAATCTCTGTAGAACGCAGTGGGGTCTCTGATCTCAGGGAAGTTTAGGATGTACTGCAGAAGTCAAGAAGTAAACGAGAGAAAAGGCAAGATGGAATATATAACCCAAGAGACATCTCCAGGTGGTGAGCAAATGTGTTACTATGACTCCAGAGGAATTACAGATCAAAGTGAAGTGAACTGCAGGGCTCTCAAGTTTCCAGAACAAGATGTGACTTGAAAAACCTTGAAAAGGAAGTACGATTTAGCAGTTAGAGGAGAAGAGAGCTTAGGCGATAGGTACAGAGTGAGCAGAGGAATACGAGGAGGTCAAGCTTTTATCCTTCCTTCCCTTTACCCAAATTCTGAGTTACCAAGGATGGTCTGAAAATAGTGGAAAAGCAACGTTGGGGGAGGTGCTGTCCTGACTGGGGAATAGCATTTATTTGCCTTGTGTTCTCAAAAGTCCTTGTGAGTCTGTGTTACTCATTGTAGATTCTGAATTACTGAATGCTTTGTGGCTCTGGCCTGAATGTCCGCCAAGGAAAGCACTAACTCCATATTTTGGAGCCGGAATTAATTCTTATGCAGGATATCAGGTAGCTATGACTGAAAATAACAGAAAACACAGCTCGAAATGGCTTAAATAATGAAGAACTGAATTCTCTCATGTAACAAGAAGTGCACAGGTTGGGCATATTCTCCAGATTAGTTAATGCCGTGACTGGACAACATCATCAAAACCTAAGTTTTCTCCAATTTTCCTCTCTCCCATCCTGGGAGCACGGGACTTTTTTCTTCAGAACACCAGCTCTAGAATTAGATGCCTTGGGTTTCAATCCCAACTCAGTCACTTACTAAATAATCGTACTTGAACAAGTGATGTTACCATTTTAAGCCTCAGTTTCCTCATAGGATTAAATAACATACAGTAGGTAAAGCATGTGGTGGCATTTAGTAAGTGCTCAATAAATGCAGGCAATTGCTATCTACAGTATAGCAGCACATTTTTTAAAATAAACAGATTTGAAATAGAGTAGCATTTTTATGTACTTCATAGATAGTTTATAGTTCATTAGGCTTCTCTATAATAAATATGTAAAGTGTATTTTATAGGAACTTGGAGCATACTTATTATTTTTAAAGTATTAAAATTTATATGTGGAGCTTTGCCTTATAATTTATTGCTGGTTGTACTGTGAATCAGGAAGTCAACCCCAAATTACAACTTCATTCCTGCAGGAAAGTACAATCTGCCATATAATGATCTATTTTCGCATGTGTTTCTAGGAATGCTTCACCATGGAAAGTTAGGTGGCCTCTGCCTCCTTGGTTCTCCCACACAGCACAGCCTGTAGAAGGTACTCCTTTTTATTTACTGAAGCTGGCTTTGTTATGAGTGTAAAGATTAACAGAAATCTAAGTCAGTTTCTTCTTGTGCTCAGAGTCTGTTAATTAATAATTCAGTCCACTGTCCACCAGGTGTGCTGGGCCTGGTTCTGCCAGTTTGGAAGTCTCTCTTCTCAGGTCTCCCTGACTCCAGCTGGCTGGCTGGCTGGACAATCAGCAGTCCTCTGACACGTTGCTGCCTTCCTCATTCATATCCAGAATGCTAAGCTCCTTTTGGCCCAGTCAGTTTTCTGGGAAAAGTTTCCAAAATCAATCTCTGATGTCTCTATTGGCTCTGGCACCTGCCATTGACTCAGGTAGTGGCAAACAGGGTTAGACTCTCCCAAGCTTTCCATCTTCCTGTTGCACAGCCAGGGTCACCTGAGGCTCCAGACTAACTCTCCAGCTGGGAGCACAGGGTATTCTGGGCAGAATTCTTCGCCAGTGGGCCTGTGCTGGGCCTGGCCCTCGAGAGTCAAGAAGGAGTCCAGTTCCCCATGCTCTGAGGTTTTGATTTTTAAATGCAGGTTTGTTTTATGAACTCAGATCTAAAAATATAAAATAAATGTGTGGCTTCTTTTTTCCAAGATATTTTGCTGTCATTAATTCCCTCAGAGCCACAAAGCAGTCCCCCAGAAGCCTCGTGTTCTTCCATCAGTTTTAAGGGGACTGTACTCTAAACATCCTCGCTTTACCTTATTGTGATCTGTAAGCGTGAATTACTTTAACCAATTTATATCTTGAATTCATTTATATTGCAGCTGCTCTCTTGTCCTTATTCTTCATGATTTTGTGCAAGTTCATTAGGGTCCCCTCTTCTTGCCTTAGATTTCCATACTAGAATCCTGGACTTTCTATAACAGTATTCATATGGCTGGTTCTGCATTCCCTTCATTATTTTAGGTGCCCATCTGCCTCAGGATCTACACCTGCTTGTTTATCTTACATCTTTTACATACCATTTCTCTCTTAACAGGCAAAACAATGCCCTTTATGAAGATAAATGCACAGTGTTTTATATATGTTGAAAATTTCCAAACTCTGACAACTAGTCTCCTAATTCCATTGTTCCATAGTTTTTTAGGAAATTCAGAAACAGATTTGCTTGTATAAAAAAATGAATATGTTTTTAATAGGATTCAGAAAATGTAAAATCCTAGACCTTTTTTTATAATACATCATCTGTATATTGCATTGTGTGTTTACCACTCAAGTCAAATCTCCTTCCATCACCATATATTTGACTCTCTCTACCCTTTACTACCTCCCTCACCCCTTCTCTCTGGTAACCAACATACTGTTGTCTGAGACTATGAGTTCTTGTTTGTTTGTCTTATTTATTCATTTGTTGTTTTTCAGTTTCATAACCCCACATATGACTGAAAATATATAGTATGGTCTTTTTCTGTCTGACTTATTTCACTTAGCATGATATTCTCAAGACCCATCCATGTTGTCACAAGAAATCATAGTCCTTGATATTCCCTTTTTATAATTGTATTAAAATATCACATAAAGAAAATATTTGTAAATTAAATAACTGATACAAAGAACTCCTGAAACTCAACAACACAAAAACAAATAATACAATTTTAAAAATTGGCAAAAAGCTTGAATAGACATTTCTCCAAAGATGATATATGAATGGCCAACAAGTATCTGAAAAGATGCTCAATACCATTGATCATTAGGAAAATGCAAATAAAAAAACACAATGATATATCATCTTACACCAATTAGAATGGCTATCACACAGAAAACATCAAGTGTTGATGAGGATATGGAGAAACTAGAACTCTTGTGCAATGTTGGTAGGAATGGAAAATGATGCAACCGCTATGGAGAACAGTATGGTCATTCCTCAAAAAATTAAAAATAGAATTACCATATGATGCAGCAATTTCACTTTTGAAAAACCAGGATCTCAAAGCAATATTTTCACACCCAAGTTCATAAAAGCACTATTTACAATAGCTAACAGGTGAAGCAACCCAAGTGTCCATTGACAGATAAATGGATAAACAAGGGGTATGTATAGATAATGGAACTTCGTTCAGCCTTAAAAAGGAAGGAAATTCTGACACGTGCTATGACATGGATGGACCCTGAGGACACTATGTTAAGTGAAATAAGCCAGTAACAGAAAGACAAATACCATATGATTCTACTATATGAAATATCTAGAATAGTCAAATTTATAGAAACAAAAAGTAGAATGGTGGTTACCAGGGGCTGGAAGGAGGGGGAAATAGGGAATTATTGTTTAATAGGTACAGAGTTACAGTTTGCAAGATGAAAATGTTCTGGACATCAGTGGCACAACAATGTGAACATAGTTATTGCCATTAAACTGTTCATATGATTCTACTATATGAAATATCTAGAATAGTCAAATTTATAGAAACAAAAAGTAGAATGGTGGTTACCAGGGGCTGGAAGGAGGGGGAAATAGGGAATTATTGTTTAATAGGTACAGAGTTACAGTTTGCAAGATGAAAATGTTCTGGACATCAGTGGCACAACAATGTGAACATAGTTATTGCCATTAAACTGTCCACTTAGAAATGGATAAGATGGTAAATTTTATGTTATGCTTTTACCACAATAAAAAATTAATATTTATATTGCACATATCTGCTGTACAGTAGTCCCCCTTATCCATGGGGGATACATTCCAAGACCCTCAGTGGATGCCTGAAAGTACAGGTAGTACTGAACTCTCTATATCAGTGATGGCGAACCTATGACACGCGTGTCAGAGGTGACACGCGAACGCATTTTTTTGGTTGATTTTTCTTTGTTAAATGGCATTTAAATATATAAAATAAATATCAAAAATATAAGTCTTTGTTTTACTATGGTTGCAAATATCAAAAAATTTCTATATGTGACACGGCACCAGAGTTAAGTTAGGGTTTTTCAAAATGCTGACACGCCGAGCTCAAAAGGTTCGCCATCACTGCTCTATATACTATTTTTTCCTCTACACATATACCTATGATAAAGTTTAATTTATAAATTAGGCAGGGTAAGAAATTACCAACAATAACTAATAATAAAATAGAACATTTATAACAATATACTATAATAGAAGTTATGCAAATGTATCATTGTTAGGTAAAATAAGGGTTACTTGAACACAAGCACTACGATGCCAGGACAGTCATCTGATATGTTACTAAGTGGCTAAGGGCGGGGAGTGTACACAGCATGGATGTGCTGGACAAAGGGATGATTCACATCCTGGGCAGGATGCGGTGGTACAGTAGGAGATTTTTTTCATGCTATTCAGAATGGTACACAATTTAAACCATGAATTGTTTATTTCTGGAATTTTCTATTTAATATTTTTTAGACCTGATTGACTAAGGGTACAAGAAATGGAGATAAGGGGGTGACTACTGTTTATAGTATGCATTAATTTTTTTCCTAGAAATGTCATGTTTCAGCAAAGGTCATATCTTTACTTACCCTGCTTTACAGCCAAATGAAGTGGCCCTCCACTCCTAACCAGTACTTGACCAGAACAGGCATAAGATAAAATACCAACACCCAAAAGTAGCTAAGTTACTGACCATGTGGCACTAAATAGATATTTTTATTGAATCCTTCTTATGTGGCTTGGACTATGCTGGTGGGGAATTATAAGAATACTTCCCTCTTTTTTCTTAGAGCAGAGGAAAATGGGTTTGGCCAAGTCAGACTATAGTTCCAGAGGGGGACTGAGTGGTTGCCTCTGTGGTGCGTGGTTTTCACAATGGCCTCTCCTTAGTGTACAAGACGCCAGTGGCAATGCACTTGTGCCATGTGGGGAAGCACGGACTTGGTTGGAAGGTCTGTGAGGAGGATTCTCCGAAAGGTCGGGGGCCTCTGAGGGGACCTTGCTGAAGGCGGCAGCCCCTACCTTGACTTTTCCAAACAAGTCCGATCCCCCGGGGTGTTTTGCTGGAATCTCTATGTTTAGTCTTCAAAGACCTGACCTTGTAGAAGCATATACTTTCTCAAGAATACTCGCCCTGCTGATTGTATCTAAAGGTTAATTTGAGTTCAAGCTGTTGTTACTATAAGAAGCCAACAAGGCAGGCGAACAAGACTGCTTTTACTACTGAAGTAAAAGAGTCCCTTAGCCCTCTCTTTCACAGAAACCTGTGTCGGAGTAATCTGTTCATCCGTCGCTCAGGGTCTGCTGGTCAGCCCCCGCAGCGCCATACTTGCCAGCCTGTTGTATGGGCTACATGACTCTATGGCCAACCCCTGGGGAAGGGGAGGAAGGCTATTTCCTGCCCGCAGAGAACTTCAAAACAGGGATGGAGGTAGAGCAGGTGCATGGGGCAGGAAAGGTCTCCTTCGCAGAGAGAAGCCACAGGAGCAGACACATGGAAGTGTGGAGCACTGGGTGGTATTTAATGAACACAGGAGGACCAGGCATGAATTCCAAAGGATGAGTGACAGAAATGAACACATCTTCGTCCTTTTTGTACCCCCAGTTGTTGACAATACATTCTGTTAACCTGAATAAGTTTCAAGAACTTGAAAGCATTTAGATGTGTGTGTCTTGGGCTGAAGAGGAAAGAGTTGGGAGGGTTTACATATACACATCCACATACATATACACACAAAAGGAAAGATCATTATCTTGAGAAAAATCTAAACACTGTCGCCTACCAAGCTGACTCATCTGGCGAGATGTCTGTCCGTAATTACTTGTCCCAGTCACATTCATAGTCACTGTAGGAGTTTCATCTAAGGCAGTCACTGTAGGACACTAAGATCATTTTTTTAACAGGAATTTTAGGTCACTTAAGGCCAAGCAGTAAGTATTTCAATTAAACAAAAGACATTACAACAATGTCAAAAAGCTCCTACCGTATTAAGCTACAATGGAAACATCAAGAGCAAATGTTAAGGGTTAGGATGGCAAAGGAGTTTGCTTTCTAGGAGAGCTGAGGGAAACAATTGTCTCTATTCCCTGACCATTTGGACCCAGAAGAACACGTGCCAGGAAAAGGCCCAGAGGGCAGAAGGTGAGAGCCAAATGGAAAAGTATACAAGAGACAAGCAGCTATGCGCGCCGACGCCCCTCCTGACTCCCCAATGACTGCTTGAGCTGGATGTGGCAGACTCCTGCTTTCTAGGGGCTCTGCAACAGGACTGCCTGGTTCAAGGGGCCCTGGGGCTCCAGATGACTTTACAGACCTTGAAGAACTCTGTGTGTGTGTGGGTGTGTGTGTGTGTGTGTGTGTGTGTGTGTTGGTGCCAGAGCTAGCAGAGTGGGCGCTGTCCTGACTCATGGAATCTTTGCCACTCACCATTTCTCAAACCACTAATACGTGCTCAGAAGCAGTTGTAACACCCATTCCACACTTCAGGAGGAAGCACTGATCTAAAAGTAAGGGAGATAGCCCTGGACAGTGTTGTTCAGTGGATAGAGCCCCCAGACTGAAGGGTATAAGGGTTCGATTCTGGTCAAGGGCAGGTACCTTTTTTGTTAACCCTCGCCCAAGGATATTTCTTCCACTGATTTTTAGACAGAGTGGAAGGGAGGGGGAGAGACAGAGAGAGAAATATTGATATGAGAGAGATAAATCGATTGGTTACCTCCTGCATGCATGCAGGCACCCCAACCAGGGCTGCATGCACTCGAGATATGTGCCCTTGATTGATACTCGAACCTGGAACTCTTCAGTAAGCGGGCTGACACTCTAACCACACCACTGAGCACACTGGCTAGGAATCCTTTTTTTTAAATACTCACCTGAGGACATGTTTTCATTGATGGAGAGGGAGAGGGAGAGGGAGAGGGAAAAGGAGAGGGAGAGGGAGAGGGAGAGGGAGAGGGAGAGGGAGAGAGAGAGAGAGAGAGAGAGAGAGAGAAACATCGATCGGTTGCCTCCCTTATGCACCCTGAACAGGTATGGGACCCACAACCTGGTTGTGTGCCCTGACCAGGACCACAGTCCAACCAACTGAGCCACCCAGCCAGGGTACAGAATAACTTCTTAAAAATAAGATCAACCCCACCTTTTATCTCTCCTACTACTGGCTCTCCCAGCTGATAATCTGATAAAAATCCTTTAAGAGACCCAGCTTGTTCCAGCCTAGCTAGCCACTTCTGTTTTTCACATCAGGTATGTTAAACTTTATCTTAAATTGAGAAAATTCAGATTGAGATTAAGTGATAGAATTCCTTCTTGCAATGCCTCATTCTGGCTTCTTTTGTGACTTTTGTGAACCTCACAGCTTTCATTGCAGCGCAACTGCTGCAAGATTTTAGACTTTTGAGGGTGTTGCATAGGGATGTTTGGACTTGGAGAAACTTACAATAGTTTGCATGGGCATGCTCCCAGTTGTTCTTTGTTCAAAGAACTAGAAGCCTATTTGTGCAATTTGAGTGAGAAAGCAAAGATGGAATCATTTATAATTGTTCTTATTGCTTTTGATCACATAGTAAATATAGCAAAATAACAGGGTATTGACAAGACATTATTGTCTTATAAGTGCCTAAGTTCTTTAAAGGCAATGTCTGTCTCTGATTCATTTTTAGCATCTTGCAAGGCTAGTTCTATATCTTACAAATAGTAAATTATCAAAAAATGTTTATGAATTAAGTGAAAATAAGAAAAAATAAACCCCAGTATTCCAAGGTTGTTAGCTATTAGCCAACAGTGCCCGAGGCAGAAGGAACTCTCTCACTGGCGTATTATCATCATAAGCTTGCCTATTTGCTTTTCAACATTAGAAGAAAAGATCTGCTAATCAGAGTTTTGCCTGTATCTGAAAGAAGTTATAGATTTTGTCATTTATTCTGGATTGACTGCTGCATTCAGCAAGCTGTTTTGAAAAGCTAGTTGCATTTATCAACCTGGGAAGAAAAGGAGGCATTATGTTCTAGCCTTTGGGAGTAAAGATCTACTGATCTCTTGACCCAGCAGCAGTGGTCCAGGAATTTTGAGCTGCCTTGCCTGGAGCAGTAATGGGTTTGCATCCATCCAGCTACATTCCCGCACTCACACATCTGCCCCATCACCATTGTGCTGACGGTTAGTTAAAAGCATTTTTTGAGGCAATAGCTGGACTTTGGGGTACACTCTGGACAATTAGATAAATCAACATAATTGGTCTATCTGACAATTGAACCTGCTCTCATGACCTCACCAACATCATGTTCTGTATATAAATATGCATCATGTTCCTACTTTTCTCCCTCCCTCCCTTCCTTCCACAAATAGGGTTGAGCCAGACACTGTGTTAGTCACTGTGACTACAGGGGGAGCAAGAAACCCCAAATTCCTACCTTCATGGAATTTATATTGTCTCATAGAAAGAGAAACAATAAAGAAGGTAAGTAAATTACATTTATAGCAGATCAGATGATGATGAGAAAAGTAGAGGAGGGGGTCATGGATTCCTGGAGGGGACATGGCGGCATTAAACAGTGTGTTCTAGTAGGATCTCACTGAGCAGACATTTAAGCAAAGAACTGAAAAAGGTAAAAAGCTGGCCCCAAAGCAGAGTCCTTTGTATCAAAAGGAAATGGCCCTTGGGAATAAATGGCAGGCCCTCCTTACTTGGCTGTATGGTGATCAGTGAGTCAAGTATGCATCAAGAAGTATTCAATGATTTATCTTTGGCAAAAAAGACAAAAAACAGACATCTGAATATTCCCCACCTCCCCCTGACTTCATCCTCAAAGACAATGGTGAAGAATGTACACTCTGACTCTCCATGGAAAGAGAATTTCTGAAACAATGAGGTGAGATGACTCCTATAGTCATGGGTCTGAAGCTGAATGACCCTCCCCCTTACACAGCACCCAGATAAAACTCAAGGGTGGAGTTCCACTTCTTCATACAGGAAAGAATCTCATTGGGCCTGATGCACAAGTATCTAAACAAGTTTTCAAATTTTCAATCAATAAAAGGGAAGGGTGGAGAGGGAAAAAGAGAGAGAACTTGAGCAGAATTTACAGAGAAGAATGGACGTTTTTGTTGAGCAAGTCCAGATACACCCATGGCAACCAGAAGCTGTCAGGATAACCCCATAGGTGAGGTCCATGTTTGCCTGCATGGGTCGAATGTGCAGGTGTTAGCCAGCGAGCCCCTCTAGGAGAAGGAAGGCATCCATACCTCTGCTGCTATCAACATTTTCATATTTAACAGCATTGGTGAGTGGCTGCTATAAAATAGATTCTGTGAGAAATGCTAGAAATGCAAACATAAGTAACACACAGCTCTTGGCAGGTTTATATGAGCTCGCCCACCACGAGTTGATCTGATTCCCAGCCAAACGACACTGAATACCACTAACTAGCATTCTTTGGTTTAGAACTCTTGGCTCTATATAATCACAAATTAGGATAATAGTGGGAAATATAATGTCTGTGTCAGATACATATATAAAAAAACAACTCAAACATAACTTGAATAGAAGGTGGAATCCAAAATAAATGGGGTTTTACATCTCATGAATAACACAGGGCAAGAAAGCCTTTCTTATATGTTTCCTTGACATGAACATGAGTCGTATGAGGAATATTTTAAGTTAATATGTGAATGTCCTGCTGAGTTATCCATCTTCAGTAGGGAAGAGAGATGATAATCACATGCTCTGGAACAATATCCTTCCGGCCCCAACAACTATCAATCATTTACGAAGCTACATTTCCCAACAAGAGTCAGATTCAAGTCTTGCAACCAAAAACACTGCCAAAAAATGAGGCCAATGCCTTTTGCCACTTTTACACACATGCCACATAACATTCATGGCCCTGGGAAAGGAAAAAAGTTTTCCCTATGCCTCATAGGTTATCTGCCTGGGGCCCTGTAAATGAGATGGTTAGAAGGCTGATTACTAAGAGAAAAACAAACACAAGTTTATTAACATGTGCAGCCATGCATACACACAGAATACTTAGTGATGAGTAACTCGGAGGTGGTTAGATCTTGTGTTTATATACCATCTTAATGAAAGAACAAGAAAGTTTTAGAGAAATGACAAGGCAAAGGAAAAAGACTTTGTTTATAGGGTGGCAATTTGAGGGGGGTAAGTACAGTAGAGGGTCAAAAGTAGGTTTACAGTTGTTCATATGAAAAATAATACAATAACTAATAAATAATAATACAAGAATAAACTCTGTTTCGCATAATTGCAACTGTAACCCTACTTTTGCCCTAGTAGAGTTTGTTTTGTACATTCCTCAGGTGCTATCTCTGGGCTGATAAGAGTCTAGAGTTATCTCTGGTGATTAACTCCTATCTTTCTTGGTAGAGAGGGATGGGGAGATACCTTTACAAATTTAGGTCCTGCATTTTTAGGCAAGAAGGAAAAGACAGAGAACTTTTCTTCTATTTGCTTCTTCTCAGTTGCTTTCAGTTCAAAATAATCTTTATGCTAAAGTGGCGTATTTTGGGTTGGCATATTCTGATACTCTGCACCTCACGACACACGCATTCTAGTTATGACCCTATGGCTAACAAAGTGTTTTTCCTGCCTCCACAAAAATTTCACCCCATTTGTAGATGTATTTCTGAGGTCTAGGTTTCCAATCTTTGAAAACAACACAAAACAAAAACATCATGCTGCCTAACTTTTCACCAGACCGATGAGTTGCAGGATCTGTGCCCATTCTCCTAGCTATAGTCAGGTCTTGATTATTGCACTAAGTGAAGTATATCTATGGGTAACTTTAAATGACAGGTTTAAAATGATATTTACTTTAAAATGGAATAGCACTTAGTGATAGAACTAGCTGATATTCTAGTAATAAATTCTACTTGAATTTACTTCAAAGATAATAGTGAATGTTTACTAGGAAGATCTGATTCCAAAATTACTTAGTTTCCCGGGCACCCTTGACCAACCCTTTCCAGTTCTCTATCCCATGTTTTCTCACTGAAGGTTGGGTTTGCTTTCCCTGAGACTTTCCGACAGTAAAAAGGATGACGAAGTATTTGGGTATCAGGACAATATAAATAGAAGGAAGTTAGATATTGACCAGCCGAACAGCTGCCAGAACCAATATAGAGTAACAATAAAAAATTTTGATAGATTAACAGAAAAGAAAGGAAAGAACGTTTTCAAGATTTGTTCTGGTTTTAGTAGAAAGCGCTACGCAAACAGATTATCGGAAAGTGCCTTGCCTTTTATTAGCTGTCTGACTTGAGCAAGCTACTTAAGCTCTCTGATCTTCAGTGATTTTCGTTCTGTAAAATGGGAAGAATAAGCCTCACTCTTCCATATTGTGAGAATTAGACATATCTTTAAAACACCTTGTTCAAGACTGACAGCTGTCAGAGGGGAGGAGGATTGGAGGGCTGGGTGAAAACGGTGAAAGAATTAAGCAAAGAAAAAGAAATACCTCATAGACACAGAAGATAATAGCATCGTGATGACCAGAGGGAAAGGGGTGGGAGGAGGTAGAAGAAGGTAAAGGGGGGACAAATGGTGGTGGAAAGAGACTTGACTTAGGGTGGTGGACACACAATGCAATACACAGATGATGTATTATAGAATTGTACACCTGAAATCTATGCAATTTTATTAACCAATGTCACCCCCTAAATTCAAGAAAAAATTTTAAAAAACCTTGTTCAGTGACAATTCATGGTTAACTCCAGAACAGTGTCCAGCATTTGGTATTTAATAGTTATTGAATGAATGGCAGCTACAACAACAACAATAATAATATAGAGAACTTTGTAAAAAGAAAAGTAGGAATATATAAAATAAAATTATCAGATTTTTAGGTAATGTATTACTACATTTTATGCAATTCTGAAATAGTCCGAGTCACCAATATTTGGGCCAAGGGACACCAAAAGACAAACAGCTCCATTTTGGTACTGAGAGGATTAATTCCACACTCTGAAAGAGAAACATCTTATCCAAAACTGTGGTGTTTTCTGAAAGAATTGGAATTTTTAAAAGAATTCCAGGAAACCAGAGGCCTCAAGGTAGTGAATCATAGAGAAAGGAATCACCATTTTCTGACCAGAGGTGGATTCTCTAATGTTAAGAAAAGGTCAGAGACTTTCCATTACCTTAACTTAAACTGACCTCTTCTGAGGACAAAGCCAAGTATGACTCAGGGAAACCCTGGAGGCTTGGCCAGTGAGAAAGTGTCTCTTCCTGCCATTGACAGAGATTTCTTATATGGGCTTAAACTTGTGGCCGTTTCACTCTGCTCTGGATCTCCTTCCTGAAAGAAATTATTCTTTGGCCTTTTCTTTATTTCAATCTTAATTTCATGTGGGAATTTACTACTTCCTTTCCTAAGATTTATGTGACCAGAAGTAGTATACATACAAATACATGCATATACTACTGTGTGTGCAGGAGCATGTTTTGGTCTCTTGCTCTTTCCATTGAATAGCAAAGCACCGTGACCTTTTTCCTCACGTTTCTTCTGGAATTGGGGTGACCCTCAGCCCAGTACAAAGTACCATGAACTTGTCTTTGTCTATTCTCTGAGTGTAATCCCTGAGCTTTCTCGTGACAAAAATAGCAAGTCCAGAGATCTGTTTTCCCTCTGCATGAAGCATTCGAAGGTCCACAGTGCACAGGAGTGACTTGAGGAGGAGGATCAAGCTAACACCACAGTCTGTGGCACAGGGGCCTTGGCTGATGATGAAAGCTCATCTTGGAGAGTTGCAGCCAAAAGGCAGACCTAGGGAAAGTAATTTATTCTTGTGGTAGCCAAGGGGCCTGGAGGCTTGACCCTGTGGGTCAGTATTACTCACAGGAGAGGGACTTTCAATCAAACTAGCCTGGACCTGCCTGCTGAGAGTCCTTTTGCTTCTCTATTGCCTCATAGAGCTAAGGTTTCACAAGTTCTGGCTCCTGAGAAGCAGTGTGGTAAAGGCTGAGAGGTCTGCAGTGAGAGGCGTCTCAGAACACTTGTGTTGAGTCCTCTGGGACAACACCAGAAGGTGAAGAGGTGCCCACATCCTCAAAGCCACCTCCAGGGCAGTGCTAGAGCACTATCCTCTACACCTATCGCTTCTACTGATGCAAAGTCAATCCTTCCACAACGGTGTTTATGGGGAAAGGCCATCTCCAGCACCTTGTGCCATTCCAAGACCCTCGTGCCCTAAAATTCCTGATCCTGACGATCTCTTAGTGATCAAATTCTTTCTGTTCATGTTCAGAGTCCCTTCTCAGACTGCAACATGGCCCTAGGAGTGGTTGGCCAAGACGTTTCCATCTTTTCCTGCAGTGATGTCCTCACAACATTTAAAGACACTTAAAACATCCAAGTTCTGGTTACACTCCTCTCCCAGAATAATGGCCAGATTGCCCCACACTTACAGGACTCATTAAGGTCAGTAAAGTCACTTAAGTGACTCTTCCCAGAACAAGAAAAACCTTTTCAAAGTGATATTGCCCACCAGGACAACGGAGTCTATTCACACCATACTTATGTAAGGGAGGAGACCACTTATGTGTTTCTTCCTCTACCAACAATGACCCCCTTCACTGCATTTTCTGCCCTACACTCATTATACACTGAAACAGCTGCCAACTTCTGTTTAGGGTACCCACAACAGATGCCCAATGCTTTGTTGGTTTACTTCACACTGGCAGCCTGTGTGTTGGCTTCTCAAGTCTGTATATTAAGTGCAAAGCTAAATGCACCCATGTCTTTGCCTTCAATCAGTAAAAATGACAGCATGTTTAAATATATGAACACACAATGTTGACATATCCCACTGGCAAAATCTGAAATGTAGTTTTTGCCTTTGCTCAGTAAAGCTGCCTGAAAACCATGATCTTAACCATATTTGATAGAATATACTTCAGAGGTAGGGGGAAATATATGAGCTGAAGAGTTAATGTCATGATACACTTATACCTAAGTTCCATAATGCTAAGAAAACCACAATCACATTTTGATAGAGAGTAGGGAATTATGGTGGAATCCCACCATAATACGACAAGTGGGGGTCCAAAAAGGTGTACTATAGACTGGGTAACATGGGCAGTTTCATTACTTGCATTACTACAAGGTAAATAAAATGACTTAGTTCCCCACCCCCATCTTCTCCCCCTCCCCCAAAGCACCACTTACCACAACTCCCTCCCTTCAGCTCTGGGCTCCTGCTAAGCCAGATGCCTCTGTTGACTCCTTCCGGCAGCCATCATCATCATCATCATCATCATCATCATCTACCGGAACTCATTAGCCAGGATGAGGTGTTCTCCCGTATCTACAAGTCTAGGAGATTGCAGACAGGCTGTGCCTGGAGGTAGAGGGGAAGATGGTCAGTAGGACAGAGGATGACAATGATGACTTGTTTATTGGTGGAAATGCCTCTGCTGAAGGCCCTGAGGGTGAAAGTACGGAAAGAACAGTAATCACTGGAGTTGGTACTATCATGAACCATCATTTATAGGAGACCAACTTCACAAAAGAAGCCTATAAGGAGCACATCAGAGATTACATGAAATCAAAAGGGACATGGAGTCCAGAGACCAGAAGAGGAAAGTCTTTTATGACAGGGGCTGCAGAACAAATCCAGCACATCCTTGATAATTTCAAAAACTACCAGGTCTGGATTGGTGAAAACATGAATCCAGATGACCCTGTATTGATTTTCTTTAAGGATGGTTAGAAATGGGAAAATGTTAACAAGTTTGGCAAATTTGGGTCCATCACCTGTCATCATACCTGGCTGCCACACGCCAGGACTAGGACAAGTGGGACTAATAGCATCTTGAGCTCTTCATTTATTTTGATCTTGATTTCTTTGGAGCACAGGCATTTTTTTAATAGCATATTTTTATTGATTTCAGAGAGGAAGGGAGGAGAGAAATAGAACCACCAATGATGAGAATCATTGATTGGCTGCCTCCTGCACATCCCCTACTGGGGATCAAGCCCACAACCCGGGCATGTGCCCTTGACCGGAATCGAACCCAGGACCCTTCTGTCCGCAGGCTGATGCTCTAACCACTGAACCAAATCAGCTAGAGCCAGGCATTGTTTTTAAGGAAAAACATATTTTTTAATCAATAACGAAATTTTTAAAAAAAAGAAAGAAAAAACATATTTTGTAAGTTGTCTAAAAATAAAATGCATTTTAAATAAAAATGTACCTATCCTGCCCACCAGGAGTTATCCTAGGGAATCCTTAGTGTGATCCAAGTCCATCCAGATCTCTGTTGCATTTTGGAGCCACTTGGTGGGAGTTCCTGCTCCCATCCCCCCACTAGCCAAATATAAGTGAGGTCTGATGTTGGCTGGGACTTCCAGGACAGTGAGAGTGACTCCCGGAATCTGCTGCCCTCTGGAAAGCTGTTCCGTCCACCCAACCTGAAAGACTGACCCATGGAACACTGCAGACCTGTGCTCTGGTTTCCTGCTTGCCAGTGGGATTATTCGAGGTTTCCCTATCAAACTTCATGCTCCCCTCCATAGTCTCAGCCCATTTCCCAGAATATAAGAACATTAACCCACTTGCATTTGGAAATTGAGACTGAATGGAGCAGAGGAGCTAATTGGATTGTATGCAAATTTGCATTATCCTGGGGTGTATCGTGGGATTTTACTGTATTGTAGCCCTGTGTGCTCATCTCCCACATCCTAAACTCCTACGTATGACCAGAGGCAAATAAATACTTCACAAATCATTTAGAGCTGCTTTCATTCCACATCCTATGGTAATGCACACGATCCAACAATAAGCCAATAATAGCAGGGCCCAGAATTCATGTCAAGTGTGTCAATCCCATGAATAATAAGTCACATCTTCTGATAGCTGGTGCAAACATTTAAAGAGGAATGGATGGCCCCTGCTCTTCAAAACTCCTAAAATCACATAATATTAAATGAATCGTTTCTTAGAAGCCAAAGACAATTACCAGAAAAACTTTCATGAGGCAAATTTTTGAGCTGTGGCTGGCAGTGAGGGGTTTTGTCTGGAGAGAGATGGCATTACATTACTACAGTAATAATCAGGCACAAAAAATGTCATTTCTGTGCCAGTGGTGAAACTAAACGTCTGGATGTCAATATAAATAGACACCAGGATATGATACAGGAGGTTGAAAATATTGTTGAGATTGTGGGTGTTTTGTTGGCAAAACAAAGACATTGGGCAAGCACATATGTTGTTCCGGTGAGCCACAGGCTGCCAGAAATCAAAGCTCAAGTGTAGGAGTGCATGTTTTCTCTTCAGTGAGGGGGCAAAAAGCACGGGTACTTTCCAAGCTGGTAAACCAAACATTCGTTAGATGGGAACACTGATACATATCAGTACAGGAGCAGTCACAATCTTTTCTCCAGGGACAGGGGAATGGGAAGGGAACTATGTGTTCCAGGGTGGGGAGGAGGCCAATGGAATCCATGCTTATCAGGAACAACCTGCTTAAAGAGATGTTACCGTCCACCCCTAAGAGTGAGATTTTCAACCTCAAGTGAGTTCAGAAATCAGAGATGACTGTAAATACCTAGTGACTTTGTGAGTTGCTGAAAATAATTTTAAATGAAGAAGGTAGTTTTAAAAATAATATCTAAAGGACTTTATCCTCTTCCATTCCTCTGAGCTACATGCTAGGCAGTGAGAGCCAGCAATGAGAACTGGCTCACTGTGCCATTGCAGAGAGCTGTATGTGGAACTTCTATGGACCAGCGTAAGGCTGTGGTGAGGTCTGGATGCCTCTCCTCAGCTCACTCACCTAGCAGGGTTCCCAAAAGGGCAAGTGCAGTAGTTCACAGTCAAGTTGCACTATCATTAGCTGTATGGCTCCCACCTCTGAATTCCCAAAGCAACTTAGGGGAAGACAGTATAGTAGGGATGGTTTGATCTATTTCTCAGTGTACATACTGCCTCCCACCGACCCCACTTCCCCACCTCATGAAGAAGTCTCACTGTTTTATAACAATTAAACATTACCTACAAGTATATGGACAATTCTCACTAACTTACAATTTAAACCATCACTTGAAAGTAATTGTTCACAAAACCTATAAATGAATGGCCTCCTAAGGCCTTCTCAATAGAACCATGACAAAACTTTGTCAAGCTCCCATAGGGGCCTGAAGCCAACCAAGGGTTTCTCTAGTGTCCCCAAGATAACTGGAAAATAAAATAAACGCATGAGTTGCAATAACCAAATCTTAAAATTCTAACTGCATATGAATAAGTAACCCAGTTGGTATAGCCATATTCCAATTTACAAGCTCTTCAAACTATCCTATTCAATCCAGCAAACTTTGCGTGGTTCCTCTAGGTCAGGTGCTATGCTTGATTAACAACAGTATTAAAATAGTCTGTAATATACCTGAAAATATTCTTAAGGTAAGCTATAGCATCTTTTTAAAAATATGTTTTTATTTATTTTAGAGAGAGAGGAAGGGAGAGGGAAAGAGAGATAGAAACATGGATTTGCTGGCTCCTGCAGGCCCCCTACTGGGGATTGATCCTAAAACCCAGGCATGTGCCCTGACCGGGAATCAAACCAGCAATCTCTTGGTGCATGGGACGACGCTCAATCCACTGAACCACACTGGCCAGGAAGCTATAGCATCTTAATATTATGTATCAGCTCAGGGATGATCAAACCACATTCCAGAGGGGCAACTACAGTTCATTCTGTTGTCTGAATCTCAAGATTGACAACCTACCCCCTGCTAATCAGCATCCGGAATGTCAGAAACAAACCTCTGGTGTTTAACACTGTTGACTGGCATGATGAATGTTGAATGTTAGATATCACACATCATTGATGAAACTAATGCAAGGTTATAAATATTTTAGAGACTCTCTCCCTACTGTTGCATAAATAGAAGCAAACAAAGACTTAGCCTTCACCCTTGGAGGTAGAGCTCAAAGCTTGATCCCAAAATGGTCTGAGGTGTACCTGTTGGTTAGGATGATTTTTGGTGGCCTGATGAATGCGACAGGAGTAAAGATTCCTGTTCTGGAATGCAGTGCCGGTCTCTAAGCAGATAAGGTGGATTTCAGGGCACTTAAGATGACAGAAAGCTGGGGTTTCATTGAATTTACAGAACTGTACAGTTCTGGACCCGCTTGCTAGTCAGTGTATGGCTAATAAATGTCTGCATATATTATAGAATTTGGTTTGAGAATTGCTTTCATTATGATCTAGTAACAAGGCTGAGAACTAACTAACTCTCATCCACAGTAGCCAACTTCTCAATGGCTACTGTTATCCTCCAGAAAGAACCTAGGAATTGTGTATGACCACATTGACTTAGATCAATTGCAATGCATTGGCCCTACTTTCAAGGAACCCACAGAGGAGTTTCCACAGGCCTAACTGCCACTCACCAGAGTCTACCAGAGTTCCAACAGACTGACCAGTCAATAGCCAGTGTCCCCATTAAGTCAAGCAATTGATAAAAGATACTGATAGATACAGGGGTGGGGAAAAGTAGGTCTACAGTAGTTTGTATGGAAAAAGACATACAAGTTATGATTATTACAATAGTTTTATAAAGAATGTCACAATTTGCCCGGCTGGCATCGCTCAGTGGTTGAGCCTTGACCTATGGACCAGGAGGCCGGGGTTCGAGTCCGGTCAGGGCACATGCCTGGGTTGTGGGCTTGATCTCCAGTGTGGGGCATGCAGGAGGCAGCCGATCAATGGTTCTTTCTCATCACTGATGTTTCTAGCTCTCTCTCCCTCTCTCTTCCTCTCTGAAATCAAAACATTTTTTTTTAAAAGGTCACAATGCAACTGTAAACCTACTTTTGCCTGCCCCTATATGTTAGTCTATTAAGCTTTCTTTAGTCAATAACCGAATGAAGATAAGTTACTCAGCTTTTCTTTTATGGGTCAGGAACATACATCTTGGAAAAAAACTATATACTTCCGCATTCCCTAAGAGATACTAACTCTTCTTTTAAAAGTTTGTGGAGAGGACAATCTTACAGTTTGTTGTGGGTCCAACATTCAAAGCATCAGAGAGGCTTTTTTTTTTTTTGGTTATCAATATGTCCTCATTGTTTGGTTTTTTTATTGTTTAAAGTATTATATATGTCTCCCTTTTCCCGATTGACACCACCCCTGGCCACTCCCACCCCTCAGGATAAGCCCCACTGCCCCAATGTCCATGTCAATTGGTTCTGCTACACAATTATAAATTGTTCCAATTATATAAAAACTAGAGGCCTGGCGCAAAAAAATTTGTGCGCTTAGGGGGTCCCTCAGCCAGGCCTATGCCCTCTTGCAGTCTGGCACCCCTTGGAAAATGTCCACCTGCTGGCTTAGGCCTGCTCCCTGGCGGATCAGGCCCAAGCTGGCAGTCAGACATCGCTCTGGCAGCCCGGCAGCCCTCGGGGAATGTCATCTGCTGATGGGCACTTAGGCTGTTTCTAAATCTTAGCTATTGTAAATCGTGCTGCTATGAACATAGGGATGCATATATCCTTTCTGATTGGTGTGTCTGGTTTCTTGGGATATACAGAGAGCCTTTCTTGATATCTGCCCTAAACTTTGCTCTTCACAGGTAAAGAAAGAATTCTGAATGGCGAAGGTAAGGATAGAAGGTCTTATATCTCAATGTTCAGTTCTGGGTTTCTCTCTCCTCAAAAGCTTTTGGCCTTTAAGTTGCATTTTTTTCTTTGTCTCTCCCCTGCTCCCCCCCACACACACCCCAACCTTAAAGCTGGGTCACTAAAGTCCCATGATAGGGGCTCTCCTGGCAGTTGTCCTTTGAAATAAATTGCTTGTCGGTATAACTGTTAATAAGGAAACACAAGCCAAAATGTAAGCCTTTTATTACACCAAAAAATGCAGCCTTAATTATAAAAGTGTGAGTAACAGTCCTTTGGCTGACTCGCCCTCTGGCTGAGATTGGCAAGGCATCATGGTCCTGCTACAAGCTGTAATTTACAGAACTGTAAACTTCCCTTCCCTCCATTTCCTCCTCCTTAGCCATCCCATCAACCACCTCAGTTTTTAAATATAAAGCTGTCCTTTTTGGTCATAGTACATGGCTAGTTATAGTAAGACTCTCTTGATACTCAGCCAGACTTTGATGATTTTTTTAAAGGTACCAGTTAAGAATGCCATAAATTAAGAATAGAGAAAAATTCTCTTGCTCCCTTTCCCATAAGTACAAAAATAAAGTTAAGAAGTCTCTTTATTTCCCACCCCCACAAAAGTATATTTTGCTTCAAATAGCTCTTCTTCCTAAAGCTTGAAATCAGTAGCCAATATTTATTCATCATGCATTTTTCTGAACACATGTTCTCTGGTGGGTATCATACTGCAGTGGATTTAAAAAAAGATTGAGCCTGGTTTGTGTGAGTGTCTCTCCAACTGCCAAGTGTGTGAAACTTGGGGACCAGAGAAATGACCACCTGGTAGATCTAAGGACACTCACTGTAAGGCAGACTTCGGCCAGAGCTTCATGTATTATCTGATCTATACTCATGTGTCCTCTTAAGGGGGCCATGATTATGCTTAGTGTCTCTGGGGGTCAATGTAAACTTGGACCCTAGGTCCAACAAGACCTCACAATGTCTGGTTATTACTTTCTCTCCAATACACTGTTATTCGAGTAAATGGTGGTAGGTCTCTGGGAAAAGACTAGAGTAAGCATTACAGTGTATACTTGCCATAATAGGGTGTATACTTGCCAAATTGTGTGTGTGTGTGTGTGTGTGTGTGTGTGTGTGTGTGTGTGTAAAGAACTAGGTTGTAACTCCAGAAAAAAAAATAGATTATGAAAGAAAATATTAACTTACCTGACTCTATATAAAACAATACTGACAGTCATTACATGTAAAACAATAAGTTATTATTTCAGCCAAAGAAAGTGATATAAGTATAATGATAGGGTGAAGGAGTAGACGTTGGGCCAGAGTATTGCCTATGAGCTGCCACTTCAGCTTTCCCTTCAGTAGGCCATTCCAACACTCAGTCAACTCCCTTGTGTGCTGGCTCATCATGAGGAGGTTAAGCCACTTCTGCACATTCATAAGGTTCAGAACAGCCTGGAGAGTCAAAATCTATAGGAGCATCTCCCAGATGTCCTCATCTCATGTGTCAGGGACTCAGGTTTGTCCAACCAGAGCAATGACTACCTTGGTTGAGTTTCCAACCATCTTTGAAGTTTATCCAGTCAGAACATCAAATTCTACACCTGATCTTCAGCCTTTTCTGTGAGTCCATTGCATGAGATGAGGGCTTCTTTGAAAGCTACCAAAGAGACACTCCAGCTTTTACACTTTCTTTTCAATTTGTTGATTGTCCTCAGCTTTTCATTATCAATCTGTAGTTTCACTGCAATTTAGAAAAAAAAATCACCCAATTCTATTATTATTGTATTTTTCATCTCTCCCCCCCCCCACACACACACACACATTTCAAATGCCCGAATCATCTTATTGACCATTGCATTTTCCTCTGCTGACATATCCTGGCTCATTACTTGTGAACACTTTATCCATTGGCCTGCTACCTTGTTCCAGAGCGGTCTGTATACTAACTGGCACTAGGAACTGATTCCTCACTACCAACCAGGGAGTGGGTAAGTAAGCCGGCTCCTACATCCACCATATTGCCTGCTTTCTTGGACCACTTCTGACACTAGGCTGGATTCCCTAGAAAACAGATGTGAGCTTGACTGGGGAATAAAAAGTTTATGGGAAAGAACACTTGTAAAATAAAGGAGATGGGCATAAGATTAGGCAGGATAAGAGGCAGACCACAATACAGATGTGACAAAACTCTGCCAACCCAAAGAGGGCCCTGGAATGGGGCTGCGAGAGGAATCCTGCAGATAGCCAGGGCCTTTTACCATCTTTTCATGTGCTCATAAGCCAGGGTTGCCAGAGGAGAGTATGAGCTCCGCCACCCTGCTTTGCTCAGTCATTCACTATAAGCTTCCCCAAGAAAAGGGTAACCTTGATTTGAATGCTGATCTAGACCCAGAAAGAGTTAACTGCAGTGAGTCTTTTCTTAAAGGAGCTGAGCCATGCTTTGTATCTGCCACTGCCTGGTTCTTATCCTGAGCTTACATTCTGGTGAGGGAAATACATGTAAGCATATGATTGCTATGCAATATGGTATGCAAAACTGTACAGGGGTCAACACAAATTAGCTAAGTAGAGGAGTGAATGGGTGGGATAGAGCGGGAATGAAGGCTCACCCTGGGGTCTTGATCATTTTCTTGTCCCCCTCATTTGGCATCTCAACTTGAACAGTTGAAATAAGGCTCCTCTCCTCTGCCATTGTGGTGTGTGTGGTTGACTTCTTCGCCATGTCTTCTCACAAGACTTTCAGGATCAAGAGATTCCTGGCAACAAAATAAAAGCAGAATCAGCCCATTCCCCAATGGATTCGGATGAAAACTGGTAATACAATCAGGTACAACTGCAAGAGGAGACATTGGAGAGGAACCAAGCTGGGTCTATAAAAAAAAATGCGCATGAGATGGCTCACATATTTATACTGTATCCAGTTGCTTGCACCTTACTATATCACTAAAAGGATCACTACTAGCTAGACAGCTGGGTGTGTCTTATTGGGAAATTATTGAAAGAATGATTTTTCTCTTTGTTAATATTTTTCTGCTGCTGTATAAATATGACATCTTTTTTAAAAATAACAATGGAAATAAAACCATACTGTGTATAACATATGTATTCACAGAGGGTCAATTTATCTTTTAGTCCCTAAATGAAAATAACTAAAGCAATGCTTGGCATCCTCCAACCACAAATGGTGAAGTATTTAGCCAAAGTGAAAACTAATTTGATTTTTCGTGGAGTTATAACAGAAAGCCAAGAAAATGTCTTAGTGCAGAATGCTCTATGCTTAGTCAATTTGAAGAATTTAATAAATTTTCTAACAATCATCAAAAAGGTTTTTACCAAGAGACTATGCTTGGCATGGTCCTTGTAACTGAAAGAAACTTTACTGTGGAATGTATTTGAAATTAGGATAGTTCATAAATCACTCTAACTTCTAGATTTATCATCATCTAGAAAAATTCAACCTACTCCTTCTGAATGCAACTGCTAGAGTCATTATAAATTTACTTGATCTTTTTTCCTCCATTGGAATTTTTAAATTACAGGAGGACATACTTCAGTTGAAGAAAAAGAAATAGTAACATTATCATCTCTGCTTTAGAGGAAGACTATCAGTTTTGTGACTTCCCAGATGCTTCAATGGATATCTTCATTTCAATCTGGGCAACTTGCTTCTCCTTGCATGTGTAGAGTCATTAGCCTTAAGAATTCAAATACATTTACTGCATAGATGACAATTCTCTACAATAATTTGTTTTACCATTGAATAATTACAATATAGCACATCAAGAAGGAGATAAGTGAACTCCAGTGTGACTTAGCTACTATCATGATCCCTTTGAATTAAATGATTAGATCACCGTGAAGGATTTCACCTAGAGTTTTTACAAAGAAATCATTCTCATCTTGGTCCTCCAGATTGGTTTTCCCTCCTTATTTATTGAATAGGATATATGCATATATTCTATAAAAATATCTTTGGTTATAAATGTATATTCCTGAAAGATTATTTTAAAAAATCTATCAAGTAATAATGGATGGATAATGGATTTCAGGATCTAAAAGATCTCGAATATTTGATAATTGCATGAGTTCACTAAGATAAAACTACTCACAAATGAACAATTCTGGCTTTTCTACAGTAACAGCATTTTAAGTCAGCCAGAAGCCAGGGTACTATGGCTAGTTTCCTCTGAGGAACCTGTAAGTCATGATACTCAAAAGAACTGCCCCTACAAGTAATTAGCCAATGCAATGGAAACCATCTATTATTTTCTTAATCATATTTTCATTTATAGGATTCCCTGGCCTTGAATATTCTACTTGACTTTAATAGTGTAGCCTTTTCAAATGGTGTGCAAGAAAACTACAGACAGTCTACAGATTCACATGTCCATCTGGGTTTGATTTAGTTAATCTATCAAGTACTTGTGTGCAATTTTTCAGACACATGGTTTTGCTTCTCTTCTTTTTAAGTAAGTTCTGTTTACTTAGGCATATGTTGCAAATTAGCTCTTAAAATATGGCAAATGAAATAAAGAAATCCTTTATAGTAGAACGAAGTCTAATGTGAATTTCATTACTGATTCATAAGACAGACCAATCCCAGAATTTTATGTAAATTCTCAAGAAAATATATTTGTTAAATTTAAAAACACTTTCCCCTCCACTTTCTTGTTCCTTGGCATATAGTGTTGCCACTGAATCTTTTGGGCATCTCAGATATCTGGAGAATGTTGAGCTCAGATACATTCTTGGCCATAGAAAAGGTGGGCACCCTTAATCTTTTCCCAGTTTCTTCAGTCGCTCCATAACCCAAAACCTTATTGTGAAAGAATTATTATTAAAGCATCCACTTAAACTTCTAGTTGTAAGAATTTTATTAATTAGGCTCATGGGTCAGTTCATTGACTTCACCATGAGGCAACATTAGTTTGTAGCATTTAAACTTATCCAGTTAACACATTTTAAAACACTGCTGTGAGAATACATGTTATGAATAATAAATATTTTAACCATTATGCAGAGAATATTGAGGGCTTTCTTTTCTTTTTAATCAGTCCCATCAAAAAGGAATGAACTATAAACATTTTTAAATAGAATAAATTGTCTCTCAGTAAGCTTACCCGTTTTTCTACCATCTACACTTTGCTGATGACTTTTAAATCTATGCCCCCCACACACATTTCTCCAAAGTAGTCCAGCCTCTTATTTTCAACCATTTTCATTGTGACTTAACCTGGATATGACTAGAATGCATAATAATGACTCCAAAAGGAATCATATTATCAATTATAACATGTCAAGAAAGGTGGGAAGCTAACACTCGATACTTAAAGTGTGGCTGAGCATCAACAGCGTTGACAGAATCTGGGAGTTCCTTAGAAATGCAGAACCTCAGGGCCTATACCGGACGTACTGAATCCTCATCTACATTCTAACATGATCCTTAGGTTATTTTCCAACACCTTACGAGCATCAACAGCGTTGGCAGAATCAGGGAGCTTCTTAAAATGCAGAACCTCAGGGCCTATTCCGGACGTACTGAATCCTCATCTAAATTCTAACATGATCCTTAGGTTATTTTCCAACACCTTACAATTCGAGAAGCCCAGGATCAAACTGCATGAATTTTAGAGTCTGACAATTTCCCGTTTATTTTCTAGTTCTGTGACTTACTGACCATGAGCAAATAAGTTAGCCTCTCTCTCAACTTCCTCATCTGTAAAATAAGAATAATGAGACTTATTTGAAAAAGTTGTCACAAACATATCTCCAAAAAAAGTGTTTTTGAATGTGAGAGGGAGAGAAATAAGTTAGCTATATAGACTATTAGGTGGAATAGTCAAATATTGACCATTTCATACCATTCAACCTGAGTAAGTGAAGTAAGCTCTTAATAAACTATAGGTAGTTATCTGTATTAGTATCCTACGGCTGTTGTAACCCACTACTGTAAGCCTGGTGGCTTATAATAACAGTAATTTATCTCTCACAGTTCTGGAGGCCAGAAGTCTGAACACATGGTGTTGGCAGGATTGGTTCCTTCTGGAGGTTCTGAGGGAGAATATGTCCCATCCAT
Organism: Myotis brandtii; assembly: GCF_000412655.1. NCBI lineage: Eukaryota > Metazoa > Chordata > Mammalia > Chiroptera > Vespertilionidae > Myotis > Myotis brandtii. Next base: position 1,426,520 of record NW_005357159.1, read on the forward strand.
CTGGCCTACCTTCTGATGACTGCCCACAGTCCTTGCCATTTTTTTGGCTTGTAGATGAATCACTCCAGCCTCTCCCTCCATCATCACATGGCCTTCGCCTCTCTGTGTCTCTGTGTGCCTTCCCCTCTTCTTATAAGGATACCTGTCATTGGACTTAGGGCCCACCCTAAATCCAGTATAACCTCGTCTCGAGATTCTATTTCCAAATAAGGTCACATTCTGAGATTCTAGGTGAACATAAATTTTGGGAGGAGATACTATTCAACCGCACTGCAGGACCCTTCCTCCCTCCCTTTCAGTGATACCGGTGACATTAATCTTAAAAACTCAAGAGTTATTTTTTACTCTTCACTCTTTCATATTTCTTAAATTCAGTTGTGCCTAGGTCTAGCAATTTCCTTCTTTAAAATGTTTCTCAGCTTTTAGTAACATGGGGCAAGGCTTGTGTTTTAAAGCTAAGCAAAAATAAAGCAGGGCATAACAGAGCCAAGGCTGAAAAGGCTCCACCTTTAGGTGATAATGGCTTCAATGGCACAGGGCTTGGTAGGCTTACAACATCTTTGTTAGCAAAAGGCACCCTTGCTCTGGGCCAATACATTTGTGCTTTCAATACCCATTTACTCCCCCTAAACAGAATTGCTGTATCTAATACCTCCTACAGAGAAGAAGGAAGCATAACACTTTCTAGGCTCCTTTGGGTTCCAGAACACCATATGCCACACTGCTTCATTCCATTAACAAAGTGGCACAAAATGCTTCCATATTTAAGGGGGATCAAGAGCAAGACAGGGCTCTGCAGCAGGTCTGGAATACAGCGCTCTGCTGCTTGGACCACATGATCTGGCAAACATCATGGTGATGGAAATACCAGTGAAGAAAAAGATATGTAGGGTAGAGTTTATGACAAGCCCAGCTGGGAGAATGCCAGTGTAGACATTCTCCAGAGTTCTGAATCAATACCATTCAATCTGCAATGGAGAATTACATACACACCTTTTGAAAAAGGCTCTTAGGGTGCTACTGAGCCATGGTAAAGAGGAATGGTTGTGTATGAAACACCAAAGTGATTATGAATCTCCAACATACAACATGAGCTGGAGCCTACTGAACCTGCCAAACTGTAAAGTCATGAGGGCTCAGCAGCAAGCCATCATAAAATGGAAATATACATCCAAGCTTGAGCATCAGCAGGGCCAGAGGGCACAGCAAGCTGCCTGAGCAGGGAGCCCAGACCCCCATGTTAACAGTCACAGTTTCACCAGCACCTAACCCCCAGATCATACCTCTGGTTGTATCAGGGAAGAGAGAGGGAGTCCTGTATGATCCAGTGAAAGAGGAAAAAATCCCCAAGTTTAGTTTATAGATAAATTGGTTCAGCATGGGCAAGCCAAACATTGTATGGCAGCTGTGTTACATTCCCACTCAAGAGTGACTTTGAGAGACAATTGCAAAGGAAAAATCTTCTCAATGGGTACAGTTTTACCAGATTGGTACACATATTCACTTTCTGTGAAAGAAGAAGCAGCCTGAGATGGAATATATATGGACTCTGAGAGTACAAAGTGGCTTTTCTGGCTAACTAGAGACCCAGAAAGAAAAAGATTAAAAGCTTGGAATTTAATCTTCAAAGCAAGGAATTCTAGGCTAGAGGAATGAGCTAAGTACATGGAATTGCATTGAAGTATGTAGATAACCAAGTAGACAAAAGAAGTTGGCCCATTTATGTCAGCTGGCCTTTATCAGTGTCTACTGTGGTGCTGGCAAAATGCATACACAAAGTGGCCAGAGCAGCTGAAACAGAGATTATGCATGGACCCAATAGCATGGACTTCCATTAATCAAGGCCAATCTTGCTAATAATGTCCAATCGCATCTAATGTCCACTGTCCAACCTGCCAACACCAGAAACCAATGCTAAGTAAGCCCCTGAAGTGGCAGTGTTTCTTAAGAACAACTAGCCACTTGATAGCAAGCTGACTTCATTGGGAATCTCCCACCTTGGAAATTCTAGCAGTTTCTTTTCTTCTCACAGAAGACACTTGTTTCTGGTGTGGGCTTGTCTTTCATGCCCACAGGGAAGCACCACTATCTGGGAATCTATGGCATGCCTGATCTGCGATATGGAATTCCACATAACATAACATCCAACGAGAGAACCCACCTTCTCATAACAGAGGAGCAAAAAAGTGAGCTCATGACCCACCCCTGTAGTCCTATCATATACTACTTCACCCACATCAGAGGCTGCTGGCCTGTTAGGGGAACGAGCAGTCTGCTGATGGGCAGTTGAAGCATCAGCTCAGAAGCAATGTTTTTTGAGATTATAGCACCGTCTTCTACGGCACATTACAGTTATTGAACCAGATACCTTTCTATGGCACCGTGTTCCCATCAGGGAGAACACATGGGTCTGGAACCAAGTGACAGAAGTAGAATTGATACTCCCAATGATTTACTAGAGTATTCTGTAGATTCCTGTCTCCACAACTCTGGGCTCTGCAGGATGAGAAACCCTTGCTCTCAAAAGGAACATGTACTCACCAGGGGACACAGCAAGAATCTCATTGAAGTACAGGCTACAGCTGCCCCCTGAGCACTTTGGAGACCTTTGTTTTCAGGAACCAGCAAGCAAGAAGAGGAGTCACCATCTTGTCAGAAGTGATTGACCCTGAACAGCATGAGAAGACGGCTTCCTGGTACACAATAAAGACGGGGGGGATATGTGTGGCACTCAGACACCCCATGAGTACCTCTTGGTCGTCTTGGCCCACATGAATAGGTACATGCAACAAGCCTGCCCAGAGACGTTTATGTTTAATAGGAAGTCTGGCTCTTCACGAAAAGTGCCAAGGCCAACGTAGATGGTAGCTGAGAGCGAAAGGAATTTAGAATGGAGAGTGGAGGAGAGAGATGATGAGCACCAGTTGTGACCTTGAGGCCAACTGCAGACATGGGAGCTCAGTTTTGTCTCACTAACCTCCCTCTATCCAAGTGAGGTCCACCAGAGCCTGTGAGGAGCTGCTTCCAAATATTATGAAGTAGATGTGTGTGGCACAAGTGGCAGGCAGGGCGTTGTGCTGCTCAGCTCCACCTTGCTGACCAGGGGAGGAAGGTGGTTACCTGACCGAGTCCAGCTGGTAGCTAATTCAGGATTCACCTCAGCATTCAAGCTGCTGTCAAGCTCTCTTCAGAGAAGACACTGGTTAGTGATTGGGCAAGCCAACAGTAAAAGAGGTCAGGATCTTCTTGGGGTGGTCCCAGCCAGTAACTGAGGCATAAGGGCTTGGCCCTTTACACACAACATGGGCCTCCTCCAGTGGGCAATCTGCTCTGGAACATCCTGCTGGGCTGGCTGAGACGTTGCCAGGTCTTTATCATCACCTCTCTATTTAGTCCTGCCTCTTCCATTTCTCTGACACAGGGATTACTCTCCAGCAAAAAATTTTTGCACTCAGAATTCCATCCCAGTTTCTGCTCTCCAGAGAACCCAACATGCAACACATGTTTTAGCCATTTTTGTAAACAGATTATCTAGCACAGTGCCTAGAACATAATAGGTAATCAAGAAATCTTTGGCAATCAGGGCTGAATTATCTGCTGCATTCTATGATAAACTGTGCTTAGTCATGGTCAAGTAACATGGCAGATACAAAAACATTTCTTGTCTTCTTTTTTACTTTTTTTTTCTAATCCACAGAACTTTTAGGGACTTAAATGCAGTAAGGATTATGATGTTTTTGTTGGCTTTTTATTCATTAAAATGAGACACGATCGAAGTCTTCCAAGTCTTTTGCTGTTTTCTGAGGCAGGAAATTTTCCATGCTGGGAAAAGAAGACAAATTTGTATTTATATCACAAGGAATGCTCACTAAATATTTCTCTCAGATGACTAAAGATGTGTTCATCAGAGCCAGTCAAATTTGAGATGCTACCCATAAGGATAAGGCAGCTGAAACAGCCCATCAGCCCCAAAACCACATAAAAGCCTTCAATGCAACTCTGAAGCCACCCACATAGCCATTGCCAAGCAATCAGTCAAGGCCAGAGGCAGGAACTAACTCATGTGGTGGCTAAAAGACTATTTGAAGAGGTTGGCAAAAGCTTGTCCATTTTATGAGGGGAACTTTAGGATGAGAAAAAAAACGTGATTTATATCAGCTGCCCCCACTGTGAATCAAATTTCCTGTGTCACTGTGTAGATGGCTCTGCAGCTATATATAATGCTTTGCTCCAGAGAACTAATAAAAATAGCACCATCCAAATGCAAGCCATAGAATGAGAGCAATTCCAGTAGTGCCTCTAGATAGATGAGAATGGTCTCTCTCCAGGTCAAAGAGGTATTTAAAAGGAAAGAACTCCAGCCAATTGTTTTATCTCAGAAATGGGAAGAAATGCCTTCATAAATTTTCTTTGAGCTCATCAGTGATGAAGTGAGTGAAAAGCTGGCCTCTGTACTAAAAGCCTGACACATTCTCCACAACAATCTCACCCTGGGGTCACAACATAGTTTATCTTGTAAAACAGAATCAAAATTGGAGGGAGCTTCCATCCCTCCAACCCGCTAAACCCTTTCTATTCCTACTGAAAGTCTCACAGTCATTTCTGAGTGTGAATTTTGGAGTGACTTGTAGCATTGTTTGAGTCATGCACCAGGCAAAGCCCCGTGGAGGCTGCCAAGACTTATACCTGCCTCTTAGCTTAGCCAATCCACCAATCTTCAACTTCTTCTTTGTCGTGCAGTTAGGAGTTATACTGAAGCCTCTAGTCACTGAGTGGTTTGTGATTGAAAATAACTGCAGTTGAAGTTCAGGGCTAGAAACTTCACTTGAGACCTGAAGCATGTGTATAAGTAAGCTATTCATTAGACCATTTTAAGAGACGTGGAGTAATTGGGTATTCTTTTACCATTCCATTTATATTCAAGTTAAATACAGCAATTTTCCTTGTGCAGAATTTCTTCACCTCTTTGTTTTATCAAAGTGTAAGAGGCTCATTTAATAGGGACCCTTAAGCATACAAAGCACAATTGACTTAATCTAAAGAAAATGTTCCTGTGGATGTTTGTAATTTGTTTAAACTCAACGCAAACAAACACCCAGTTTGTTGGCAAATTAAACAACTATTACCATATGTCTGAAGTAATTCTAGGGATAGAGAGTGAATTTTTAAAGTAAATTTGATTTCATGGGCTAAATAGATCTCTTCTGAAGGAAAATGAATTGTCTTCAGTGGAAGTTTCTAATACAAGCCCTTTTAAGGCAAATTGCTAGAGGAACCTTCAAATCCCTTACCGATAATATACCTCAATTCTAATTTCTCTAATTGATAGCAATAAAAAACAGTTGCCTTTAAAAAATATATATATTTTAATTGATTTCTGAGAGGAAGGAAGAGGGAGAGATAGAAACATCAATGATGAAAGAGAATCATTGATTGGCTGCCTCCTGCATGCCCCCTACTGGGGATCAAGCCTGCAACCAGGGCATGTACCCTGACTAGGAATCGAACCCTGACCTCCTGGTTCATAGGTTGACGCTCAACCACTATGCTGGCTTGGCAACAGTTGCTTTTTCAATGGCTAAAATATAGGTGTGCAACAGATTGGTTTTAAGCTGGCATTATGTTTCCAAAAGTAGAAATATTACATAGCAACAAAAAAATGGAGGGATGGTAATAAATAGTATTTATTGAAAATTTAAATGTGCCAAACAATTGTGAGGCATATTATAAGGTTTCTGGTAGGCACAGAAAGGAGGGTAGCCATTCCAGTTACTAATCATAGTTATCAAAACACATATTATGTTGTATTTCTTGGAGGCTAACAGCAATGTTTTTAACATTCTGTTGGTGCTAACAAGAAATCTACTTTTTATGAATATCAATTAAAGAAAATCTCCATGAGCGAAGACACAGATTTAAAAAATAATTTAGTGAGCCTAATTTCGCATGCCATGCCAAGAGAAAGAAGTGCACAAAATAGGGCTTGGGCACCTTTTGTTTCAAGTAGATGGCACAATAGTTTGAACAGTTGATTAATAAGTAATGAGAAATTAATCAGTATATGCCAGGCATATAGATAATTAAAGAAGAAATTCCACTTTTGAAGACTGGAAATATTATTAGATGCCATAAAGAGAACACCTAGGAAGTTATAACCTGAAACTATCCATACTCGAAAGACAATGTTCCAGTTACCGACTAATACATAACAAACTACCCCAAACATCAGTGGCTTAAAATAAGCATTTATTATGATTGCCTTACTCTTCTGTGGGTCAGGAATTTGGACAGAACACAAGGGACAGCTTGCCTCAGCTCTATATTGTTTAGGGCCTCAGCTTGGATGACTCAAAAGGTGGGAGCTGGAAGAGATGGGAAAGAGGGTCTCTCTCTCTCTCTCATGCTCTTTTTCTGGTTTTCTCTTTGTCCCTCCTTCCCTCTCCTCACATCCTCTCCACATGGCTATCTTGGGTCTCCTCATAGTATGGTAGCCTCAGGGCTATCAAACTTCTTCCGTGATAACTGAGAGGACCAGACCATTCTGGTCTCCTGCTATAGCAACTCTGCTCAGCCAGGATCAAGGGGCGGAGAACCGATCTCACCTCTCAAAGAGCAGCACAGCAAGGACTATGTGGCCCTTTGCAGTCAACCACAGGCAGATAAGAGAGACATCTGAAAATGTCAGGCATTAACCAATCATGATTTCTTTTTTTAAATATTTCAGTGGGGGGAATAATTTTGCTTGAGTTATCCAGACAATTACACTCATTCTGAACTCACATGAATAAGCACATTTCAAAAATATCATATTGGATCCCATTACTTTTATCCTATATCTTGGCCACTACTATTTTGGTTTTCTATGTCCTTGATATTTAATAGCAACGACATTTAAAACGATATTTTAATCAACAACAACAGCATTACTTTCTCCTCTGATGTAAAATAGCCAACCAAGAAAGGCAATCTATTAAGAATACCACTGTGGCTTCAAACAATCCTCCTAAAGAAAGAATGGTTTTGTATTCATAATAGCCTTTAAGTGGGTTTTTAAGAAATGCAACATAGTAATTTAACAACACAATAACAAATCTGGGGTTGAACCACCTGATCGAAGATAAATTTGTACCTACTAATAGTCCTAGAAATATATCTTAAAGATCACACACTATATACCTAAATGAAGTGAATTCAAGTAACAATGCAGAGCGTGGTGATCTTTCGACACTGGGACTCCTGACAGTGTGAAATCAGGACAGTTGGTAGATATGAACTCAGCGGGAAGCACCAGCCCACCCAAGCTCTCCACCTATTTCTTGCTTGGCATACAGCTACCTGCTTTGCCTGATACTCAGTTTGGTTCAACAAATGTGTATTGAGAAGTAGGTTCTGTGCTAGGAACTGAATAGTAAATGACATTGTTGCTGCCCTCCTTGCCCTCCTTGCCTTCCTTGAAGCAGACTCACGGCACCATTTCCCATTGTGCATTCAACATGGTAGTTGAGTGCTTAATCTACAGCAATTGTGTTAACCACTTGTAAACAAAAACAAAGAGGCCATGGCTCCACAGGTCCTGTATTAGTTTCCAAGGGCTGCCATGACAATGTACCACAAACTGTGTGGCTTAAACAACACAAATGTAACGTCTCACAGCTATCAAGCCTGGAAGTCTGAGATCAGTGTCATCAGTGTTGGCTCCTTCAAAGGAAGACTCTGGCCCATGCATTCCTCGGCTTGTCGATCTCTTGTTCATCTTGACATGACACCCATTCTCCTTGCATGTATGCCTGTGTCCAAAGTTTCCTTTTCTATAAGGACACTAGTCAAATAGGATTAGGGCCCTCCCCCACTCCAGTATGACCTTGTCTTAACTAATTACTTCTGTAACAAACCTATTTCCAAATAAGGTCACATTCTGAGGTTAGGACTTCAACACATGAACATTGAGGGACACAATACAACCTATACCAGGTCCTTAGTGGTCCTATTTCTAGAGCATCTATCCACTTTGCACAATAAACAAAGCAACTTTACTTCTGCCTAAGGAATAAGTATGGACAGAGTGATTATGAGGGTTAGCCAGCTCTCAAGTACTATATGCTTTGTTCTGTACCTGTTCTAGGCAGATTTAATTTGGAAAAAAATGTTTTATGCAAAGAAAGGTAGGAAGATTTCATTGAGTGTCTGAAATTTATCCATTTAACAAATGTTTTGGGGCACTGAGGAGAAAGCAGTGAATAAAATGGGGAGGGGAATATCTGCTCTCATGGAGATTACATTCTAGTGAAGGAAGACCAAAAAACAAATTAAAGAAGTCACATAGTACTTTAGTAGGTGTCAAGTGCTATGAAGAAAAACAAGACAGGACAAGAAAGATGGAGAATGCAAGATTTTGAGGGGTGGGGTTTGACATTTTAAACAGGGTGGTCAGGGAGGCCTCACCTAAAAGGCAACGATTAAGGAGCTGACGATCATGGGGGAGCAAGCCATGTGGACAGCTGGTGCGGGAGTGTGGCAGACAAAGGAAACAGCTAGTAGGATAGGAGTATGGTTGATGTGTTTAAGGAAAACAAAGCCAGTGTGGCTAGAAAATGAGAGAGTATGAGAGTGGCTGGTGGACAAGGTCAAAGGGAAGTAGGGAGCAGATCATAAAGGAACTTGTAGGCCATTGTAAGAATTTCAGCTGTTCTCTACGTAAAAGAGGAAGTCATTGGGGATTCTGAACGGAGGAGTGATGTGATCTGATTTGGGTTTTATTAGGATCGTTCTGGTTCTAAAGGTGAACAGGGCAAAGATAAAAGCAGAGAGAAGCACTAGGAAACTATTGCAATAGTCCAGGTGGAATATCGGTAGCTGGGCCAGGGTGATAGAGGTGGAGGTGGTGAGAAGTGTTTGGATTCTGGATATATCTTGAAAGGAAACCCAGTGGGATTTGGGGATGAATTGATGGACGGTGTAAAAGGAAAGAAGGAAGCAAGGAAAGAAGAAAAGAAGATATGATAAACTCCAAAAATTTGGCTTGTGCCAAATGGCAAATTCTTTCTGCCTTTATTGTTACCAATTAATTATTTTATTTGGGCAAGATGAAAAGTATTGAATAGTTAAATCCAGAATTGAAAAAAAACACAGGTAATTAATTGCTTTCTATTTGGATTTTTAAAATTCTCTAGAAATATGTAATCAGCTAAATCCAGAATGTGAGAAATTCCATAGCAAGAAAAATCCAGGTTCTTCAATAAATACATTGCAAGGGGGGAAAAAAAGAGGTAAAGTGAACCTATAGACAAAAAGACACTTAGGAGACATATCAATCAAATGCAATGTATATACTCTATTTAGATCCAACTGTGAAAAAGAAAAAAAATATTTTGAGACACCCAGAAAAGTATAAACATTGACTGATTTGTTTGATAATTGGTCATTTTATAATATTTAAGTTGGTAGCATATGATATTGGTATTATAGTTAACTTTTGAAAAATGAGTTCTTATTGCTTTGGCCAGTGTGACTCGGTTGGGCATTGTCTCGTGCACTGAAAGGTTGCTGATTCAATTCCTGGTCAGGGCACATGCCCAGGTTGCAGGCTAGGCTCAATCCCCAGTAGCGGGTGTACAGAAGGCAGCCTAGAGGTGTACCACTCTCACATTGATGTTTCTCTCTCTCTCTCTCTCTCTCTCTCTCTCTCTCTCTTACTCTGTCTCTAAAAATCAATAAAAATTTCTTTAAAAAATAAAATAAATAAAATGAGTTCTTATTTTTGATAGAAACATAATAAAATATTTATAGCAAAAATGATGTCTAGGATTTGCTTCATCATAATCCAGTGGAGGAATGAAAGATGACCATAAATGGATGATAATTATTCATTTTACTATTCTATTTACTTTTATGTATGTTAGAAATTTTATAATAAAGAGTAGATAAATACATAAATACACAAATATATCAATACAATGTAATGACAATACATTAAAAATTGATAAGCATGATTTACCTTAAGAAAGGGGTGGCTGGGAGCAGAATCAAAGGAGATTCCTCCCTGCCTCCCATTTTGAATATCAAACCTTTGAAATGTACTATCAATTAATAAATACAATAAAAAATGTTAAGCTGCCCAGGCAGATGTGTGAAGGGAGCATCTTGCACAGAAGTGATGTCCCAGGACAAAGTGCTAATTATTTTCTCCTTGAGTCTCCCTATTCTAATCTCCGCTGGCCTCGGGGTGTCTCATGACTCCTCATTCTGAGGCAATGCTTAATTCAGCAGAATATAAGCCAAAATGAGAATGACTCAGAGAATAGTACCCCTGGGCATTAGAGCACATATCATTCTGAAGCAAATTTTTCCATGCAAGTTTCATTGGGTCTGTTGAAAAACAGTGCTTACGTTGCAAGGAACTGTAAGCTACTATTAACATCTGATTTAGGCTGGTGACCTTTTTCCTAACCTAACTGATGATAGGTTTATACCCTGGCACTCTCGGTGAGCAGATTAGATTTCATTATATACCACTGTGTATATTGGGAGTCACGTTTATTAATGCAATGCACACAGCACATCTTATCTGAATGTTAGATATGTTACATTTTATATAAAACTCATGCCATTCAGATTGCTCCATTAACTTTGCTGTGCACTTTTTATACATTAATCACAAAGTCCTCTGAACTTCTAACACTCAAAAGATCAATTTCAAGTACATACATTTATCCCAAAGACCTTCCATGATGCTCTCCAAACTTCAGCACTTTAACAAATAGCTTTTTTGGAAAGGTGTGAGTAAATTACTCTCCTCGCCCTTT
>NW_005357159.1:1437578-1485780 GCF_000412655.1 Myotis brandtii
GCAGGGAGGGGAGGGAGACTAAATCCAGTTGAAATTTTCATTTCTTTGTCTAGGAATCTAACCATGGAATAAACAAAGTTGAATAGACTGATTTCACATGAAAACTATTGGAATGTTTTTCATTTTCTTTTACCCAAATATTGGTCCTCATCTAAGTTGCTGTCCTATGTTTTAGGGCTGAAATTTTTCTTTTCTGCTTCAAGCTTAGAAATAAAACATAAAAGTCAAAGTGAGTAGATGCCACGCTTAGCTATTTGGGTCAGTGTTTTTCACGCACCTGGTAGACTATCAGCATTTAGCTTGGCAAAAAAAATTTATTAGGCTCTCACTTTCAAAAGATGAACTGCACAACTGTGTTACTTATTCAAGTAAGTCTAATGGCAAAAGTTCCTGTGTGAGAGTCAAAGGCTCTGCTACGAACTACCTTTATAAACTCTGGCCATGTTGCTCACACATCTCTGATACTTATTCTTCATAGATAAAATGAGAAGGTTTGATTGCACAGCCTTAAGTGAACTTTTAGCTTTCTATAATTCTATAATTTTAATTTTTAGAGAGAAGCACATGAAGTTATATGAATTTAGAATCTCTTCCTTTTACCCTATCCTAAAATTATTTATGAACCTCTAACTTAGTAAAGGGATTACTGTTTTAAACACCATTTGTGTCCATTCAGTATCCATTCCCTTCTTCCTTACATAGAGAACTCTGATTCAATGTACGCCAACACTGTGTTCAGCTAAAATACTTACCAGCGGTGTGATGATGAGATGGTAGCAGAAGTTGCTGAGTGAGGCTTCCAGTAAAGCTCTTTCAAAGCTGGTAGCCGCCCCTGGCAGGTATCTTTTATTCCTTGGGGGCATCATTCCAGACATCCTTCCGGATGAAGCTGCAGTAGTGGGGGCTGAGGCAGAAGCAGTTAGGGGCAATCAGGCAGGCAGGCCTATCCTAAAATTATTTATGAACCTCTAACTTAGTAAAGGGATTACTGTTTTAAACACCATTTGTGTTCATTCAGTATCCATTCCCTTCTTCCTTACGTAGAGAACTCTGATTCAATGTATGCCAACACTGTGTTCAGCTAAAATACTTACCAGCCGTGCGATGATGAGATGGTAGCAGAAGTTGCTGAGTGAGGCTTCCAGTAAAGCTCTTTCAAAGCTGGTAGCCGCCCCTGGCAGGTATCTTTTATTCCTTGGCCTTTCCCTTCTATGTGCCTGGAACTTGGACACAATCCTAGAGGTGGAGCAGTCACCATGTGAAAACAAGGCAACAAGCAGAGCTGGGCAGAAAAGGGCATGAGGAGAACCCCAAACTGAATGGCTTAGAACAACAGAAACTTACTCTCTCACTGTCCTGGAGCTAGAAATCTGAGGTCAGTGTGTCCACAGGGCCATCCTCCTCTGAAGCCTCTAGGGAAAGATCCTTCCTTGCCTCCTCTAGCTTCCTTGCCTCCAGGTGTCCCTTTGCTTGTGTCCCCATAACTCCAACCTCTGCCGTCTTCCTGTGTGTCCCCATCTAAATGTCCCTCTTCTTATTAGGACACCAGTCATATTGGATTAGGACCCATGCCAATGACCTCATCTAAGTTGACTGCATTTTTAAAGATCCTAGATCTACAAACAGCCACATTCAGAGGTACTGGGGGTTAGGACTTCAATATCTTTAGTGGAGGACACAATTCAACCCACACAGTCCCGACGGCATTCTGGAGCTGCTTTACCCTTCTGAATTTTCTACCTCTGAACTTAGTGCATGAAAAAAATAAAGCCCCTGTTTTGTTTAAGCCTCTATTATTCAGAGGGCTTTGTTTTTGTTTGTTTATTTGTTGTTATTGTTTTGTATTCACAGCAGAACTCAATTCCTGACATAGTCACTTTGAAGTGAAGGCTCGGGCAATTAAAAAATGACTTGTCAGCCCTGGTTGTTTTTGCTCAGTGGATAGAGTGCTGGCCTGTGGACTGAAGGGTCCCGGGTTTAATTCCAGTCAAGAGCACATGCCCGGGTTGTGGGCTCAATCCCAGTAGGGGGCGTGCAGGAGGCAGCCGATCAATGATTCTCTCTCATCATTGATGCTTTTATCTCTCTCTCCCTCCCCCTTCCTCTCTGAAACCAATAAAAATATCTATAATAATAAAAGCATAATATGCTAATTAGACCAGACAGCCGAACGACCTTTGGGGCATCATTCTGGACATCCTTCCGGATGAAGCTGCAGTGGTGGGGGCTGAGGCAGAAGCAGTTAGGGGCGATCAGGCAGGCAGGCAAGAAGTTAGGGGTAGTCAGGAAAGCAGGAAAGCGGTTAGGGGCGATCAGGCAGGCAGGTGAGTGGTTAGGGGCAATCAGGCAAGCAGGCAGGTGAGCAGTTAGGAGCCAGCAGTCCTGAATTGTGAGGGTGCAGGCTGGGCTGAGTGCCCCCCACCCCCGCCCCTGCACGAATTTTGTGCCGGGCCTCTAGTATTTAAAAAAAATGACTTGTCATATGAAGCCTGTCTATTCAGAGGACAGTTTGTACTTTTTTTTTTAAGGCAGAGATCATCTTATTTGGGAGTGGGAAAATGGGTGGGAAGCTGTACTCTGCTATAATTTTTCTAGTCATAATTTAAAGATCAAACCTGTTGTCAAAATCGGTCTGAGGGACAGTGAACTGGCCCCCTGTTTAAAAAGTTTGAGGACCCCTGCCTTAGAACAACAGAAACTTACTCTCTCACTGTCCTGGAGCTAGAAGTCTGAGGTCAGGGTGTCCACAGGGCCATCCTCCTCTGAAGCTCTAGGGAAGGATCCTTCCTTGCGTCCTCTAGCTTCCTTGCCTCCAGGTGTCCCTTCACTTGTGTCCCCATAACTCCAACCTCTGCTGTCTTCCTGTGTATCCCCATCTAAATGTCCCTCTTCTTATTAGGACACCAGTCATATTGGATTAGGACCCATGCCAATGACCTCATCTAAGTTGACTGCATTTTTAAAGATCCTAGATCTACAAACGGCCACATTCAGAGGTACTGGGGGTTAGGACTTCAATATCTTTTGTGGGGGACACAATTCAACCCACACAGTCCCGACGGCATTCTGGAGCTGATTTACCCTTCTGAATTTTCTACCTCTGAACTTAGTGCATGAAAAAAATAAAGCCCCTGTTTTGTTTAAGCCTCTATTATTCAGAGGGCTTTGTTTTTGTTTGTTTATTTGTTGTTATTGTTTTGTATTCACAGCAGAACTCAATTCCTGACATAGTCACTTTGAAGTGAAGGCTTGGGCAATTAAAAAATGACTTGTCAGCCCTGGTTGGTTTTGCTCAGTGGATAGAGTGCCGGCCTGTGGACTGAAGGGTCCCGGGTTTAATTCCAGTCAAGAGCACATGCCCGGGTTGTGGGCTCAATCCCAGTAGGGGGCGTGCAGGAGGCAGCCGATCAATGATTCTCTCTCATCATTGATGCTTTTATCTCTCTCTCCCTCCCCCTTCCTCTCTGAAACCAATAAAAATATCTATAATAATAAAAGCATAATATGCTAATTAGACCAGACAGCCGAACGACCTTCGGGGCATCATTCCAGACATCCTTCCGGATGAAGCTGCAGTAGTGGGGGCTGAGGCAGAAGCAGTTAGGGGCGATCAGGCAGGCAGGCAAGAAGTTAGGGGTAGTCAGGAAAGCAGGCAAGCGGTTAGGGGCGATCAGGCAGGCAGGTGAGTGGTTAGGGGCAATCAGGCAAGCAGGCAGGTGAGCAGTTAGGAGCCAGCAGTCCTGAATTGTGAGGGTGCAGGCTGGGCTGAGTGCCCCCCACCCCCGCCCCTGCACGAATTTTGTGCCGGGCCTCTAGTATTTAAAAAAAAAATGACTTGTCATATGGAGCCTGTCTATTCAGAGGACAGTTTGTACCTTTTTTTTTTTAAGGCAGAGATCATCTTATTTGGGAGTGGGAAAATGGGTGGGAAGCTGTACTCTGCTACAATTTTTCTAGTCATAATTTAAAGATCAAACCTGTTGTCAAAATAGAGTTTGCCAGATACTGAAAAGGTCAATGGACATGTATTCAGCAGTCAAATTTAGGCCCTAACCCTGCCCTGGTCTCACACTCATCTCAGATATGTCTTCATTAGTCACCACTACAGACCTCAGTGAATGGGAATATAAATGCAGCTTTTGTGCTAAAGTTACCAGAAGCACAGTTTACTTGTCCAACACAATCAAGTTCAATTTTATGATACTATCTTTGTGCCAGGTGTGGCGCTCACAAATATATGTGCCAGAAAACACTTCAAGGAGCCAACACTGACATTTGTCTTAACTTTGAGAGGGTTGCCAGGAGTCCTGAGACCATTTTCGTGGCATCCATACCAGGAACATAACCATGATTCATTCATCTTATTTATGGGCTCCTGCAGTGGAGACAAGCAATTCTTCCATCATCTCTGTTAGTCAGAGAGCCCTGAATTGCTCACTTTACTGCTCAATGGGCTCAGTAGCGGCTGACATCAGAGTAAATAAATATCCCTATCACTTCTTCTTAAGAAAGATGAGGGCAAAGCTGAGGACTTTTCATCCTGCCATCCTTTCTCCAAGGAATATTTATTGAGTGCCTATCCTGTGCCAGATTAATTCCAGGCACTGAAGATTAAACAAGACACAATCCCTACTTTCAAGGAGCCTACAGTAGAGCGACAGAGATAGACAGATCAACTGTTAATTGTAAGCCTGAAATGAAAGCTGAGATGGGTTTAAGAACAGGCTGCCAGGAAAGCACACAGGCAGGCTATCAACTCCTTTTCTGGGCAGTCAGGGTGAATTTTCCAGTTAAACTGGTGTCAAAAGTTAGACCTGAGGGTAACCTAGGAGTTAGCCAGGTGAGAGGGGACAGCATATGCATAGGCCCAGAAGCAAGCAAGCACGTAATATGTTTGGAGACCTGCACAGGGTTTGATATGATGGGGGGTGGAGTGGGAAATGTCAACAAAAATAAATGAAATGTGGTGCATATCCTGAAGCCATTTGGAGCCACTAGAACTGTTGTAAGTCAGACAGTTACATGAACAGATTTGTGTTTCAGAAAATATCTTCCTGGCAACAGTATACAGAGTGAATTAGAACAGAGCAGGACCAGACAGGGAGAAACCAGTAGGAGTCTGCTGTGGTACTCTAAGGGAAGGAGAGGTCCAGAGAAAGGAACTGGGAGACACAATTAGGAGTAAAATTGACAGCACTTAATGAGTGATCAGAGTCAGCACCCAAGGATGACACTACAATTTATGGCTTAGTTAACTGATGTGTGTGGAATTGAAGAGGTATTCTTATGTTTAAAACAAGAAAATATGATAAAGTTAGTTCTCTAATATTGATGCTAAAGATCCATATTCAAGTATCATATTCATATTTAATAAAGTAATTGAATTCTCATCCTAATCAAATTTATAATATAATAATGTATTGAACTGTTTTAAAATATGAAAAGCAAATTCAGTTTAGAAACTGGATATCGATGGGGATGAATGATAAAACAAAAATATATAGGGTTAAAAGTCATAATGCATGAGTCAATAGTTCTCAATTATTTTCATCTCACAGTTTTCTTGAGAGTCCCACCCCATCCCACAGCTCAACTTCAGTGGATAGTACATATACCCCTGTACCAGTAATATAAGGTACAGCAATATTTCTCTTTTTTGTGTAGGAAACAAAAAGGTGATGTTTTGGAGCCAAAAGGAGCTTCAGAGATAATAAAATATGGATTTTTTAGGTTGGAACTATTGTATAACAACATTAAAATATTTTAAGATAAGCCCAGCCAACATGGCTCAGTGGTTGAGTGTGGACCTGTGAAGCAGGAGGTCATGGTTCCATTCCCAATCAGGGCAAATCTCCAGGTTGCAGGTTCGATCCCCAGTGTGGGGCGTGAAGGTGGCAGCTGGTCAATGATTCTCTCTCCTCATTGATGTTTCTATCTCTCTCTCCCTCTGCCTTCCTCTCTGAAATCAATAAAAATATTTTTTAAAAATAAAATATTTTAAAATAACAAAATCTCAGAATACCATTATGCTGAAATACAGGAGGTGTGCTACAACAGATACATGTTTGATAACTTCTACAAGCAAGGAGGGCCTGGACATGGAGTTGTGTGGATTAAATACGGCAATATTTGGAAATACTTGAAACTGGACCCCTATCTTACACCACTCACAAAATGGGTTAAAGGCTGAAATGTAAGATCGGAAACCAAAAAACTCCTAGAAGAAAACATAGAGGAAAAGCTCCTTGATATTGGTTTTGACAATGGTTGTTTGTTTGTTTTTATATAACACCAAAAGTACAAGCAACAAAAGCAAAAAAAAAAAAATCTGGGACTATACTTGCAATCCACATATCTGATACAGGGTTAATATCCAAAATTGCAAGACACTCATACAACCCAATAGCAAAATAATAATAATAATAACCCAGTTAAATACTAGGCAAAGAACATAAATAGACATTTTTCAAAATAGATATTCAAATGACCAACAAGTGCATGAAAAGGTGCTCAACATCACTAATAATTAGGAAAATGAAAATGAAAATCACATGATATACCACATCACATCTGTTAGAATTCTATTATCAAAAAGATAAAAAAAAAAAAGCACTGGTAAAGATGTAATAAAGAGAGCACTGGTAAGATGTAATAAAGAGGAAACCCTTGTACATTATTGGTGGAAATGTAAATTGGTGCAACCACTATGGAAAACAGTATGGCAGTACCTCGAAAAATTAAAAATAGAACTAATGTGCTTCAGCAATTCTGCTCCTGGGTATATACCTGAAAGAAATGAAATCATTATTGGATGGGGGGAAACCAAGATGGCGGCATAGGTTAACGCCGGAGTTTGCTGCCTCGTGACAACATGAATGAACCTTGAGGGCATAATTCTATGTAAAATAAGTCAGACAGAAGAAGAGTAATGCTGTATGATCTCAGTTATATTGGTAAGTGGAATCTAAAAACCAAACTAAAAAACAGAGAATAAATTGGGGTGGGGTGGAGAGTAGGAGGAGGATGTCAGTCAAAGGGTACAAACTTCCAATTATAAGATGAATAAGTTCTGGGGAGGTAAATATACAGGATGATTACTATTGTTAATAACACTGTTTTGTATATTTGAAAGTTGTTAGCACATATACAGATTGCAACTATATGAGGCAATGGATGTGTTAACTAACCTTATTGTAGTGAACATTTCATAACATATATATATACATATATATATGAAATCACATTATACCTTAAACTTATACAATGTTTTATGTCAATTATACCTCCACAAAGCTAGGAAATAATAAAATAAACTCATAAAAAAAAGGTTGGAGTTGCAGATCATAAGACAAGCAGAAAATATTTAAACTATCAACTTCTCAATAGCTGACCCTTCTGGTTGGCACACTAGAAAACCTGATTCCCTTTCATCCAGCAATGACCCTCTTCCTAAAACAGCCTAACTTCCTAAGTGGAAGTTGAAATCATCCTAAAAGCATCAGGAATTTTCCTAAGGAACAAATGCCCCATTGTAACGTTTCCCTTTACAGAAAAACAATATGCACCTTTGATTTTATGACACCTGAAAGATTTGTGATTTTGTTTTCTTGAGAAGCTTAGCAAGAAACTAATTTCATTTAGTATTGTTTCAAAGTGATAAAAGTTATTAAAATATTCTAGATAATGTGGCAATTTAAGGATGCAAACAGGATTAAATGGGAACTTAGTTGTAAAGAAAAACGGGGGGGGGGGGGGGGGGAATCAACAAAGTAACCCTTTTCAAATCAATTTAAAAACACTTATTAAGCACCTACAATATGCAAAGCACTATCCCAGGTATTCTGCTTCTCCCATGAGCCGGTCATAGTCACTGTCTTTGCAGTCTAGTGGGGCTAACAATCATATAACTAATAAAAATACGTGGTAGAATAAAATGAGTTCTCTAATGCTTCTATAAGCAAAGTACATTTGGGCCATCTTGGAAGGAGAAATTAATAACTGTTGAGGAAGAGGGGGAGAAAAAAAGGAGAAGAGTCTAATAGCAGAGAATAAAATTAGTGTTTACCTCCCCTGCCTCTCCCCCTTACCCCCACCACCATTCCCATTTCTCAAACCCTGAGGATCACCTTCCTCTGGGATGTTTCAGAAAAAGGATGTTTGCCTCACATTTGTTCCTGAGTCACCCTCTTTGCAGCTGCTTTTGTGAGTCACTTGCTCCTTTCCATCACCCTCAGCTCTGCTCTGTTCTCCATCCTGCTGCCCACCTGGATGACCTGGGATTTCTCATGACATGGTGATGGTCTCCATGGAAGGATATAAGATCACACTTCCTTTTGGTGCTCTTCTCCTTAATTTCCCACCACACCAACACAGAGCTGTGCATATCTAATACACTTAATTAAAGGGTTGGTGAAAACTTAATTAAAAAGAGATTTATAGCACAGGGCAGGGCAAAAGTAGGTTTACAGTTGTTCATATGGAAAATAATACAATACATAATACAAGAATAAACTCTGTGTTTCACATACTCACAATTGTAAATCTACTTCTGCCAGCTCCTGTATACAAGAAGAAAACCTAAAATTAAATAACAAATATGACCATTCTCTCAGCCCATGGGGTAAAATTATCAGTCTTTTACCGGTGTCCTCTTGTGGAAACATCCTAGTTTCCCATTTTGCTCCCCTGCTTGAAGTCCAGCTTATCTTGCCCCTCTAAAATGGCTTAGCTCTCCAGTCCTCCAAATACAAATCCTTGCTACCACTGTATGAACCCCACCCTTGCCCCTGGGCCTCCACCTGTATAACTCAAGGACATGGTGGCCATAGCAGAACATCATTTTAATGGGGAGACTCAGCGGACAGCCAAGGTGAGCTTTGCACTGCAAGTCCAATCTCCTTTTTGAAGTCTCCATGCCAATCCAACGTGAGCCTATGTTACCCTCATCATTCTTGCAATTTTCCTAGTGGATAGCTGTTGGACTGAACACATCCCACATGTCTTTTCTAGTAGAATTAATACTTTCCAAAGATAATACTCTCTAAATCTATATTAGAGATGATAAACTTTCTAAATGTGAAGTTATCTGCCTGTATTCTTCAGCCCCCCCCCCACACACACACACAAAAATAGCATTTTATAAGATTGTGCTAAGAAGTTTTGTGGGTTTTTTCCTACTTTCAGGCAATTCCCAGAGGCCTACCTGTGCTTCTGAAATAAAGCCCTGCTCACCAAGCAACAGCACCATCTACCATGATGGCCAACATTAGTTACACAAAATGCAGAAAAGCCCTAGCTGATTTGGCTCAGTGGATAGAGCGTTGGCCTGCAGACTGAAGGGTCCTGGTTCGATTCCAGTCAAGGGCACATGCCTGGGTTGCAGGCTCCTCCCCGCCCAGGCCCTGATTGAGGCTAATGCAGGAGGCAACCAATCTATGTGTTTCTCTCACATTGACATTTCTTTCTGTCTTTCCCTCTCTCTTTCCACTCTCTCTAAAAATCAATGGGAAAATATCCTTGGGTGAGGATTTTTTAAAAATGCAGAAGAAACTTTCAAAGTTCTTTCTTTGAACCAAGTTGAATTCATAGGCAGGAAAGAAAGGAAAGGGAGATGGAGATAGAAACATTAATGATGAAAGAGAATCATTGATTGGCTGCTTCCTACAA
Organism: Myotis brandtii; assembly: GCF_000412655.1. Classification (NCBI taxonomy): domain Eukaryota; kingdom Metazoa; phylum Chordata; class Mammalia; order Chiroptera; family Vespertilionidae; genus Myotis; species Myotis brandtii. The sequence continues at coordinate 1,447,245 of NW_005357159.1, forward strand.
TTCCCACACTGGGGATCAGCCCACAACCAGGAATCTAACCATTACCTCCTGGTTCACAGGTCGATGTTCAACCACTGAACCACACCGGCTAAGCAGGCCTTTTTCTCTTAATGATCTCTGTTAGGGTTAGGGAGATAGTGGAAGGATGGTAATGACACAAACTGATATGGCTGCCTAGTGCACAATGACCTCATACTCTTCCTTAGGGTACAGAATCTGTCCCCTTAATCTACAGAATAGACCTGTGACCAGCCTGAGCTAATCATGGTACTTTCTATGCTCAGTCATAGAAATTCATTCAAGGGTTGGAAACATGGTTCAAGCCTGGCCAATCAAGTCCTACTCCAGCATGTTATAACCTAACATTAGATGAGAGAAGCCCCTTTTCTCCTATAGATGATGAAAGCCCAGGACTGAGTAAAACCCTGTTTTCCACCATAAAGAAAGAGCCTCTTCTCCATAGTAAAATGGAATAAAATGAATATGCATTGGAAAGCAGAAATGAGATTCAGAAGATTATGTTATTTAGTGTTTGAGTGCTTGGTTCCAGTCATTGAGGACTTCAACATTGCTATAGTTCCTAAGAACCATAGTCAATTCTCTGAGTTATTCCAGTATTCTTTCAATTTAGCTCAAATTTTATTTAAACTGAATTGCATTGAGTTTCTCTTCTTACAAACAAAATATTCCTGAAATTATACCCTGTCCAGACCAAATCAGCTTCCCTGAAGGTGGGAATGAAGATAGGAAAAGTGATGATTCCAGTAAACATAAACAAATCCTACACATGCAATCAGAAAGTCCTTGGCATTATTCCACATACAGCCAAATGTGACCTTTAGGAAAGGATTTTCTAAGATGCTAGTATGATATCAAAGATCCTATACATACTAATCAACCAGTTGTTAAATAGAGCTCTGTGGGAGGCCCTGGTCAGTCCTGCTGGGCCCAGCCCCTCCTAAGTATGGAATAAATCGCGTATACCACAGGCTTGTCTTCAGAACATAACTGCAACACATCTATGCCTGCAATGTCTAGTAATTATTGGGTAACCTATCTTTTCTAGTAGATATGTGGGATGTGTTTAGTCCACCATAGGTTACCCAAAATGGTGATGTGGCATACCAAGAATTGTACTTGGAATCAGTGTTATCCAGATGGTAAAGATTGTTAAGGCCTTTTCCCTTCTTCCAACTTTATAGAAAGTATAAAAAAGTTTTAGAGTTGCATGATTGATGAGAAGTTTTGTGAGCCTCTAGTTGGGGCTTCTCCCAACCTAAGGGAACCAACCATGGTCACACAAAATGCCACTGCCACTAACCCAGGCCTATCTCCTGTGAAGAACTGGGTGGACTCAAGAAACCACAGTCAGCAAATATCCCCCATCTTGATATTTCCTGATGCTTTTCTGCAAGTGTTTTTGGAACTGTCACAATAGCATATAACTTTTGTAAGATTTCTGTGTCAATATGCAAAGCCCCTGATCCAGTCCTATGAAGAACTACTTCAGGGCCATAGAAATCAAGAAATACTGGGAAATGTGGAATCCAGTGAAGTCTTTGTCAGTGTCTAGGCCAGAGAAAGCTGGGGTAACGTTTAGACATTCAGCCTTAGTTGTTACTAAGAGGTGAACAACTTCAGTGCCTACATTTTATACCTTAACTGCAACTATATGCTTCAAAAGAAATGTGAGTTATTAACACGTAACCCAGATGTCAGATGAGTTCCCCCCGCCTTTTTTTTTTTTTTTTTGGTTAATCCTCACCTGAGGATATTTTTTCAAAAAGAGTAGGATGGAGGGAGGGAGGGGTGAAAGAGAGAAATATTGATGTGAGAGAGACACATCAACTCGACTGGTTGCCCCGCCAGTGGGTGGGGAGCGAACCCGCAACCCAGGTACATGCCCTTGACTGGGAATTGAACCCGGGACCATTCTATGCATGGGCCGACACTCTAACCACTTAGCAACACTGGCCAGGACCCTTTGCCTTTTAAGATGGTTCAAACTCCCATTCCAAATTTCTCCAGTGAAAGTCCAGTGTTCATCCCCACATTTCTGGGAATTCCCAGGGGACTTTCGTTCTCATTGGCATTTCTGGCTCTGAATGCTGCTTCCTCTGACTAGTTTAACTGGTAGATCATCTTGCCATGTGGCACACAGTGTCCCTACCCTGCATCACATTCACCCAAACATGGAACTCAGCCCTTTGATTCCCACAGGACACCTGCTCACACATGCTCTGCCTTTACGCAAGACATTTGTGTATATCGTAAGATTTACTAAAGATTTGGGACAGTGAAAGTGGGGCTTACATCACAGAGATAAAAAGTTCACAAAACTGAACATATTCAATATCTTAAAAGACTTTCGGCTGTACTACTGTATTGTTCTCCTAGTTGCTCTCACACATTGCCAGTCTGCTCGGTTTTTCCCACCTCCGTGCAGTCTAGCTACGACTGTTCTTTCTTTGTCTCCAGCTACCCATGCCCTTAGGATGCACCTCCTACCCAAGAAGTCCATGGAGTACAGGTATTTCCCTAAAACAGATTCTGGTTCTAGCAGTTACGGTTTTCCCTCCTAATGTACACTGAATAAATTAAATCCTGAAACTGGAAGATGCTAAAGCATATAAAATCTCTCAACTTACTTCATATTTCTTAAGTCTGAAGAACATTGTTCATGAACCCAGTTCATTTGCTGCAAGTCCCACCAAGCAATGATATCGTTACTAGACCCTTGGAAATTCGTCTGTTAGAACATGTAGGTTTTTAATAATATATAATAAATTAACCCCAAATTAAATTTTAAAAAACACATTCACCAGAATTGGAAAGGAAGTTAGATTCCTTCCTGTAGCAGAACATGTGGGATTGAAGGATTTAAATGACAGCAGGAAACAGCTGGTCTCCGGATAGATGTGTTTGTCCTCTAACGTGATTAATAAGCACATCGTTTTGAACTGTAAAATGGCCGTTTTCCCAATTCCACACGATCTTTCCAGCCAAAGAAACTGTTTATCTTCTATTTCGATAGAAGCCTTGGATAGGGTGAGGCCTAGCGTCTCCTCTAGGGAGGTGGGTAATGGAATATGAAAGGCGGAATGAGACAGGGATCTGAATTCTTCCCTTTGAGTCCAGAAATAGCTGGCATGGGCCATTCCTGGGCACCGAGGGCTGGGGTTTTAATGCTGTGGCCTAAGTTCCCAGCTACTTAAAACCAACTGGACAACAGGCGATCAGGTGACTGTCGTTAGCCCTCTTTCCTGCTCAAACTGCGCAGGGGTGTCTATTCCGCCAGCCTGGCGGCTTCAACTCCTCCCACCCCCAGAAAGGGCTTGGATGTCTCATCGACTCAGTATAAACTGTCTCCCCCATATCTCACTGCCCTGCAGCCCCAGCCACCTCTGTGCCGTTCCCCAAACTCATGAGATGTGCTCTGGTCCTAGAGTCTTCACCCTACTGCTTCTCTTACTGGAGAGTAGCTTCCTCCCTACATCCGCTCAGACAGGCTTTCTCCCACCACCTTACCTCAGCAGGATCCTCAGCATCCTTTATCCCTCTTCCCTTCTTTATCTTTCTTTGTAGAACTTGCTACCTGATGAGACAGGCATGCACTACATAAGGACATCTCCAGGCAAGGACAGACCTCATATACAAAGATGTGGTAGCATCATAAAGTCATGACGTCCTAGCGCAAATGCAGTATGCGTTTGAGTGTAAGCCAACCTACTGCACTGCCAGTTTGTATAAAAGTACAGCACATATAATCATACTAGAGTCCCAGTGCATGGATTCGTGCACCAGTGGGGTCCCTCCGCCTGGCCTCCACCCTCTCGAAATCTGGGACCCCTCAGGAGATGTCAGACTGCTGGTTTCCGCCCCACGGGCAGGCCAGGCGGAGGGACCCCACTGGTGCATGAATCCGTGCACCAGGCCTCTAGTATGCATAAAAGATCTTTGGTTAATCTCTTCTCGCCCTCCCCCTCTCCCTTTCCCTCTGAGATTCATCATTCTGTTCCATGTTTTCATGCCTGTGCTTTGAGTGTCTGCCCCCTGGTGATCAGTGCGTGTCATAGCTACTGGTCAAACGGTCAAACAGTCACTTAGGCTTTTATATACAGTAGGTCCTTGGGTTACGTCGGAGATCGATTCCTATGGCACTACATAACACAATTTTTGCCATAAGTCGGAACCCACCTACATAAGCACCTACGTCACTCACATGAAGCACATACACAGCAGTAATGAAGTGAAACAGTAAAAAAAAATTTAAAAGAAAGATAACAATTCCTGACCTTTACTTGTGGTAAATAAATAATAAAAAACATAAAGCACATATGTACATATGTCGAAATGACGGAACTTTTTTTTTTAGTAAATAAATGGGAAATGGCGACCTGGGCTTCCTTCCCTCGGGCTGCCCGCAGGCACCCAGGACACAGGATGGCTTCCCTCAGGCCCCGGCTTAGTCAGGAAGGACGTCCAGAATGATGTCCGGAAGATGTCCTGTCTAATTAGAAGATATAATCATATATAGTCCATGATACTTGATAATAATAGTAAATGACTATGTTACTGGTTTATGCATTTACTACACCAAACTTATTATTTTAGAGTGCACTGTTTCTATTTATTTTTAAAAGTTCACTGTAAAACAGTATATTACACTGGCAGCTCGTGTTTGTTGTCTCTCGATTGCATAACTTTCCTCATTCTTGATTTATTCTCATGTTTTTTTGTACAGTAACATGCTATGCAAGTAGGCTTATAGCCCACAAGCAATAGGCTAGACCAGCAATTTTCAAGTGGTGTGCCACAAGAATTTTTAAAACATTCAATACTTGACTATTTAGTCAAGGGCACTGGCCTCTTTTCTTTTAGATTGTTAAATTTAAATAAAAAATGAGAACAGCCAGCACACAACAATAGCTGTCTGGTGTGAACGAATAAAAATTATACCTTTTTTCTTTGTCAGATTGGCAAATATATATTTTTTGGTGTGCCGCAGAATTTTCGTAATTAGTTCATGTGTGTCATAAGGAGGTTGAAAATTGCTGAGCAAGACCATATAGCCTAGGTGTGTAGTAGGCTATGCGTGCCCTCTAAGATGTTAGCACAATGAAATTGCCTAACAACGCATTTCTCAGAATGTATCCCTGTCATTAAGTAACACGAGACTGTATATTGTAATTTATTGTCTGTCAGCCTTCCAGAAAATCCCAGAGGTCAAGGAGTTTATTCAGTTCATCACTGTATATTCTGTACGTAGTGACGCTTACACAGTTTATCAGATTAATAAATGAATGAATGAGTGATAACCCCAGAAGAAACTGGGTAACTTAGTGGTTTGGGGCATGGACTTTTGAGATAGCAAATCTGGTTCAAGTTCTGGCTCCTCTACTTATAAGCTGTCTGGACTTCACCAAGTTGCTTATCCTATTTCACAGGATTATTGTACAGACTAAAGGAGGTAACATGAAATTCATTTAGCAGAATGAGCATCCTTGTTATCCCAATGTTCCAGTCCTCTTATTTTATACATGAGAAACCAGAGGTAGACTGAAGCAGAGGGCCTGGGCAGCAGCCCCAGTCTCAGGGCTATCTTGTGCAGAGAAGGAAACAAATCTCCCATTCCCTCATAAAGGCATCATCAACCAATGTCAAGACCCTTAAAAACATACATTCACTTTGACTGAATTCTATTTCTGCAGCTATAGCCCAGAGAAATAATCACCTATATAGGCAAAAATTTAGCTATACAGATTTTTACCACAGTTTTGTTTATAATAGCAAGAAATTGGTACTATACTATGTGTCCAATAGGAAACTGATTTGATAAATCATGGTATAGCCATCTGATGTAATGTGACATGGCCATTAGAATGAAATTGTAAAATAGTTAATAAGATGAGAAAGTGCTTATAGGTACTTAAATTTGGAAAGTCTAACATCCACAAAAAGCCTGAGTGGTTGGAATCAGAATTAATTGTGTTTTCTTTGTGCTTCTCTGAATTTACCATATTTTCTTCAGAAAATAGGCATTATTTTCATAACAGTCTTTTAAATAAAAACAATAATAGTTTGTTAGTCTCTTAACGTGTTACTATGTTTTACCAGGAGAACCATGAGAGATGCTTAAATTTGAGGAAGTTTCTTGAATCCTGATGGAATGAAATTATTTTCCAAATGTCATGATTTAAGTGAGCAATCCCCCTAAAGGTTTTGGCACATGGCTGATTCCAGAGTATTCCAGCTCTGTGACCGTTAGGACCAACTGCTGTGTGTTCTGAACATCGACATTTCTCTATATTAGCACATTTAACAGATGACCTTAGCTATGCTGCATTTTTAAAAACAAAATTGACTTATAGCATTACTCGTTAGATTTAAATACGAGGGTGATTCATCATTTACAGTAAATCTATTAGATAGATTACACTGCAAAATTCGCCATTGTCAGTGTGGCAGGCCTGCCTGGAAATTAAGAATGGGAAAGGAAATTGAAGGAGAGAGATTCCTGTCCGTGATTTGAAATTTAAACTTAGATAGCTATGGCAAGCATCCGAGCCTCGGCCAAAGAGGACAAGGCATCTGTCACATGTGTAAGATATTCCACTCTAATAATAGCCTAGGATCTTTTTTGGAACAGGTTAATGCCTTGCTTCATAAGGAAAAACCTTGCATGTTAAAATACTTTTAGGAGTATTTCCTTACCTCTTAGTTTTTTTCACAATATAACTGGACTGCATATGTGATACATGCAACAATGATTGGGTTTCTGCTGGTTAAATATAGTCCCAAACCAACAGCATGTTCAGCTGGGGGCCCTCGCTCACCAGATGTTCTTCCATTAATAGTGAGTGAGCTCATCCTTGGTGTGGAAGGTTATTCATTTGGGAGAGAATAATGAAAGTGAGACAATCATTACGTCACCTTTTCCTGTACATTATTCTCCCCTGCAGCTAACAAGGTGGACAAGCTGCCCTGTTAGTTGTAAGCTAACTCATGTTCTTGCTTTTTTAGATCTACATCAAGTGAATCATGGGCTAATTCTAGTCCAAATTAATTTTTAATATATTATCTGATAATTTATATTTGGAGAGTTAGACTTTGGGGTGTTCTTTGTTATATAGTCAAGCATCCTGACTTCCTGAGGTGTGATTACCAGCACTTGACTCCCAGAGGCACTATCCTCCCTTTACGCCTTTGCCAGGGTTATCTCATTTTCCTCGGTTGGCCATTTGGGAGGCAGAGACTGCTGTTTCTAGAAACACAAAGACTTCTGAATGAGTAAACTTTTAAAATAATGCTCATGAGATCATGTCCTTTTTTGTTTGAAGGACTCATTTGGTGCTATCATCAAACCACAAATTCAAGTTCAGAGTAAAACCAATTTATAAATAATATAGCAAAAAGAGGCTATATATGTGTATATATACACACATATTCATACTAACATATATGTTACATGTTTTATTTAAAAAGCAATCATTATGTGAGGTATTTTTAAAGAAATTATACATTTATTAACTAAGAATCCAACTTGTTGCTGAATTTTATTGCAGCCTTCCTTTAAATACAGTAATAACTCAGCAGCAAGCAATTTTATTAAATTTCTTTAAAAGGCTTTTAACTTTCTGCCAAGGACCTAAACTGACCTTGTTTTTCTAGTGTTTATCATTATGGAATACAATTATAAGGAAAAGTGAAACATCTAATAATAACCCACTTGATGAAGCTGTCTTTTTTTATTTGTTTTTTTCTAAAATTTCATATTTATTCATTTATTTTATTGAGGTACAATTGACCTATAACATTATATTCATTTCAGGTATACAATATAATGACTCAATATTTATATATATGGCAAACTGATCACCACAATAAGTCTAGTTAACACCTGTCACCACACATAGTTACCGAATTTTTTCTTGTGATGAGAACTTTTAAGATCTTGAGACCACATTTTGGGTTGGAGATTAAGGCATATCTTCCAAAAGACTTTCATGTGTCTCTTAGCCAACAGATCAACAAAAGAGAGAGAGAAATTGCTTGCATTTTTGTTTAACACGTTTTTTTATTTGCTATCACATGAAAGTGAAAACAGAACTTCTCCAATGCCTCAGTAATTAAAAGGGAGTCATTAATATGCTGAGACACAATAAGTTGAATTTTTTCTCAGTGGGTGGCCTTACAAATACACACACACACACACACACACACACACACACACACACACAGTGGCTCTGATCTAGCCAACCATATGGTCCTCATTTTCTATATCTATTTCTATCTGTTAACTCAAGAATTCTGCCACTGTAAGACTGCTGACTGACCTTTTGCCCCTTGTTTCCCTCTTGTATTAAACAGATGGCTTAGCTTGAAACACTTCTTGGGTGCTGTTTTCTTCAGTTTTCCTCACATAGGAAAAAGAGTTCAAGGCTAAATGCTTAGTAAAAAATCACATTTGCATTATTATTTTCTTTTAAGGTGTTCCCCATCTCTGTGTTGTCTAAATCCTTTTATTTTTGTATTTCATTCATTTAAGGCCATAGTCTTACTGTCTCCTTTTCCACCAAGAAAGAAAGATAGGATCCTGGATGATTTTAGGACATGAAGAGTCAGAATCAATAAACAACCAAGCAAACACTGAGAGCCCACCCTGGGCCTTACATCCCACTAGACATTACAGGAAGTTGTAAGTGGTTCCTGGCAAAGCCGGAACGTCTGCTGCCTGGGTGTCCACGAGCTCTGGAGTCTCAGGCTGGGTGGGACCGTGGAGAACTGGATAACACAAGCTCGGGCTGAAAGGACAGCTGCTCCTCAGCTCCAGCCAACTGCTGCCATGTGGGAATGTAGGCCCAGTCTTGCCAGGTCAGCTAGTTTTTCCCCAAATTTTAGAAATCAAGATTTTTGCATGAAATCTCTCCATTTAAAAAGTTGTCAACTAACTCAAACTTAAAAAAAACACACGCTATGTGGGCCAATAAATATGCAGGCCAAATCAAATAAGTCTGCAGGCCTGATCTGGCCTGGGGCCTGCCAGTTTGTACCTTCTGCTTTACAGTTTAAACTCCCTCAGAGTTTTAAAATGCTTACCTCTCAAAATGACTTGGGCACAATTATAATGATCTATGTACATTTTGTGAGGAAAAACCTTGAATAAGGTGGCTTGCCTACAAATTCTAAACAATAAAACCTGCCACTCCAGACACTTAGCACCACAAGGCAAAGTAACTTCTTGACAGAATTTTTTTCCTTCCAAATAATTCAAATAATTGTTTTTGACACCATGTAAATGTGTTCTAAATTATGTATGTATCAAGTCTTAACATATTTTTTAGGATCAAGTCTGTATCAGCATTCCCTCCACATGCACACATATAGAATACTATCCCATAACAAAAATGACCACTATGAGAGATTATTTTAGGTTCCTGCAAGATTATTATTGCTAGAAATAACAAGTGATTGGCAAGGATGTGGAGAAATTAGAATCCTTGTACACTGATGGTAGAAATGTAAAATGGTGCGGCCAGAATGGAAAACAGTGTGATGAATATTCAAAAGTTAAAAACAGAATTACCATATGATCCAGAAATTCCACTTTTGAAATATATATACACATATATACACACACACACACATATATATATATTAGAGACTGGGTGCACAAAACTCGTGCACTGGGGGGGGGGTGGCGGGGGGGGTCCCTCAGCCCAGCCTGCACCCTCTCCAATCTGGGACCCCTTGGGGGATGTCCGACTGCCAGTTTAGGCCCAATCCCACACTGGCAGTCGGACATCCTTCTCACAATCCGAGACTGCTGGCTCCCAACCGCTGGCCTGCCTGCCTGCCTGATTGCCCTTAACCACTTCTGCCTGCCAGCCTGATCACCCCCTAACCACTCCCCTGCTAGCCCGGTCACCCCCAACTGCCCTCCCCTGCTGGCCTGATCGCCCACAACTGCCATCCCCTGCCGGCCATTTTGTGGCTGTGGGCGCCGCCATCTTTGAGGGCAGGGCAGTCAATTAGCATATTCCCTCCTTATTGGCTGTGGGCACCGCCATCTTTGAGGGCAGGGCAGCAATTAGCATATTCCCATCTTATTTGCTGTGGGCACCACCATCTTTGAGGGCGGGGCAGTCAATTAGCAAATTCCCTCTTTATTGGCTGTGGGCACCACCATCTTTGCGACAGCATGGGGGTCAATTAGCATATTCCCTCTTTATTAGATAGGATACACACACACACACACACACACACACACACACACACATGCCCAAGCGACCGGCCGACCAGCCGACTGGTAGCTATGAAGCGCACTGACCACCAGGGGGCAGATGCTCAACACAGGAGCAGAAACCACAGGCATGGAAACATGGAACAGCCGACTGGCTATGAAGCGCACTGACCACCAGGGGGCAGATGCTCAACACAGGAGCAGAAACCACAGGCATGGAAACATGGAACAGACTGATGAATCTCAGAGGGAAGGGGGGGACGAGATGAACCAAAGATCTTATATGCATACCAGAGACCCCGTGCACGGATTCATGCACCCATGGGGTCGCTCGGCCAGACCTGCGGGGATTGGGCCGAAACCGGCTCTCTGACATCCCCCGAGGGGTCCTGAATTGTGAGAGGGCGCAGGCCAGGCCGAGGGACCCCACCAGTGCACAAATCCGTGCACCAGGCCTCTAATATATATATGTACATATATATATATTTAAAAGAATTGAAGGCAGAGCCTTGAAGTGATATTAGTATGCCTGTACTCATAGCAACATTGTTCAAAAAGTGGAAGCAACCAAAGGGTCCTCCAAAGGAAAGCAACCCAAGTGGACCCTTTCGTTGCTTCCAAATTTTCAGGAAGAAAATTCTGACACATACTATAACAAGAATGAGTCTTGTGGACATTATGCTAAATGAACTAAGCCAGCCACCAACAAATACTGTATGATTTACTTACATAAGATACCTAAAGTGGAAACAAAAAGTAGAATGGTGGTTGCCAGGGGCTTGGGGAGGGGAAAGGGGAGAGTTGTTTAATGGATGTATTAAACACAGTTCTCCAGAGAAATAGAATCAATAGGTATTCAGACACATAAAGAGAAATTTATTTGAAGGAATTGGTTCATGCAATTACAGAGGCTGGCAAGTCCAAAATCTGTAGGGTAGGCCCTCTGCTGGAGGCCCAAGGAAGAGCCAATGCCACCATTTAAGTCTGAAGGGCATCTACTGACATAATTCCCTCTTCCTCCAGAGAAGTCACTCTTTTATTCTACTCAGGCCATCAACTGATTGCATGAGGCCCACCCACACTATGGAGGCCAATCTGCTTTACTCAAAATCTACCAATTTAAATGTAAATCTCATCCAAAAACATCCAGAATAACGTTTGACCAAATATCTTGGCACTGTGGTCTGGCCACATTGACATATAAAATTAACCATCACAGTGGTCACGGTGGGATGAAAGGTTCTGAAAATTGGCTGGAAATCAATGTGAATACACTTAACACTACTGAGCTTTACACTGAAAAACGGTGAGGGTGGTGATATGTGCAGTTTACCACAATTTTTAAAAAGGACATTAGCCCCTTCTCCCCCGCATTAGTGCTGAGAGGGCGGAGTGTGTGCTCCAGGCTTGGAACACACATTTATTATTATTATTTTTAAATCTGTTTTACACCTCCCCCCAAAAAAAATCCGCGTCTCCCCCGCCAGAGACTTTTTTTCTTCCTTTTTATAAAAAGGCCTGGTGAAGCACGCGCCGGTGGCCCCACAGCAGCTCCAAGAAGGAACCAAGAGACCAAGCCTTCTTGCTGCTTTGACACCGCACCCCTCGCTCTCCACCCAGCAGCCTGTGGCCCTGCTGTTGAGCAGTTTTTTATTCCAGTGGATTTTTGTTCCCCTGCGCTTGCTCTGGCTCCCCTCCTCCCCTTCTGACCCCCCACTCTTGCCCTCCCCTCCCCCCGCCCCGTCGCCCCCGCACCCACTCTCCTCTCACAGAAAGGTCCCAGCCCTGCGGGCAGCTGTGCCCAGATGAGCCCCGGCACCCCCAGCCACCCTAGGGACTCGCTCTAGGTGGGGAACCTACACCCTGACGTGACCGTGACCGAGGCGACGCTCTAGGACAGTGATGGCGAACCTATGACACGCGTGTCAGAGGTGACACGTGAACTCATTTTTTTGTTTGATTTTTCTTTCTGAAATGGCATTTAAATATATAAAATAAATATCAAAAATATAAGTCTTTGTTTTACTATGGTTGCAAATATCAAAAAATTTCTATATGTGACACGGCACCAGAGTTAAGTTAGGGTTTTTCAAAATGCTGACACGCCGAGCTCAAAAGGTTTGCCATCACTGCACTAGGAGAAATTCAGCCGCCAGCCCATCCTGTCCATCTGCATCTGCAGGGACATGGTCACCCGCCGCTCCTTGGGCAGCACGTAGAGAACTTCCAACAGCCGGCCGCCGCTGAGCATGCTGTGCACACCACGAATTTGGATGTCATAAGGGCAAGCCAGTGTGCAGCATGTGGTCCCGGCGTGATCCCTCACTTCACAAAAGTGGAGTGGACAACATAGTCATTAGAATTGGGGCAAATCCATTGAGAATAAAGCACTGCATGATACATTTTCTGCTTTCGGTAACATCCTTTCATGCAAGGTGGTTTGTGATGAAAATGGTCCCCAGGGTTATGGATTTGTACATTTTGAGACCCAGGGAGCAGCTGAAAGGGCTATTGAAAAAATGAAGGGGATGCTTCTAAATGGTCGCAGAGTATTTGTTGGGCGATCTAAGTCTCCCAAAGAACGAGAAGCAGGATGGGAAGCTAGAGCAACAGAGTTCACCACGTTCACATCAAGAATTTTGGAGAAGACATGGATGACGAGCGCCTTAAGGACCTCTTTGGCAAGTTTGGACCTGCCTTAAGTGTCAAAGTCATGATGGACGAAGGTGGGACATCCAAAGGTTTTGGATTTGTAAGCTTCGAAAGGCATGAAGATACACAGGAAGCTGTGGATGAGGTGAATGGAAAGGAGCTCAATGGAAAACAAATCTACATTAGCCGAGCTCATAAAACAGTGGAATGGCAGACGGAACTTAGGTGCAAAGTTGAACACATGAACCAAGATAGGGCCACCCGATACCAGGGTGTTAATCTTCACGTGAAAAATCTTGATGATGGTATTGATGACGGACGTCTTCAGAAAGAGTTTTCTCCATTTGATACAATCACTGGTGCAAAGGTTGTGATGGAGGGTGGTCCTAGCAAAGGGTTTGGTTTTGTAAGTTTCTCCTCCCCAGAAGAAGCCACTAAAGCAGTTATAGAAATGAATGGTAGAATTGTGGCTACCACAGCCAGTCGGCCTGGTGGTCAAATCCCTCTAGTAGCCATTGTGTGTAGCTTTAGCTCAGTGCAAGGAAGAGCACCAAGCTCATCTCACTAACCAGTATAGGCAGAGAATGGCAAGTGTGAGAGCTGTGCCCAACCCAGTAATCTTACCCGCCACCAGCCACACCTCCTTCAGGTTACTTCCTGGCAGCTATCTCACAGACTCAGAACCCTGCTGCATACTATCCTCCTCGTCAAATTGCTCAACTAAGACCAAGGGCTCAGGGTGCCAGACCTCATCCATTCCAAAATCTGCCTGGTGCTTTCTGCCCAGCCGCTCCTGGACCACCATTTAGCACTGTGAGACCAGCTTCTTCACAGGTTCCACATGTCATGTCCACACAGCGTGTTGCTAACACATCCACACAGACAATGGGTCCACGTCCTGCAGCGGCGGCGGCTGCAGCTATGCCTGCTGTCCACACCGTTCCACAGTATAAATATGCTACAGGAGTTTGCAATCCTCCACAACACCTTAGCACACAGCCACCAGTTACCATGTAGCAGCAGCCTGCTGCTCATGTACAAGGTCAGGAGCCTTTGACTGCTTCCATATTGGCATCTGCCCCTCCCCAAGAGCAAAAGCAAATGCTGGGTGAACGGCTGTTTCCTCTAATTCAAGCCAGGCAACCTACTCTTGCTGGTAAAGTCACTGCATGATGTTGGAGATGGATAATTCAGGACTTCTTCGTGTGCTGGGGTCTCCAGAGCCTCTTCGTTCTACAGCTGAGGGAAGCTGTCACTGTTCTTCAAGCCCATCGAGCTAGAGAGGCTGCCCAGAAAGCAGTCAGCAGTGCCACTGGTGTGCCAACTGTTTGAAACTCATCAGGGACCAGGAAAAGAAACTCGTGCCTCACTGAAGAAAAGATCTACACATCAACAAACTTAAGTATTAAGGGGGGGAAAAACATTGCAAAATATAAAATAAATTTTAAAAGGAAAGGAAACTAAACTTTGGACTTTATGTACTGAGTAAATGGCAGGTCTAGCAAACATAATACTAGTCCTAGATTACTTATTGATTTAAAAACAAACACACACACATACACACACACATAGTGAAATATAAAAATTGATGTTTTTTAGACCCTGGGAAAAAGAATTTTCAGCAAAATACAAAAACTTAAAGAGTTCCTTTCTTTAATTTTGTTATTCTTTACAGTGGGATAGCTCAGAATGTCACTTCTATTTTAAATAACAGAATTGATAACTGAGCAAGGAAACATAATTTGGATTGTAAAATTCTTGCCGTAATAAAAATTTCTTACATGGTGTGATTGGTAACATTCCTGGAGTCCACGTTAAGGATGTCAGAATAACCAATGTCACTCTTTGGCCTTATATAAAGGCAAGAAGAAAAGACCAAGATCATAAGTTTGAATGATGCAAACATGGTAACAATAATCTTTCATATGCTCCCCATCCCGAAAAATATCTTAGAGAGAGAAATTTTCTTTCACTAAATACCAAAAGAAATCTCTCCTAAGGGATATTAGGGTACAAACTGGATTATATCTTAATTTGAGGGTTTTGCAAATGACCTAAAAAATGTTCTTCATATAGCAAGCTTCTATAAAAGTTGCGAGAGTAATTGTTATATCTCTAAAAGCTATTTCCTTGTTTAATTTTATTTTTCAATTACAGTTTACATTCAATATTATTTTGTATTAGTTTCAAGACTCAAAAAGCTATTTCTGTGGGGGTGGGTGGGTGGTTAAGATGACATAATCTAGGTATATCGTTTCCTGGAAATACAATTTTCCTCAGGGATGGAGTATAGAGAGTCAGAGAAATAGAAGCTAGTATGTTTCTTTGATTATTTCTCTCAAATAACAAACTTTTCAAATAAAGTGTTGGTAATAGTGAAATAATAGTTAATTAATAGTTAATCCCGACCAATGACTATAATTTTAGTATTTTGGTGAACATTGCTATGTACACAGGAGGTAGAATTTGATCCATAACCAAATCCATGCTTCCAATGCATTTCAAATCAATTTTCTGAAATTTTATACTCCTGTTTAAGGATTCTTCACAAGCTAAGTGAGTTATCATTAAATGACTATCATGTTGATCTTAAGTTGAGACTCAGATTATTCATACAAGTGTCTGTATGCTAAAGAATGTCTTCTAAATACAAGTCCTAATATTCAGACTTAACAGATGTAACAAGAGGCATTCCTTCTTTGGCCCCACTGCTATTCAGCCTTTCGTTTCTCCTACTAACAAGATTATATGGGTAATAATGGCTCCCACCATAATGCTGAGGGTCAAGTGATGATCATGGTAGTAAAATAATTATCAATTATAATTTAAAAAGCTATATAAATTCTTGTTACTCTAAATTCTATAGGAAAGATCACTTTAGTGTTTTGTGTGTTTTTTAAATATATTTTTTTTATTGATTTCAGAGAGGAAGGGAGAGATAGAAACATCAATGATGAGAGAGAATCATTGATTGGCTGCCTCCTGCACACCCCCTACTAAAGATGGAGCCCGCAACCCGGGCATGTGCCCTTCACCAGAATGGAACTGGGGCCCTTCAGTCAGCAGGCCAACACTCTATCCACTGAGCCAAACCAGCTAGGGCTATGTTTTGTGTTTTATTAACAGGTTCTGTAATGACTTTTCCCTCCCCGTGAAATTAGAGAGTTAAATAAAGGATAATGATTGCTGAGGCAAGAAATGAGTGGTCCTACTGGTACAGCCACTATGGAAAACAATATGGAGGCTCCTCAACAAATTAAGAATAGAGTTACCATATGATACAGCAACCCATCTTCTGGGTATCTACCTGAAAAAAATGAAAACATTTATTTCCAAAGATACATGCATCCCTATGTTCATTGCAGCATTATTCACAAATGCCAAGACATGGAAACAACTGAACTGTCCTTTGATAGATGACTGGATAAAGAAGATGTGCTACATACATACTAGCAATTTTCAATCTTTTTAATCTCATGGCACACATAAACTAATTACCAAAATTCTGCAGCACACCAAAAAGTATATTTTTTGTCAATCTGACAAAAAAAAATAGGTGCAATTTTGATTCATTTACACTGGATGGCTATTATTGTGTTGGCTGTTGTCATTTTTTTATTTGACAATCTAAAAGAAAAGGGGTCAGTGCGCCTAAGTACTCAAGTATTGCATGTTTTTTAAAATATGTTTTTATTGATTTTTAGAGAGAGGAAAGGAAAGGGATAGAGAAACAGAAACATTGATGAGAGAGAAACATCATCAATTGGCTGTCTTCTGCACGCCCCCCACTGGGGATTGAGTCTGCAACCCGGGCATGTGCCCTGACTGGGAATCGAATCAGGGACCTCTTGGTTCATGGGTAGATGCTCAACTACTGAGCCACAAGGCTGGGCGGTATTGCATGTTTTAAAAATTCTCTCAGGCCTTAGCTGGTTTGGCTCAGTGGATAGAGTGTTGGCCTGTGGATTGAAGGGTCCCGGGTTAGATTCCAGTTAAGGGTACATGCCCGGGTTGTGGGCTCGATCCCCAGTAGGGGGTATGCAGGAGGCAGCCAATCAATGATTCTCATCATTGATGTTTCTATCTCTCCCTCTCCTTTCCCCTCTGAAATCAATAAAAATATATTTAATTAATTAATTAATTTCATTTAAAAACAATTCTCTCAGCACACCAGTTGAAAATCATTGATATATACAATGGTACACTATTCAGCATGGAGAAAATATGAAGTTCTGCCATTTGTGACATGGATGGATCTTGAGAATATCATGCTAAGCAAAATAAGTTAGACAGAAAAAAGTTAAGAACCATATTACTTCACTCATTTGTGTGATATAAAACTGAAAGCAACAAATGAACAAATAAGACAAACAAATAAAAACTCATAGACACAGACAACAGGATAACATTACCAGAGGGTAGGGGGGTGAAGGAGTAGTAAAGGGTAAAGAGGGTCCAATATATGGTGATGGAAGAAGCTTTGATTTTGGGTGGTGAACACACAATGCAATATACAGATGATGTGTCATGGAATTGTATACTTGAAGCCTATATAACCTTATTAGCCAACGTCACTCTGATAAATTTAATTTTTTTAAAATATTCCAAGAAAAAAAAGTGAGCATTTCTTCTCCACAAGAAGGTAAGCCCTCCACAAGGTGAAGTCTCCAAGTAAAGCTGTAACTCTTTGAGAAACTCAACTAGTAATGCAAGTCCGATGAGATGATGACAGAGGTGCTGGCTGAAATGCTGAGCTCAGCCCATTCCAAGTTCAGGTTTTTAAGTCTCCCTATTTTGAAAAGGAATGTATTTTCTTTTTTACTTCATTTTTTTTTTAATCTTCAACTATGAACATAAACTTGGCAAACCAGTGAATTATAAATATGAAGGAAATCTTAAAGCCCATCTAGCCTATTTCTCTGCTTCTGAGTAAAATCAAACTTGAAATGTAGGTTTATCTTTAAAAATTTACCTCTAGGGAAGGCATTTCCTTACCACCAAAGCATTCCCTGGACTACGTTAGGTCTCTTAGTGTACACTTTCACATCGTTTGCTATTTCTTCTTCAAGGCACTTACTACAAATGGACCCAAATCATTACCGCAGGTCCTTGAGCAACGTCATTTTGTTCAATGTCGTTATGTTATAATACTGACCAGGAAAAAAAAATCGATTTCTGATGGGGCCACAGTCTGTGTGGAATTTGCACCTTCCCCCCTTGTCTGTGTGGGTTTTCTCTGGGGACTCTGGTTTCCTCCCACATCCCAGAGGCTTGCATGTGAGGTTAACTGGCCTGTCTACAGGGTCCCGATTTGAGTGGGTGTGGGTGTGGGTGTGGGTGTGGGTGTGGGTGTGGGTGGCCCTTCAATGGAAGGGCATCCTGTCCAGGTTGAGGTCGGCCCCTGAGCTGCTGGGAGAGGCTCTCGTCACTGTGACCCTGAACTGAAACAAGCAGGTTGGAAAATCATTATCTTATTTGTTTTTACTCATCTTTTAAAAATGTAAAGATAATTTGAGTGGGTGTGGATGTGGGTGTGGGTGTGGGTGTGGGTGTGGGTGGCCCTTCAATGGAAGGGCATCCTGTCCAGGTTGAGGTCGGCCCCTGAGCTGCTGGGAGAGGCTCTCGTCACTGTGACCCTGAACTGAAACAAGCAGGTTGGAAAATCATTATCTTATTTGTTTTTACTCATCTTTTAAAAATGTAAAGATAGCTCACATTTGTTTCAATCTTTGATATTAGAAGTGTTTTGGATTTTTAGAAGTTTGGAAATGTCTGTGTTACCAGAAATATGCTGTAGGGACTTAACTCTTGTTTACATCAATCAGCCTGTGGTAAAGTTGGTTTCATTATAGGTCGTTTCAATTAAAGTCACAGTTTCTAAGAATCTACGGACAATGTGAGGACTTTCCGTTTAAGATCTCTGACTAACCTCACACACTTACCTCTCTTCCCCACCAAAGTCCTACTGAGATAATGAAAGAAATACAGCAATATAAATAAATCCATAACAGGAAAGATACCAACAGACCAGAAGAGAATGGAACTTCTAGGAGATTTAATCCTGATAGGAGAAAACTAATGGAGGCAGGGAACCAGAAATCCATGTCTGTGAAAAGAGAGACCCCTAAACAAATTTCCCCACTAGAGAATGGGAATAAGCCCTGAGAGAAGTAGCTGGGCCTGGAGAAAGCAGCCCGGGAGGCAGCTGGCATGTAATTAAGGGTCTGGGGAATACCTGTGTCAGCTTGCAACTCTGGGAGCCACTGACTGAGCCTCCACCCTGGGGTAAAGCCACGACTACATTTTTAAATAGCCAAATAAAATCAGAGTTCTGACGAGTAAGGCTCCCTGTGAGCACTGGGACTAAAGAAGATAGGCAGAAGCCCCTATAACTGACAACCACCTGAGGGACACGAAGTCCCCACACAGAAGAGAAGGTACCCAGCCACACTAAAAATAAAGAGCCTCTTTGGCCACACTAAGTTCCCCTGACCTGCCCCTGTACTCACTGCCAGGAGATCAAATCTCTTCAAATACACATCAGCCAGTCTAGATCTTTTCTACAAATATAAACAGACAATAGAAAGCTGTCAACCATTGGAATAAAACCAAATTGTTTCATTTTGTTATATTTTTTCATTGCATTAGATTAACCTCTGACAAAATAGTTAATACAGGAAATGGAGACAATTTTAAAAGCATATGATTATTGTCATAAGAAAAATTAAGAGAATATTGCACCCATTAAAACAGATAGGCTGCTGTGAAGAAAAGAATTGATTACAGTTCTTGGAAATTAAAAAATGTGATTGTCTAAATTTAAAATATTTCCATTCTTAACATTAAAAATAAGATTTTTCTGTGACTACTAAAGATGTTGAGCATCTTTTCATGGTTTTTGGACCATTTATAGCTCCATTTCTGTGAATTGCCTGTTTATATTTTTTTGCCCATTTTTTCCTCCTGGGTCATGTGCCATTTTTCTTACTGATTTGTGAGTGCTCTTTATATATTCTATATATTGATGTGTTGCTTGATATATATGGGCAGATTTTTCTCTCAGCCTAGCACTTGCCTTTTAACTGTCTCTAAGCATCTTTCAACATTCAGAATTTAAAATTTTGCCCGGCTGGCATGGCTCAGTAGTTGAGCATTGACCTATGAACCAAGAGGTCACGGTTCTATTCCCAGACAGGGCACATACCCAGTGGGGGACATGCAGGGAGGCAGCCAATCAATGATTCTCTCTCATCATTGATGTTTCTATCTCTCTCTCCCTCTCCCTTCCTCTCTGAAATGAATAAAAATATAGTTTTAAGAAAATAAGGTAAAAAATAAAAATTTTATAGTCACCTATAGTTATTTTTCTAAAAACGTGTGGGCTTTAATTTTCTTAGGAATGTCTTTTCCAACCTTAACATTATGATAGAACTTCTTTTGGTATAACTGTAAATATTAAAGCCATCTACTAGTAATCTCTCTAAACACTTTACAGTTTCCTAACCTGTAAAATGAAAATAATATCTTCCGCACAGAGTTGTTGTGAGAATGAATGAGAAAATGCATGTAAAATATCTGGCACACAGAGGCAGTCAACAGGCTTAGTCGTGTTAGCCTTACTGTGGAGAGCACTGAAGTAACAGGCACTAGCCAAGACCAAATACACATAATAACCCAACCTCCCAAGTCATCGGTTCAGAGCAGCCAGACTAAATAGTGGCCTCTCTTAGCCCCCATTATGGACTGGAAAGTAGGCTTTTGTTTTCCATGACTTTATGTTAAACAAGTACACAGACACCTTGAAAATAGCTTACCCATCCACCCATTCAGGAAGATTGCTCAGGTGTTTGGGATTTGACTGTCATTCCCACCTCTTGCTTGACCTGTCATAGGGTATCTATGGCTTTGTCTTCCCCTCTCCTCACCTTGTCATTTGCACCCCTGCCCTTGCTTTAAATCTGTCAGTCCACATGCCATGTCCCTAAAGCAAGAGACACTGATGGACGTGTCACCAGTGAAGGACCCAGGATTGCCAGACTCCCCGGGAAGAAGAAACACTTTTGACTCTTCCCTGTCCCCTAATTCCTAAGTGTCGCATCCCATTTGCTTTCACATAAGTTGCTTCAACAGCCTCCTTGCCTCTCAGCCTTCCTGTCTGCCTCCGCTACCCTCTCACACACATATGCTCCCTTCTGTTGCCTTAAGGATATTTCTAAAGCGAAATCTGGTCATGTCATTGTTTACTTAAAACCCTTCAGTGCTCTGCCACTCAACAGCTGTTTGGCACTAGAAAAATATTTACCTTCATTGGGTCACTTTCTCCATTTGAAGAATAGGCATCATAATAGTGAGCCATTGCTTTTAATATAAAATTTAAACATCTAAGCCTGAGCTATAAAAATCCCTGTATGACCTCTAGCTTCATCCTGGCCATTCCTTGTCTAGCCTTTTCTTTTCTTTCTTTTTTTCTTTTTCTTTCTTTCTTTCTTTTTTTTTTGTTTTGTTTTGTTTTGTTTTTTGTTTTTTTTTTGGTCTAGTCCTCCCAGTTCCTTTTTCATTCCTAGAACACGACACACTCACTCATACCCTATAATTTTGCACCGCTGTTCTTTCTGTTTGAAGACTACTCCTCTCCCTGCTCCCAGGGCCCTTCTAGTCACCTTCGTTGACAAATTCTTTTTTATACTCAAGGTTCAGCTTCCTCCTGAACTAAATTTCTGACACATATTATGTTCTGAATAAATATTTGTTGAATGAGTAATTACCAAATATTGAGTGCACATTCTCTCATTTAATGCTCACATTCTCTCATTTAATGCTCACATTCTCTCATTTAATGCTCACAAAATTCCTGTGAGGTCGATATCATTATTCCCATCATTGTGGATGTTAAAAGCAAAGTTCAGAAAGGTTGAGCATCATGTCCAAGTTTATAGTTATAAGTGGCAGAACTAGTATCCAAATCCAGGTCTGTGTGACACTAAAGACCAACTTTGGTGTGAAATAGAGGTTTGGGCATGACATGAAGGAGGAAGTGATAATAAAACCAAGTGTTAATCATAGAGCTCTCAAGAATAAGGCCTTCCCAAGCACGGTCTGCATGGGTTTCAGTAGCAGCACAAAGTCCTTAAAGCCCAGCTTTTTCCCCAGCTCCCAGAGAGAGATGCCGAGTGCCCACACAGCAGTGGGTTCCCTTTGCAACAGAGATGTGGTGACATTCCTAACAACCCTCCCCCAAGGGTCACTTTAGTCCCACAGCATCCCTAGTGTGAGAAATTAGAAGGTTCTTTTCAGACTACTATATCTCTTTCTTTCTATGCCATAAAGTGTAGCCCTAAGATATTTCTTTAAAAAAAAAAAAAGCTTCCACCCTGATATATAAGTTCACACACAAAAAATCATACTATTAGAGTAGAAACAATTTAAATATAAAGGATATGCCACTTAAGCATCCATTTCTAGACCTCAGGCCAGTCTAATTTGTAGTCATAGCACATTAAAAGACATTATTTCAATGTGCTATACATGGTCATAGATTACAGGGACAGAAATAAAATCATGGAACAAACATAGAACTTTATCTCTTCAAACGATTTTAATGCCTTATTCTCTGCTCGTCATAAGGAAATACTTCACAAGGAGTCACAAGCTTGTGGTCCTGTTAAGCTCGCTGGTGGCTTTTTCAAATGGTTTGCTAATGGTATGTATCTAATAGTGCTGTTAATGGTTTATCTTCAGACAATCCTGACTTGAAATAGGAAAGAAGGTAACTTCCTCTGAAGATGCATGTATTGATGGATAGAGGGCTAAAGAGAAGGTTAGGAGCAACAATTAGATGTGTAGTAATGATGGAATGGTTTGATCACAAGGAATGGGAGTGAGGCACTCAAAACATAATGGAGAGATATATTGTAAAGTGAAAAGGGCAGGTGGAGAACAATGGACAGAATATATTACAATTTGTGGTGTGTGTGTGTGAGATATAAATGTCTTTAGAAAGACTCACAGGAAACTGTAAGAATGATTGCCCTGAGAAATGGGATTGGAAATACTGAGTTGAGGAGGAAGATCAAGGGTGAAGAGTAGACTGTTTTGCTAAATATGTGTGTGTGTTCGCATTTTAACCATGTATATCTATTTTCATTTCAAAACATAATAGGAATGCATGAGGTTGCCCAGCAGTGCATGGCTCAGGCATCTGGGTCACACTCAAGCTCAGCCAAGCTACTTTGGGTGCAGTCTTTTCAGAAGCAGGTTGCAATAGATATACAACTTTCTGAAAATTAAGGCTTAAACAGCTCCACTGTGCCCTACCTGGAGAGAGCCTGCTGACCAATATACGAACCAAGGAAAGAATTATATGGGAAAACTGAAAGAGAGATGGGCATAATGGAGTCAAGGAAAGTGCAAGTTGGAAGTCAAGAATTTATCCTCATTCAGAGGCCAGCTACCCAGGTCAGTGTAAGTCTCGGTCTCTGGTCTCTCCTGGGGAGTGGTAGAAGGCATTTCAGACCATCATAGTGAGTCAATAACCCTCACTTCTATCTACTTGCTTTGGTAGCAAGTTTCTAATGATCACTTGGCTTCCCATGTATCTTTTCACAGAGAAAATATGCCCCAATCAGCAGAGGATGGCAGAGTGCAGAGTCAGTCCACCTTGCAGCTATATATTTTACTGTTTAAACAAATAAAAAATAAAGTGATTTGTATACAGACAAGATAATAGTTCTGAAAGAGTTGTTATTGGTTTCCTAGCATTTCCTTCTCTCTGTTAAGGCAGCTAAACCATGAGGATTCATTGGCTCAGGAAGATATGCAATAGTAGAAAACAGGGGGGAAATGGAAACTTTTAGCTTTGTGTTTCAAAAGCTAGCTCCTTAGAATTTTTTGGTGTTGTTGTTTGTTTGGTTGGTTTTTTTGTTTTGTTTTGTTTTTAAGGAACATGGGAATGTTTGAGAGCAGTAAGAGGAGGTCTTCCCCATCCACCTTCCCTACCAACTAGAAAAAGATTCTCTACACCTGGTAAAAGAAAAGAACTAAAGTAATAAGAATATGATACCAGTGTGACCCTGAAAAAGGGAGTCTGTGCCATGCTCTCCAGGCTGAGCACTGGGAAGTAAGCAAGGGCCCAAACCCCCAGACACGATTATGGAATCTGATAGCAAAAGAGACATACCGAGCAACTGGATAGAATTCTGGGTAGAAATGAAGTGAGTAATCCCAGAGAAGAAATATTTCTGTGATCTGTATAGGCAAACAAACATCTAACCTTCAAGCAATTTTGGGGGGGCAACAACAGAATGAGTCTCATGCATCTGAAGGAGGCAAAGAAATTGTTGAGAAGAGCTGGCTAAATTTGAATGGGGACAAAAGATGTCTTTATGACAACTTGCATGGACCAATTCTGGAGGGATAGACTTACTCCTAACTCCCCCCGCCCCAACCCCACCTCCAGTGAAGACCAGATTTTCTCCTATCCTGCACTACCACCACCAATGCTTTAGAGCCATATAATCCATATAACCACATAAACTTATATAAACATTATAAAGTCAGAACTCAGATATAACTACATGCAAGAGAAAAGGCAGGGATCCAAGTTAGCAGAGATTAAGTTTCTGCCATCCTGATGGAATGGCAAGTTAGAATATATATTTAGCTGAGTTGCATAAGAGTTGACATATTGCCCTGGCCGGTTTGGCTCAGTGGATAGAGCGTCGGCCTGCGTACTGAGGGGTCCCGGGTTCGATTCCAGTCAAGGGCATGTACCTTGGTTGTGGGCACATCCCTGGTCTGGGGTGTGCAGGAGGCAGCTGATTGATGTTTCTCTCTCATCGATGTTTCTGACTCTCTATCCCTCTCCCTTCCTCTCTGTAAAAAAATCAATAAAATGTATTTTTTTAAAAAAGAGTTGACATATTTCTTATACACCTAAATTTGTGGCCTAGGATTCATACCCACAATACATATTATATACTTCAGGTTCCTGTGAGCTTGGAAGTTGATCCAAAGCCACTTACATGCTAGGTGCCTTTTAATTTCCCCATCAGTTGAATAAGAATTTTCATATCTATTGTACAGGGTTAATACGAGGCTCCGATGTGATCATATATATAAACTGCCAGGCCCAATGTAGATGTTCTATAAATACTGTTTTTCTCATGCCAGTATCATCACTTCAATTGACATTCATCGAATATTACAATTTCCAAGTGTATAACTGGTTAGACATTAATTATACTTTAGGTAGGCAGCTTCATGATGGCATCCTAGTATCTTAATCTCATCAGTAAAATGTCCTCACATCACATGGATAACTTCTGGGAAGGGTTTCTGTGGCCGGTTAGTCCCACCCACAGTTATGTAGTTTCCAGTAAGCTTCAATCAAAGAGAGTGTCCCCTCCCTGACCTGAGCATGCTGTCACTTCCCAGCCCTTTTGCCACAGTCATCTTGGAAGCCATGTTTTGGAATTCTAACTGTCTGTCCCTTATGCATAATGACCTGCTTGTTCCAGGTCCAGGAAGCATGCGCTGCAACGCTGCATGTGCTTGACAACGTTCCTGTGGCCAGGTAAGGAAAAGGAGGAGCATCCATGCAGGTCCTTCGGGTACAGTATTTCACACCATCTTTGCAATTACCACCATTTCATTGACAAAAACTAAGGCTCAGAGAGGCCAAGTAATTCCCCTGGTACCCGAGAACTAGTAAGTGACAAAGTAATACTTGAAGCTAAATCTGGAGGTTAAGCTAAATCTGGAGGGCTCCAAAGCTCATGCTCTTTCTGCCACATAACCACCCGGGGAGGAAAGGATGTGACGGGCAAGTATGAATTGTACCAAAATGATAGTTGATTGAGTACATGGCCAGTAATTAGAGGTATTTGCAGTTGTCACCAAAATACACACATGTGTTTAGATAGGGGGGAGAGAGAGAGAGAGAGAGAGAGAGAGAGAGAGAGAGAGAGATTTAAATATCTTTCATTGGGCTGCAGCCATAGCCTGGGTTGATGTTTAGCTCTGTAGTAGTAACAATAATGATAGCAGTGCTTTGTGTGAGTCTAGTACTCAGCTTTTCTAAGTACTTTCACATCCATTGCATGATTTGTCTTACAGCATTCCTGGCAAGATATGCAGGAAAAACATCATTCTTATGAAAAGGAAAAGAGGTACAGACTTGTTCCACATCCCCCAGCAATCTCAGAACACAGAGCTGAAGGCTCGAATGCTATTTGAAGTATGTTTGGGCTCTCTGAGTGATGGCTGGAAGATATGCAGAGGTGAGCTCCTTTTCCTTGGTGAAGTAGAGAATGCGTTGTAGCAGTTAGGGCTTCAGCAGGAAACAGATGACATGGTCAAACTGGACAATTTTAGGAGATTTTAACAAAGGGACTATTTGCAAAAGTATGCTCAGGGTGTAAGAAAACCACAAGACATATTACAGTCTCTAGTTTGCATCAGCGAGGAACCATTACCCCACATAGGACTAAAGGGCAAGAGGAAGGTGTAGTTATTAGAACAGGGAGGAAGTCTGTACAGCGAGATCACCTGACAGGAGTTCTGGACTTTGGCCAAGGGGCATAGACAGCCTGCAGTAACTTCTACAACGAGGGGTCCAGGGAAATCAATACCTTGATTTTACTCCAGTCCTTCCTTCCTTCCCTCTGATCACCTGCTGGTGCTTCCTGTTAGTAAAATCTGTCTGGAAGTCAAAGACAAGGAATATATTATTGTGGTCAAAACAGTTCAGCCTCATGAGGCACAGAACAGGGAACAAAGGCGTAGAGAAGATCTGGAGGAGCAAACAAAGATATCCTGCATGTGAGGTTTTCTGCTAAGAGTTAGAGGTCACACTAGAACAGTGTATCAAGACATAAGCTCACTTGAAATGATTAAACAATAAAAAGGAGTTACTGGACAGGCTTCAAGTGCAGTCAAATCAGGAGGCTGGCTGTCTGGGAGGGTGTGATATTTGTGTGCCAACTCAGTACTCCAGCTGCTTTGCCACATGGTAGCAAAGTGGCTGCAGCAGTTCCTGGTGTTCATCTGCACACCACATTGACCGGAGAAAAGAGAGAGAGACCAGGTTTTAGAATTCTCAGTAAAAGTCCCAAGACTCATTCTGATTGGACTATCTTGGGTTATAACTCAACTGTAAAGCAAAGATTGTGGGTAGAATATGGAATGCACCAATTGGCCTACCTGAGGTCAAGTGCTTTGCCCTCAGATAAAGGAATAGAGTGGCTTTCCAGAAATCACATAGATTCTGAAACAGAAATTGGAGCTGTATGGCTGAAGAGGCC
This sequence comes from Myotis brandtii, assembly GCF_000412655.1. NCBI lineage: Eukaryota > Metazoa > Chordata > Mammalia > Chiroptera > Vespertilionidae > Myotis > Myotis brandtii. The sequence continues at coordinate 1,474,440 of NW_005357159.1, forward strand.
ATCAAGAAGTACTCACTCAGGTAGAATTGCAGACCTGTCACTGATAGGAAAGGGAGGAGACATATGGGACTAAGGAGTGTTTCAGTCCAAAGTATAATCAAACAACAGAAACCTAACGTGGATTAAATGGACAGGGGCTTGTTATGTCACTCAATGAAGCAACAATGGGTAGGCCATCAAAGGTTGGTATAGTAGCTAAATGATGCCCTTTGAAACCCGGATTCTCATAATTATTACCTCATGGTCAAATGATGTCTGGTGCACTTCCAGGCTTCCATCCAAGTTCAAGGCAGGAAAAAGGAAAAGAGGCAAATGATGGTCTAAAGGGGAAAATGTTTGCCTAGAGCACTATTGCTTTTCCATTTGCAGAGGAAAGCCCTTTACTTTACTAACCAGAACTGTGCTATGTGGCCACCTCTTAGCCACAAAGGAGGCTGGGAAGTAAGGCATTTTCTTTTCTAGCTCAAGTTGTAGATGAAGATAAGGGAGAGGGGGGTTGGGGATGGTTTTGGAGAGCTCATCCATGGTCTCTGCCACAGGAATAATTGCCTAATGGCACTGAAGACCCAGCAGAGGCTGGAAATCATAAATCTGTGGTGGAGCTAATCAGCAGAGCATCACCCGCTGGACAATAATACTGGTTAACTGGAAAAAATGACAGCTTGATACTAAATTTCACTGATTTTGCTAACTCAGGAGGATCACAGGCCGAAGTTTCCTAGCAAAGAGGGCAATGAAGCCAACCACATAGACAATTCAGGAAAATTGCTGGAAAAATGCTGCTATCTCATTTCCAGAAAAATTAAGAGCCTTGTTATATAAATTTATAAACTAAAGTCCAGAGTCTGTAACATATACCGGCACTAATACTGGTTATTTTTCCAGAGGAGTTTATTCAGCTAGGAAGGGCCTTTCCATCTAGTTTTTTCGCTGTTGTTCTGTAATTGATTTTTTTAATGCACTTGGCAGTTTTCTGTTTGTTTGCTTGTTTATTTGATTCTTTAAATTTTTGTTGATTACAGTCTATAATCAATAGTTTCTGATATACAGCATAGTGGTTAAACATTCATATACTTTACAAAGTGTTCCCCCTGATACTTCCAGTATCTACCTGGCACCATACATAATTATTACAATATTATTGACTGTATTCTCTACGCTGTACTTTACATCCCTGTGACTATTCTGTAACTATCTGTACTTCACCTTTCTCCCCCAGTCCCCTAAAACCCCTCCACCCTGGCAACCAGACATCTGTTCTCTGTATCTATGAGTCTGTTTCTATTTTGTTTGTTTGTTTATATTGTTCTTTTGATTCCACATATAAGTAAAATAAGTCAATCGGGGAAAGGCAAATTCCATCTAGTTCTAAAGACTACTAACAAAGTTTTTGTGCATGTCTATCTAAGTAAAAATAAGTTTATACTCTAATAAGCAGGCTTTCAAAGGATTCCCTTAGTGTTCAGATTCTCAACTTTTTTACATTATCATCAAGACCCAAATATTTTTTCTTATATAAGCATCCAGGACAGGGCCATACACAAATGTGTATTCAATTAAATATAGCTTAATTAAATAAGTTTTGTGTGTATAGTTGTATAATTCAACTACAGCATTGCTCTGATCTTAGGACCCACAGTGACACATCTGAAAAATTACAAATTCAACTCCAAGAGCCTTGAAGGAAAGTGTAGATTTTTGTAGGCGTTCTCAGGAGCAACTTAGTTTACACCCACACAACACACCACAGTCACATGGCAGCTGCTGTCCCCACAATCTTCTCCCTGTCTTTCTCGCCTGGTTCAGAAGAGACACCCTATGTCTTTCCTTATTTATGTAGAATCATTCACCTCTTTTTTTAGTCGCCTGTAGGTCCAAGCTTGGCACATTTTCCCACCAGTACATCAAAGGCTTCGTCCATCTTCCCAAGCAGGAAAGGACCTTCCTTCTTAAACAAAAGAGTCGAGGGGAAAACTGACAAAGGTCACATCAGAGCAATGCCAAACTCTAGGCAAGTGCTTAATATAGCTTCAGAGAAAGTGCCAGCAACTTCCCACCTTTAATATATAGTAAAAGTACTGAAGCAAAAACATATTAATAATTTACTTTTACATGGCACCGTATGGCAAAAATAATAAACATCACAGATTTCACAGATCTACAATGTAAAATGGAAGAGGGAACGAGGAAGAGGAAGATAGTGACTGAAAAGATATGAAGTAAGAGCAATAGTTGCATTTTCCTTAGCAGACCATGTATGCCTGGAAATAGGACTGCTGGGAATAGGAATGTTAAACTCTTGAATAAAAAAGTATGTGTTCTATTTAAAAATGAAATGGCTCTGGCCCTGCCGGCGTGGCTCAGTGATTGAGCATTGACCTATGAACCGGGAGGTCCAGGTCAGGGCACATACCCAGTTGCAGGCTCAATCCCAGGTGTGGGGCGTGCAGAAGGCAGTAATCAATGATTCTCTCTCATCACTGATGTTTCTATCTCTCTCCCTTTCTCTTCCTCTCTGAAATCAATAAAATGTTTAAAAAAATAAAACAACTAATGTTATTGTACCTGTTTCAGCCCCATCAATTTATAAAAAGAAAATGGCTCCCACTGTAAATGTATACGAAAAATGATGCTTCATATAGCATATGAACTAATAAAATTACTTTGTGGTTTGTGGATATCCTTAGATGTATTAATCACTGAAAAAGAATAATTTCTATATAAAAACAAGTAAATTATTAGCATAATTATTATGCTAACCAACAATTCTATTAATGACTGCTAAAGAACTCCATGAGGCTTAATATCAGCCCAGCCATGAATAACAAATACTTGTATTCTATTTTGGGTTCTTCAGTTTACACACCATGTAATTTTGGTCAAATCATTTAGTTTTTCTCTACTTCTTCATCTAGTAAACTGAGAAGATAATCTTTGTCCTTTTATCTATCTCTCCAGGTGCAGTGAGCATCAATGTAGGTAATGCTTATGCCAACATTTTGAGAATTGAGGAGTACTATTAAACCCAAAGTACTATTATCCTATATAATAAAAGGCTAATATGCAAATTGACCGAACAGCAGAACGACTGGTTGCTATGGCACACACTGACCACCAGGGGGCAGACACTCAACGCATGAGCTGCCCCCTGGTGGTCAGTGCGTTCCCACAGGGGGAGCACTGCTCAGCCAGAAGCCCTGAGCTGGGCTCACAGCTGGCGAGTGCAGTGGTGGTGGCGGGAGCCTCTTCCACATCCGCAGCAGCGCTAAGGGTGTCCAACTGCCAGCTTACGCCTAGTCCCTGTGGGGAGCGGGCCTAGTTGGACATCCCCCGAGGGCTCCCGGATTGCAAGAGGGCACAGGCCAGGCTGAGGGACTCCCCCCCTCAAGTGCACAAATTTTGTGCACTGGGCCTCTAGTTATTAATAATAGTGGTAGATATTATTTACTGACTATCCACAAAGCATCTAGCAAGATGATGCTAGGTGCATTCCATACATAATGAAATGTACGATGTACACTCTGGAATATTTAGGTTTAGTATCACTGTCTAGAACAGTATAATCTGCTCCTTGAAATTTTATTTTAATTTATTTTTAATTGATTTCAGAGAGTAAGGGAGAGAGAGATAGAAACATCCATGATGAGAGAGAATCATTGATCAACTGCCTCCTTCATTCTCCCCACTAGGGATAGAGCCTGCAACCTCAGCATGTGCCCTGACTGGGAATCGAACCTTGACCTCCTGGTTCATCATAGGTCAACACTCAACCAGTGAGCCACGCTTGCTGGGCTAATTTATCTTTTTGTTGCAAGTATTACAGATTTCCCCTTTTTTTTTCTCATTGACTCCCTCCACCCCACACCCGCGCCTCCCAGGCCTTCACCATACTACTGTCTGTGTCCATGGGCTATGCATATATGCATATAAGTTCCCCAGAATTTTAATTAGTAGATAATAATAACAGCTACCATTTCGTGAGCACTTAGTAGGCACTATTCTAAACACTTGAAATACTTTATATCGTTTAATGCTCACAAGAACCAAATGAGGGAGGATAGTGTTATCATCGTCATTATTTTACAGAAGAGGAAACTGAGACTCGAGAGTTTAAATAATTCACTCAATCTCAGTTCACAATGGTATTGAGTAGTTGAACTTGGAATGGATTCCAGGTGATAGCATTGACATGCTATGACATTTCCTTGCAGTTAGAACGGTGATGTGCATATGTACCTAGGCAACAAATATGTGTTGGCTCATTGAATGAGCATACACAGATCCCTATGTTTCATGTAGTTAGAACATTGTCATATTCCTATGACATATAGTATTTTCTAAATGAAGAAAAGGAAAAAAAACTTTCTCATACTTCTATTAACCATCATCATTGAGAAATGAGCTTTTAATTATGCACCTGAAACTTATACAATTTTGTTAACCAGTGTCACCCCAATAAATTCAATAAAAAGGGGGTGGGGAAGAAATGAGCTTTCAATAGCAGACTTTCAGATAGATACTTCTCTTAAAAGACTAAATTTAAAACTTTTAATTAATTTTGATGAAAATTTTCTAAAATATGCCAAAAATCTTTTGAGGGTCTGTGGACTGGAGGTAGTTTTTTAAATATATTTTTATTGATTTCAGAGAAGGAAGAGGTAGAGAGATAGAAACATCAATTGTGAGAATCATTGATCAGCTGCCTCCTGCATGCCCCCCGCCTGGGGATCGAGCCTACAACCCATGCATGTGCCCTTGACCAGATTTGAACCCGAGACCCTCCAGTCTGCAGCCTGATGCTCTATCCACTGAGCCAAACCAGCTAGGGCTGGAGGTAGTTATTTGACCCCTCACCGCCTCCCCATCCCACCCCCAAGAACTAAGTTGGTCTGCCTTCTAAATTATTTTTTCTACTTTCTAAATACTTGTTTTTCACGGTACCTGCAACTGTGCCATATCTCTACTGCTTTCTTTTTTCTCTCTCTTTGCTCTTCTTTCCTCAGAAGTTATCCATTTCCTCTTTTCTCTTAACTTTCATTTGAAAATCTGGCTTTTTATAGACAGAATCCACCTTTTTATTCAACTATCAAAGTAAAAATCACAATTAATTGAGCATACGCCTATCCTGATACCTGCCTTTCCACTCAACTACCTTGTTGCCCCTTGCCCAGGATTTGCCCTATTGGCAGAAAATAATTTTTTACAGGGTCTAAATCATAGTTAGATTAAAGTGGGCCACCAGCACTTCCTGGCAATCCTTCCATATTTTATTCATCTACTTCCCCACTCTCTAAAAGGACTGTCACACTTTATCCTTTCTCTCAAACATTCAACATCTCCTCTTCCATCTCACTTGATGATCTCATCTCTAATTTCATTGAGAATGTAGAAGCAAAACAAAGAGACATGCCTGGTCTCCCACCACCAAATAAACCACACACACACACACACACACACATACACACAGTGTCCACACCCACATGTCCTCTCTCTTTGGTCTTGAAAATCACTAATTCTCCCTTCATCTATAATAAAATTCAAATCTTCTAACACAGTTGTACTCCAATGACTATATTTTCATTTACAAATTTCATTTTTGCTTATTTTTATTCCATAACTAGTGGCCCACTGCATGAAATTTGTGCACGGGGGGTTGTCCCTCAGCCCAGCCTGCACCCTCTCCAATCTGGGACCCATCAGGGGATATCCAACTGTTCTGTGGGATCGGGCCTAAACCGGCAGTCAGACATCCCCTCGCAATCTGGGACAGCTGGCTCCTAACTGCTCACCTGCCTGCCTACCTGCCTGATCGCCCCTAACCACTCTGCCTGCCAGCCTGATTGCCCCCAACTGGCCCCCACTGTCAGCCTGATCACCCCCAGCTGCCCGCCTCGGCCCCACCACCATGGCTTTGTCCCAAAGGTCTCCCAATCTAATTAGCATATTACCCTTTTATTAGTATAGATTTCTTGTTCTTTTTTTAAATATTTTTTATATATTTTTTACAGAGAGGAAGGGAGAGGGATAGAGAGTTAGAAACATCGATGAGAGAGAAACATCGATCAGCTGCCTCCTGCACACCTCCTACTGGAGATGTGCCTGCAACCAAGGTACATGCCCTTGACTGGAATCGAACCCGGAACCCTTCAGTCCGCAGGCCGACGCTCTATCCACTGAGCCAAACCAGGCAGGGCTCTTGTTCTTTTTAGTAGGAGTTATGCCTTTATCTCTTCAATCATCTCCATCATAGTTATATTAAAACCTTACCAAACTTGCCAGAGATAAAACTGATTTCATCTATATTCCATTTACATTCCCATTGTTGATTCTGTTGGCTTTCTTTCTAAGCATTAAACCCATCCTCGTGTTTTGGAATTTGGGTTTGCAGGCTCAAAGTGAAGCATTTGGAAGCTTTTAACATTTTTCTTTCTATCTCTCCCCATGCCTTCAACCATGAGCTCACCCCTCTCTGTCAGCAGACCCTCCATCAAAAGCCAACTCTCATAATAGCAGCTTGAAACTTCTGCACTAAGGTGATATTTTGGATTCTGCAGATCCAGCCACAGAGCAATTAAGCAGTTAGGCTCATTTTTTTTATTGTAAGACTGTATCTAGATACCCCCCATCTCCCTTTCTAAAAGCCATGTCTCCAAGTAAAAGACATCTGGAGTTTTAATATCTCGTCAGCCTCACTCCTGAGAAGGGAGGAGTTTTCAAACTGTGGGGTTTGATACAATTTCTTATGGAACAATTTTAGTGTCCTCTACCCCTCCAGAGCTGAAATCCTGGCCAGCACTCTATGCTTTCTGAATTTTCCATAAACTTTGTGGCTTCAGCCTACACATTTTGACATTTTTTGTTCTATTTCCAACGAAAGGATGTTTGTCTTGCTTTTGAACCTGAATTTATCTTTATTGTTTTCTCCCTTTAGATTTGACCTTTTATTGTCCTGTGTTTGGAGCAGTGTGGGTTATCAAAGCCATCTCGCCTAAAAGTTGTACCCATGTCCTCTGTCTTCTCTGTTGTGTATCAAAAGCCAGAATTCTCATTTGTGCACTGCATTTCATCCGCCCTTATTTTCTTGAGCACTTTGTGTCTATAATCATTCTTCCTCTTTCTGGACTCATTGGTTTCTTCTTCTCCCCTGGACCATTTCATTCATTAGACAAGCAGGCTGAAATATCACTCATTTTATTTTTTAAAACCCCCAAAACTCTTGCTGGACTTCACATTCTCCTCCAGCTACTTTCCATTTTTTTTTGCTCCTCTTTATTCCAAAACTCCTTGAAAGAGTTCTTTATATTCACGGCCTTCCCTTTCTCATTCCTTATTTTCCCCTCAACTCATTCCATTCAGGCACCATGCCTGAGACTGCATTCTAGAGGGACTGCTTTGCTCATGTTAAGTTTGAGTTGCCAAGTCGGCATGCAAACAGAGACAATGAGTAAACAGGCTTGAAGCTCAGAAAAAAGTTTAGGACTGGAGATATTAATACGGACCCTTCAATATATTGATGTTATGGCAGAGACGACTAGGTGCTTATAAAATATTCTTTCTCTTCTGTCTCCTTAGTACAGAACTTGAATCTTAGCTGAGCATACTGCTTCCTGAAATAAAAGCCACAACTACTAATCTCCATCCCAGCAAAATAGAAGCACAATGACTGAGTCTAGCCATTGAACTAATGAGAAAAACATGCAAATGTGTGTGTGTGTGTGTGTGTGTGTGTGTGTGTGTGTGTGTAGTGGGAGTGGGGGGGTGCTTGCAAAAAGATTCCTTGAAAAAAGCTGATCTGCTGGGAAAGGTTCCTTTTCTCCTTTCCTTCTTCTTGGAATGTGTAGATGATGCCTAGAGCTAAATCAGCCATCTCAGATCCTAGATGAACCTGAGAGTGGAAGCCAACTGCTACAATGATAGAACAGAAAATCAGCTCTATGACTTTGTGTATCTGCCATATTAGCTATGAACTGACCCCTAGTGGGTAAGAGAATGAACTCTAAAGTGTGTGGAACATAATTCACTAGGGAACAGATGGTATTTAATACCACTGAGCTGGACGAGATCATTAGGAAATGAGTGGAGATGTAGAACAAAAGAGAACCACGCTAGAGCCTATGGAACTCTAACATCCAAAGGAGGACGAGGATCTAGAAGAGGAAATTGTCAATGAGGGATCAACAAGGTAACAGGAGAGCCAGGCCAGTGTGATGTCCAAGAAGCAGGTGAAGAAGATTTTTAAAGTAAGAAGCAATATTAATTGTCAGGTGCAGTTCATAGGTCAAGTATGATGAGAACCGAGAACTGACCATTGGATTTAGCAACATGGAGGTCACTGGTGACCTGACAGTGTCAAATTCAGAGGAGGGGAGGTGGTGGGGAGCCTGATCTGAATGAGTATAAGAGAGAATGAGAGGAGAGAAAGACAAAGCACAAGCAACTTTTTGTTTTGTTTCAAAGAAGAGCAAATAGTTGGGGCAATAGCTGGAGTAGTAGACTCAAAATATTTTGTTTGTTTTAAGATAAGAAAAATAATAGCATGTTGGGTGCTGTGGGAATGATTTAATTTAATGATGCAAGAATGAGAAGGTAGAATGGTTGGTGTGATATCTTTGTTTAAATCAAGTTGCTCTCTGAGATTAACTCTAATAATCACTTAAATTATGTTTTCATAACCAGCTCTCATGTAGCTAATTTTTCTGTTCTTTTTTATTTAGCATGATTTTAAAAATAATAAATTAATGCATTAAAAAAAGGCATAAGAATTTTAAAGGGAATTCTTGATTAACAAACAATTAACATATATTCTAATTTAAATTTATGTCAATTATATCATTTAGATTATTTTTAATTAAATTTATTGGGGTGACATTGGTCAACATGAGCATACAGGTTTCAGGTGTGGGTTTCTATGTTATAAGATCTGTATATTGCTCCATGTGCTCACTAGCCAAAGTAGATTCTAAATGCTTCAAATACATACAAATGTAAATCTCCAATGTATTGGAATAAGTATGAGCTGAAGACAAAAGAAAAGGAAAAAAGTGCAATTTGTATCTAAGTATGATATAGTTTGCCCTGCAATGTGTAAGGCACGATTTTGAGTTTGTCTTTCCTGTGGGAATTATAGCACAAATACAATTTTAAAATTACTGCCTTTAGGCAGTGCCCTTGGCAGTCCCAGATCTGTCTGTTGCTTCAACAGTGTTTGGATGGAACAGACGCAGGGATGCCCCTTCTTCCAGCCTCTGGCCACTCTCCTGAATCTTATCCAGTCACCATCTTCAGAACCACCTCTGGGACCAGCCAACACACCAGGTTTTTCTCCTACCTTAGCTCCTTATTGCCGGACAGCCATGAGCTCCCAAATTCCTCAGAATTATTCCACCGAGGTGGAGGCTGCGGTCAACCGCCTGGCCAGTCTGCATTGCGGGCCTCCCACACCTCCCTCTCTCAGGGCTTCTATTTCAACCAGGACGATGTGGCTCTCGAGGACGTGGGCCACTTCTTCCCCCAGTTGGCGGGGAAGAAGCCTGAGGGAGCTGAGTGTCTCTTAAGTTGCAAAACAAGCGCAGTGGCCGCATTCTCTTCCAGGATGAGTGGGCCAAACTCAGGATGCCATGGAAGCCGCCCTGGCCTTGGAGAGGAACCTGGACCAGGCCCCTTTGGAGCTGCAAGCCCTGGGTTCTACCCGCACAGACCCTCAGCTCTGTGACCTCCTGGAGAACCACTTCCGGGGTGAGGAGGTGAAACTCATCAAGAAGCTGGGCGACACCTGACTCACATCTGTAGGCTGCCCGGCCCCGAGGCGGGGCTGAGCCTTCGAAAGGCTCACCCTCAAGCAGGACTAGGAGCCTTTGGAGCCCAGAGGCCTTTGAGAGGTCCCTCTGCATCCCCCTGGTGTCTGGCTTTTACCTGAGCCTCTTCCCGAAACTACTAGCCATTCTTTTAACCACCCTGAAGCCCTCTCCCATGCATTGGACCAAATGAAACAGTAAAGCTTTTTGCAGCAAAAACATAAATAAAAAATTACAGCCTTTAAAAAGTGCTTAGAGTGCCACCCAGTATCAGATAAGGATAGAGATGACTGCAATGTGAACACTGAGCCTTTAGTATTTATAATGTTTCAGGGAAACTGGGACTGTGTCAAGACTAGAAGGTGGATTCTTTAACTTGAAATGGGTATTTGGATTATAAGCCTCTGAGAAGGAACTAGGGTGACCCCTGCTGGGGAGATGAAGCAAAGGGCTTTCCATTCAGGGCCAGGCTTCAGGTAAACAGGAAGTTGCCATTCAGAAATTTACACGATGAGGATTTAGAATAAGAAAAGAAAAAGAATCCAAGAGGAAGTGATCATAAATGGCAGGCTGGAGTAATAAGCCTTCTAGAAAAATAAGGGGGAAAAAAGTCATAGCAAGAAAATGATCATGGTACATGAAACTCCAAATGGGTTAATTAATATGCAGATTTTGGTTCTTGATCCCCCTAAAGGACATTTGTGACTTTCCTAAGAGTTTACAGACCCTACAGAGGTCAAGAAACCTTTCTAGGAGAAGACAATATTCTTTGAAATGTGCAGATGGTAAATCTGCTACACAAAAACTCCTGAGAGACTTTTCATAATTTCAGAGAAACATTGGTGTTAAAAAGAAGTCTGAGGAGAGGAGATGGCAATAGGACTGATGCCACAGGGCTGGGAAGGCTGGGAAAAGTGATGGGCCATCAGTGATCCCTTACTCCACAATTTATAAATCGCTATGCCAAGTTACATTTTAATTCGTTTCTGTCTCACTTCAGACAGTTATACCTAATAGATAAAGTAAAGGTGAAATTGAAATTGGAATGAGAGCAAGAAAGATTAGTGCTGTAAAATTAAAGACTTGATAGGTAGGATTGTTAGCCTGAAATATATGACCCAGAGCACCCACAGATGGCTTTCACGGGACCCACAATTCTGAGGAAAAATATTTTTTTCTTCTATGTCTCCCCAATATTTAAAATAACAGTTAGGGGAGAAAAAGGTTTTGTGCAGCTTGTATTTTTTTATTAAAACTTTGTTTTATAATAAACAAGTAAAAAGCAGATGTGAAGCAATGTAATTTATAATTGTCGTCATTGTCCAGTTATAATACCCACAAGGCCTTCCTTTGATGTGAATTGAAAATATGATATGCCATTATAATTATAAACATTTATCTATTTACTAGAGGCCCGGTGCACAAAAATTTGTGCACTTGGGGGGGAGGGGTCCCTCAGCCTGGCCTGTGCCCTCTCGAAGTCTGGGACCCCTTGGGGGATGACCACCTGCTGGCTTAGGCCTGCTCCCCGGGGGATTGGGCCTAAG
>NW_005357159.1:1486345-1488710 GCF_000412655.1 Myotis brandtii
GGATGATGGCTGTTTGCAGCTGGTCACACCCCCTTCAGGGTGGGGGTCCCCACTGGGGTGCCTGGCCAGTCTGGGTGAGGGGCTGAGGGCCGTTTTCAGGATGGCCGGTGACTGAAGCTCCTAGCCTCTCCTTTTTTCTTTTTTTTTTATTCTGGGATTTATTTACCTTCTATAATTGAAACTCTGTTGCCATCCTGCTCGCTCCAGTTCTGAGGCCGCGGCCGGCTGAAAGCAGGTATTTGGGGTTTGTTTAGCTTCTATAATTGAAACTTCGTTGCTTTCAGAGCTCAGAGCTGGGCCGCAGCAGGCGGGGAACCTTGGCTTCCTCCATCACTGGAGCAAGCAAGCCTCCTGCTCGCTTCAGCTGTGTGGCTGCCGGCCGCCATCTTGGTTGGTGGTTAATTTGCATATTGCCCTGATTAGCCAATGGGAGGTGTAGCGAAGGTACGGTCAATTACCCTTTTTGTCTTTTTTTAGATAGGATACCTTGATACTCTAAGAAATACCACCTCCCCCCCCCCCAAAAAAAGAAGAATATGCATAGCTCCTTGAGTTTTATTTGTACCATTGAACATAATGAAACACAAAAGTCAGAAGGAGCCTTGGGTGACAAGATTCTTACCAATGGGAATGGAAGTCAGCAAAGCTGAAATAACCCCTTACATCCTGAAAACACATTGCACGGTCTGCTTCTTTTTTCCTAAGTAAAAGGCTCAATTAGAAAACGTTAAAACGATACCAAAATTGGTTTTGCCTCAACACAAATAGTGTCTGCAGAATTGCTTGCTGCATTACCAGAGCGTTGTGTGACAAGATTCTTACCAATGGGAATGGAAGTCAGCAAAGCTGAAATAACCCCTTACATCCTGAAAACACATTGCACAGTCTGCTTCTTTTTTCCTAAGTAAAAGGCTCAATTAGAAAACGTTAAAACGATACCAAAATTGGTTTTGCCTCAACACAAATAGTGTCTGCAGAATTGCTTGCTGCATTACCAAAGACCTTAGTGAAGCCATATGTCTTGGTAATGGTTAAGCTGCCTTGTGCCTTGGAGGAAAATTTAAAAACTAAAACAATGCCTCTGTCAAATGTTCTCATCCATGCATGGCCAGCGTGGCTCAGTGGTTGCCTATGAACCAGGAGGTCATGGTTCAATTCCCAGTCAGGGCACATGCCCGGGTTGTGGGCTCAATCCCCAGGGTGGGGTGTATAGGAGGCAGCCAGCCATCAGTGATAGTTCTATCCCTCTTTCCCTCTCCCTTCCTCTCTGAAATCAATCAATCAATATTTTAATGCTCTCATTCATTCCAGAACCACTAAAATCAATTCCAATATTTTGAAGCAGATCGTAGAGGAATTGCCATCTCTCTTCAAAATGAAAGTATTGACTTTTCATGGAGCCAAGTCCTGATTCTCGTGTTATTTGCACAAGGACAGCATGCAGTGAGGATTCCTATTTTGGGAGCCCTTTTGGAAAGTTCAAAGGCCTGCTATGGTTTTGAAATTGTAAAAACATTATTTGTCAAACAAAACTTCAACTCAAACATTAGTAGTTGGTACTGGGCATGGTTGGAGAGCCAGCAGTGCTTGGCAGCACCTCTGGCTATTCTGCCTTGGACAAGAAACTCTGCGTGTCACTGAGAGTCATTCCATTCCACATTGGCTAGCCTTAGTGTCAAAGGCAAATCCTGAATAAATTTGTTTACTAACACAAAAGGCATCAACCTATTCAGTGTCAGAGTCTTGAATTTCTGTCTTTTCAAGTGTTGTTAGGAAAGTAGAATGAAGTTCTCCTCTGCTATGCAGAAATCCCCTTGTTGTCTAAAAGGTAATTCTAGTAGCACTTAATTGAATTCGAGATAGATAACTCTTATTCGGCCTTAAGATCTCACATTAAAAAACACTTCTTTGGCCCTAACCAGTTTGGCTGAGTGGATAGAGTGCTGGCCTGCAGACTGAAGAGTCCCAGGTTCGATTCCAGTCAAGGGCCCATGCCCGGGTTGCAGGTTTGATCCCCAGTAGATGGCATGCAGGGGACAGCCGATCAATGATTCTCTCTCATCATTGATGTTTTTATCTCTCTCTCCCTTTCCCTTCCTCTCTGAAATCAATAAAAATATATATTAAAAACAAACAAACAAAAAACCACTTCTTTGACCCAGCCAGTGTGGTTCAGTGCTTAAGTGTCAACCTATGAACCAGGAGGTCACGGTTCGATTCCTGGTCAGGGCACATGTCCAGGTTGTGGGCTTGATCCCCAGTGTGGGGGCATGCAGGAGGCAGCCAATCAATAATTCTCTCTCACCATTGATGTTTCTATCTCTCTCTCCCTCTTAATTCCTCTCTGAAATCAATAAAAATATAT
>NW_005357159.1:1488773-1506664 GCF_000412655.1 Myotis brandtii
ATGGGGGGGAGGAAAGGGACATATGTAATACTTTCAACAACAAAGAATTATTTTAAAAAACACACAAAACACTTCTTTGGGGTCATATCCCTCCATTATTACCTCTCACAGAAACATATACCTTTCCTCCATAGTAATTTTGTATTTGTGATTGTGACTATTTGATTAATATTTTTTCCCCACTAGACTATAGGCTCAATGAGGTAGGAGACTAACTCAATATATTTGATCATTTTATCTCTAGCACATAGTGCAGTGCTGGCACATAGTGTTCCCAATGAATATTTAGAAATACATGAATGAATGAACAAGCAAATAAATGGCAGGAAACAGTTTTTCCACAGCCTTCTAAATATGTGTCCATTTGAATAATAACAAAACGTGGCTGCCCTTATTATAAGGCTTTATTGGAAGTAAGCCAATTCTCACAAAAATCTTATCAAATAGATACTATTTGGTAAGTGGATTTCCACTGATGAGGAAATCCAGGCATCTTGAGGCAAGTTGCTAGCTTAATTTCCCATGGTTAGTGAAGGTGGAGCCAAGCTTCAGCTAGTCTAAATTTGGAATGCATACTCCTAACTCAACGTCCCCTAGTCCCCTATGTACTCACTCCTAGGGGAGTTACTGGAAAACTACGTAACTCTTTGGATGACGCTACCTCTCTGGAGTGAATGGTGGAGGTAGACAGCTATGGAAACTTGACAGACCTGGGGGAAGTTTTCCTGCCAGCTAGCAATTCCTCTGCAGGAAGAAACCTCTAGAACTGGGAAACACTGCAGAACTCTGCATGTTACTTCTGCTCAAAATACCATATAAACAGTATCCATGAAGCAGATCTTGACTAAGATGCCCTCAATGACTAGAGGGAAAAAAAAAAGGAATCCAACATGCTTGAGAATTCTAACATTCTGATTCAAAACAACCCTCACCTGGAAAAGCAAGCAGTGGAACTTTTGATTTCATCTGCAATATCTACCCTTGTAATCAGGGATTTCATAACATACTGCCATCGGACTTAGAGCTGACATTCATAGAATGTCAAAAATGACAAGTGTCCCCATGCCAGTGACCATTCCAAGCTAAAGTTCTTATCAAAGTCTTTTTTAAAGCTGTGCTATATCCAAGTATAGGTGATACAGTAGGCAGTTAGGCAGACATGAGCTGAGTAGAAATGATAGGCCAGGTATGGAAGGTCACCCAGGGTGGAGGGCCCTGGGTGCCTAGCATTGGGTAGGATCTGACCCCCAGGTTGACCTTTCCTCCCTCAGCATATCGCTGGTCATGAGGTTTAGACTCCCTGACCTTTCATTTTGCTAGTCATGTGGTTTAGACCCCCTGAGCTTTCGCATTGCTAGTCATGAGGTTTAGACCCCCTTAGAGGAGTAACAAGGGGGCAGGAGAATAGCCTCATCTGACTCCATATAATCCCTTGCAGGACTATGCCCTTAATCATTAAGCCCTCAGGACAATGAGGCTCTGGCCTGCATCAAATTATCTTAGAAACGATGCCTCAGGTCTGTTGACCACAAAGACAGAGTTTTGGTCAAACTAGAGATAATATCTAGCCCTCAGTTGGGTTTCAGCTCCAGGCCCAGAAAAGCAGCAAAACCAGATGAAGCGATGCCGTGACTAACATCAGGACCAGCTGCAACGATGAGTGACCCCCTACCCTAGTGCCCACCTATCAGTAGAGACCACCACCCTGAAAGGACACACCTGGAAAGCTGGTGAATATTCTATTGAGATTCTCGCTCTACTCCCTTCTTATACAGCTCACTTCTATCCCTGTGACTTTCTAAATAAACTCTCACTTGTGTTTGAGTCTTGGCTCTGAATTCCTTCTTAGCCAATTTCAAGGACCAGGGTCTATCTGGTGCCATTCTCCATTAACATAAGTAAATAAAACCAAAGAGAATAATATTGAACTCATAAACTATTAGTGTGGTGGAATTAGATACTTTTATAATCAAAAGAAGCTATTCTCTGTTCCAAGAACAATTAAGTACTTCTGGTGCCTTGAGGTAGACTGTTATATAAATCAGTAAGCCCTTGCAGGGTAGCTCAGTTGGTTAGAGCGTTGTCCCAGTATGCCAAAGTTGTGGATTCTATCCCTGATCAGGGCATATACAGGAATCAGCCAATGAATGCATAAATGGATGGAACAGCAAATCAAGGTTTTTCTCTCTCTCCTTTTCTCTCTCTCTCTCTAAAAGCAATAAATAGATTTTAAAATAAGTCAAAGATGACCTCTGTGTATTAGCCCCTAAGTTGTTTAGTTTTTCTCTGCAGGCTGCGAACAACTATCTCAAAAGCCCCTTGGTGCCAGGCTCAAATTTGCATACATCCAATTATTTAAAAAATAGCCAGAACAATAGAAATTTTAGACACTTTGTATCTGCCTGCTTTCTTACCCCAAAAACTTCACCCCACAGCATTACCTATGAATAAGACAGGGCCTTGCAGAGATAAGCCCCTAAGCCAATGCTGCCAGGGGAGCTCTCAAAACCCAGAGACTCCTGGTAAGCTCCCTCTCTCATTCCTCTCTCCCCTGGGAGGTCCCTAGTCTTCCTCTTCCTCGAAGGTGGCCCTTTGCAGTAAGCCTCTGGGTGGTCTCATGCTGTGAGGGACTTTCCCTCTCATGCAACCTTGGTCAAATGCCATCCAATAAAGCTTCTGTGTTACTGCTTTTCTCCCTCACCCTTTTCCTTGAACAGCCCCACATTTCTCAAAGCCCTGCACAGACTAATTACAAATTCAGTGGAAAAGTTGCAAAATGCTGCCAATCATGAGTAAGCTATAACTATGGAAAGAAACATTGTGAAATGCATCTGTTATACAAAATTCAACTGAGTAAATTTGAAGATCTAATTGGGTTTATTAAGGGATTCGTGAATCAGGCAGCACCCCATCTGGCAACTACATGAAAGTTTATTATAGGAAGAGGGGAGGGCAAGGGAGCTCCTACAAAAGAAAAGAAAGGATTGCTTTTAGACCAGGACAACTTTTGGGGAGAAGGGAATGGTAAGGGTTTTTATCATGCAGATTGCCTCTTCTTTCTCTGGGGGAAAGTTGTGGAGAGAACCCACGTGACAGATTAATTTACTGGTGCTTAACTAGAAAATTCCAGAGAAGTTGGTCAGGATTACAATTCTAGGAGAAGTTGAAACTGCAGTTAGAGCAGGTATGAAATTTAGGTTTAGTTTCATGGGCTTGTAGCACAAGGGATGCCATTTTGGGCCTGTGATTTTCTCTTTAGCCCATCTAAAGTTGGGTGATTGTTATCTGAGATTATTAAGGAGAGAAAAGATGCAGGAATTTTACAAACATTCAAAAGATGATAATTTGGGCTAAGTAACCAAATACGTTTCAAACCAATAAATTGTTTCTATTTCCACCATATAGTCAATGGAAATGGATCTTGATCTTCCTCCTGTCATTTACTAATTGTGCACACTTGAGCAAATTTTTCTTTTAAATCTCTTTGAACTTCCAGTTCTGTACCAATAAAATGGAGATAATCATATTTATTGTGAAGTTATTGTGAGTTATTGTAAATATCAGCACCTGGGCCGAAACCGGTTTGGCTCAGTGGATAGAGCGTCAGCCTAAGGACTGAAAGGTCCCAGGTTTGATTCCGGTCAAGGGCATGTACCTGGGTTGTGGGCACATCCCCAGTAGGAGATGTGCAGGAGGCAGCTGATCGATGTTTCTCTCTCATCGATGTTTCTAACTCTCTATCTCTCTCCCTTCCTCTCTGTAAAAAATCAATAAAATATATTTTAAAAAAAAATATATCAGCACCTGGTACCTAACAGTTTTCCAAATTTGTTAGCTTTCCACCATATATGTAATGAAAACTCGTTTTTTCTTTACAAGGATACTATCGCATATGATGGTATATGCCATTGATCTTTACAAACAGGGAGAGCATTTTCAGCAATAATTTACTAAAGAAAATGCTAACAGTTCAAAAGGTAGAGATGGAATAAGCCACTTGCTTATGAAAAAGGCTATTCTTATACCCCCACCCCACCCCCTTGCCTTAAAAGAAGTCTTTGCCCAAACAATTAAGTGAGTTGAAGAGTTTCCTTCTGGTTTTCAGTAGTGCTTTGGTCTAGTGTGGAAGTCAATGTGGTCTAGTGGCTAGACCAGGGGTGAGCAAACTTTTTGACTCGAGGGCCACAATGGGTTCTTAAACTGGACCGGAGGGCTGGAACAAAAGCATGGATGGAGTGTTTGTGTGAACTAATATAAATTCAAAGTAAACATCATTACATAAAAGGGTACGGTCTTTTTTTTTTTTTAGTTTTATTCATTTCAAACGGGCCGGATCCGGCCTGCGGGCTGTAGTTTGCCCACGGCTGGGCTAGACAGAACAAAGGTCTTGGGGCTAGCTGATTCCAGCACAGTGTAGGGGCGACTAGCACAAAATCATCCAAGCTGAGACCCCTGTAAATCCTTTGACCTCCCCAGCCCCGGTCAAACCTAGGACAACACAGTGAAATGTGCTAGAGGCAGGTTATCCATTCCTGAGAGTAAAACATATATCAAAGGGGCTGAAGCAGCATGAGAACTTAAAAAAAAAAAAGGCACAAACTGTCAGCAAAATAAACTCTGAATGCAGGAGCAAAATATGAGAATAGAAATATTGCTGCACATCAAAATCCAAATATCTGAATCATGGAGATGACAATTCCCCATGTCCTTCATTGCTAGATATTTAAGCGTTCAAGATGCCAAGCAGAACTGTAAATTCTGATGTTTGAAGTGTTGTTTCAGAAAAACAAGTGGAAGAGATTCCTTACATAAACAAAAGGACCCCTTTCAATCTAAACTTTTACCATGTGTGGAAGAGAGGATAGTCTATTTTGCTTAGGGCCTCACACTTAACTTTAAAACATTGTAAAGGGTTTTGTTCTATAGCTATCTAATCCAAGACAAAGACCTGGAAAATATTTGCTATAGAAAAAAGCAGGATGGAAGAATGTAGTCAGGATAGAGCCTAAATACTAAAAGAGATCTTAGGATGTCCAGCTTCTATATGGATTCACCCTGCATTCTAGACCCCAAATAACATTTAGATCATATTTTAAATCCATCAGGTTGTCAAAACATACACATAAACGTGCAACATCCAAAAATCTCTGCAACACATGTCTAAGGATCTAATGCCATCTAAAGGAAGCTGTGGCAAATTGCAAAATAAATACATGACTTAAAGCTTTTCATTCTGGAAATAAACATAAATAAGATGTTCTTAGCTTAATATTATTAACTAGAGGCTCAGTGCATGAAATTCGTGCATGGGTAGAGTCCCAAGGCCTGGCCTGCAATCAGGGCCAATCTTCCCTGGCTGCTGGCAGCCGGCCCCACTCCCCGCCACCGACACAGGTCATCCTCTGTGTGTGGGATGACTGGCGGGGCGATTGGGGCCCCGCTAGCTCGAACCCGCCTTGGCCTGGAGCTGCCCATGTCCGCCACCACCCACCCCCTGTTCCCTATTCCCCATCGGGCAATTGGAGCCTGCTGGCCGGGGGGGAGGGACCAAGAGGTTGGCCGGCAGGCCCCAATTGGGCGATTGGAGCCTGCGGGATGGGGGCAGCTCCTGCATTGAGTGTGTGCCTCCTGGTGGTCAGTGCGCGTCATAGCAACCAGTCATTCCACCATCTGGTCGATTTGCATATTATGCTTTTATATATAGATATCACTAAGCTAATAATGTTTTTAGCAGCTTGATATTATTAAGCAAGGAACCACAAATCCTGTGTTGATTCTGATGGGGAGGAAAAATAATTTTTCTTCTACCCTCCTAAACTCTTCTGGCTGGTCTAATAATATACCAATGACATACAGCAGATTAATAGGAGAAAATTGCACCATGATTTCACATAAACATAAAAATGCCAAAGACACCTCAATTCTGGACTAAGGAGAGGTAAGTAGGGAGCCTGAGATTTCAAAGGGAAGTAAGGCAATTCACAGGGAGGTGAAAGTTAACATTTAGTAAACAAATGTTTGTTGAGCCATTTTGAAACAATGAGATACAGAGAGGACTTTGATAAAATGGTCCTTGCTAAGTTCCTCCCTGTCTATCACACTAAACTCTAGTTACCTGTGACGATATCCTCCTTCCTGGAGCAAGGCCTCTATTTTAAAGTCTTTCAGGCAACTAGGGGGAAGGGCAAAGGTTTTTCCTGAGTTTTTCCTTTCTTGAAACTAACCAGCTTAAATAACCACTATCCTCAAAAGGCATATTGTAAGGTGGCGAATTTAGCTCACCCTCCGTTCCACATAATACCTATTAAAGTCAATAAAGCTTTTGTCCAAAAATTCCACAGAAGGAAAATTAAAATACAAATAACTAATCAAGAGGGGAAAATGTGAGTGTGTGTTTATCTATGTGTGTTCAGCATTGCAATAAATCAAATAAATATAATTAAAACTACACAGGGAAAATTCTTCTTAAAATTTAATGCTGGCTAAACAAAAGATGGAAGCAACCCAAGTGTCTGTTGACAGATGAATGGATAAACAGAATATGAAACAAAATGTGGTGTATACTTGCAAAGGAACGTTACTTAGCTTTCAAAAGGAAGGAAATTTTGACCCATGCTACAACATGGAGAGAGGGAGTTAGTACTTAATGGGTATAGAGGTTCAGTTTGGGAAGATAAGAGTTTTGGAAATGGATGGTAGTGATGGTTGCACAACCATGTGAATATGCTTAATGCCACAGAACTCTACACTTAAAAATGACTAAAATGGTAACTTTTATGTTATGTATATTTTACATAATTAAAAAAAATTCAGTATTAGTGTGAGAGGAATGAGATGCATTCATTAATACACTGCTGATGGAAGGAAAAAGTCATGTCATAATTCTGGAAAATAATGTGACAATATGTAGCAAGAAATACTTTCATGTTTATATCTTTTAATTTATTAGTTCTATATCCAGACTCCATCCAAAATATATATAACAGAGATATGATCAAAGAATTGTGTGCAGGGATGGTCATCAAAGCCTTGCCTATTATAGAGAAAAATAGAAAACAAATTACAAATCCTATAACAGGGAGATAAATAAACAAATTATAGAGGACTCATATAGGTTAGTGTGTTGCAATTATTATTGCTTGTGAAAAATACTTAATGACATGCACAATTAAGTGGAAAAAGGGATATTTTTATTTGATTTATTTTTGTTTGTATATATTACAAGCATTCTATTATAAGAATTTCTTACTGTTAATTGAAAAATGTGTATATATATATATACATACACAAACACACACACTAGAGGCCCGTGTGCACCGGTCGGGTCCCTCAGCCTGGCCTGTGGAATCGGGCTTAACTGGCTCTTCAACATCCCCCAAGGGGTCCCGGATTGTGAGAGGGCACAGGCCAGGCTGAGGGACCCCACCAGTGCACAATCGGGGCTGGGGAGGGACGCGGGAAGTTGGCCAGCCTGGGAGGGACCGCGGGAAGGCTCCAGGGCATGTCTGGCCCATCTCATTCAGTCCCGATGGGCCAGACCCCAGACCATCTCATTCACTCCCGATGGGTCAGACCCCAGACGCAAGCTAACTTACCAGTTGGAGCATCTGCCCCCTGGTGGTCAGTGCACGTAATAGCGAGCGGTTGAGCAAGTCTTAGATATTATTAGCATATTATGCTTTGATTGGTTGAACGGACGACTGGATGACCAGACACTTAGCATATTAGGCTTTTATTATATAGGACATACACACACAATATGTGACTTGATAAAAGTATTAAATTAATTTTCTATTTGAAATACATTATAAAGTTACTTTTACTTAAGCAAAGCCTCATAATAATTCATGTCACATTACACTAATGGCAAAAACTATATTCTAGTCTGGCCAGTGTGGCTCAGTGATTGAGCATCCACCTATGAACCAGGAGGTCACAGTTCGATTACCGGTCAAGGCACATGCCCGGGTTGCAGGCTCGATCCTCTCTCATCACTGACATTTCTATCTCTCTCCCTCTCCCTTTTTCTCTGAAATCAATAAAAATATTTTTTTAAAAAACAAAACTAAACTCTGTTTTAACTTACAAGAAATCCATTAATAATGTTTAAGGCTTTTGTTAAAATATAACTAGTCCTTTATTTTGCAGAAAAAAAGTTATTTGGACATTCAAATTTTAAAAAAAAATTTACATCATATTTCCACTGTGAGGATCCACTATGAGTGAAATTGTAATAGGCCCTTAATAGACTAAATAAGTTGTATCTAAAACCACCATCTCTTTTCAGCCACCATTAGACTTTGCTTGAACTTAAATGGCTTATTCTTTAAAATAAAAATAAACATTTGTCTCTATGCTAAAGATAATGTTTTAAAATAAAACAAACAAAAAAAGAAAATAGAGAGTTTTGGAGGGGAATGAGTAGAGTGATAAGGAAAGGTGACCTTTGAGGATATATGAAGGAATTGAGGGAGTAAGTCATGTATTTAGATATCTAGGTAAAAGGCGAAGGGCATTCCAGACACATGCAAAGGTCCTGAGGTAAGAGAGTGCCTGTGTCGGAGGAAAAACAGCAAGGAGGCCGGTGTGTCTACAGAAGAATGAGCAAGAATGATTTCAGACATTTTCAAAGACCAGAGAGGTAGAAGGAGTCGGAGCACATATAGAACTGCCTTGGCTTTTATTCCACGAAAATGCCTGTGAAGCCTGGAGACATAAATATCTATTCATGCTATTTTATTTTTTATAGATTGAAGATGCCCTTGATAGCATTATACATATTAGCCTATGTTTTCAGACTTTATGAACATCCTGAAATGAGACAGGAAGTCATGGGGAGGGTCAACTGGATGATACATCTATGCTTCATGTCTGGCCCATCCACAGGTCAGCCTAGAGAGGTTCCCATGGTGAAGGCAAACCAATCAGACAGCAAGTGGAAATGGCCATACACTTTTTCAAGCCTCTGCTTGAAGCCATCCTATTGGTCAAATCAAGTCTTAAAAAGTCTCACCCAGAATGGGAAAGTACTGCAAAGTTACCAGGGCATGGATAGAGAAAGGGGTGAAGAAGTGGAGCCAATGATGAACACAGTGCCTGGTTGGGAAGGAACTGCTGCAGATTCCTCTCCTTTCTGAGCCGGATGAGAGCCCAAGGACCTATGTTACAGAGTACCAATGCCAGCATCTAAAACCCATAGTTTCCATGGAAAAGGTGGTTCTCAAAAATAGGTAGACCCCTGGGAGGAAGGTGAATATGTCTGGGTCCAATAGCCAGGGAGAGGATGAATAAACAGAACTCCCAGAATAATCCCTTATTAAAAGAGAGCTGCTGTAAGAGAACTAAAAGTGTAATGAGAACTCCAAAGGAGTTCATGAACGGTGCAAATGAACTAGGAATTTAGCATATTAATACAAAGAGATGTTTAAAGTTGAAACTCAAATTATGGGCATGAAGATCAAATGAAAGAGATCTCAAAGCATAGAACAAAAAATACTGAGAGATAGAAATCATTAGGGAAATGGGAAGACAGGTCCAGAAGACCCTACATGAATCATAGGCATTCCACAGGGCAATAAAAAGAAATAATAGGAAAAAGTCCATAATTAAACATAGCAGAAGAAAATTTCCTTGAGCTGAAGAAAGATATGCAGATTGAAAAGGTTCACTGAATTCCAGATGGTTTTTAATAAGAAAAGATACATTTCTGGGCATATTCTGGTAAACTAGAAACTCCAAGGATTTTGGATAAATCAAAGCTCCTACTCAGAAAAGAATTTTTACTTACAAAGGAAGAAAGACAAACTACTTCTGACTTCAAATCTGTAATATCAGAAGCCAGAAATTAGTAGACTAATATCTACATATTATTATAAAAAGAACTGAAACTCTAGGATATTTTACATAGATTAAAAAAATAATTGGCTCACTGGGGAACAAAGTTATAACCAGAGATTCAGAGAATATACCACCCCCGTATTTAATCTGAGAAAAATACTTGAGAGTACCCTCGGAGATCCCCTGGATCTGTCTCTTGCTTCAATAGTGTGTGGACAAACAGACCCAGGATGCCCTTTCCAGCCTCCAACCACCCTCCTTTTTTAAATACACACACACACACACACACACACACACACACACACACACTGCTTTCAGGGAGGAAGGGAGAGGGAGAGAGAGATAGAAACATCAATGATGAGAGAGAATCATCGATTGGCTGCCTTCGGCATGCCCCCTACTGGGGATTGAACCTGCAACCTGGGCATGTGCCCTGACTGGGAATTAAACAAGTGACTCCTTGGTTCCTGCGTTGATGCTCAACCGCTGAGCCACACCTGGCCAGGCAACCCTCCAAGTTCTTTTCCAGTCATCACCTTCAGAACCACCTCAGCCATCCTCAGCCTTCGAGACCAGCCAACACCATTTGCTGACCTTAATTCCTTATTACCAAACCATGAGCTCCCAAATTAATCAAAATTATTCCACCGAGGTGGAGGCTGCTGTAAACGGCCTGGCCAACCTGCATCTGTGGGCCTCCTACACCTACCTCTCTCTGAGCTTCTATTTCAACCTTGATGATGTGGCTCTGGAGGACGTGGGACACTTCTTCCGAGAGTTGGCGGAGAAGAAGTGCAAGGGCGCTGAGCATCTCTTAGAGATGCAAAACCAGTGCAGCGGCTGCATTCTCTTCCAGGACGTGCTGAAGCCTCCCAAGACGAGTGGGCAAAACTCAAGATGCCATGGAAACTGCCATGGCCTTGGAGAAGAACCTGGACCAGGCCCCTCTGATCTGCAGGCCCTGGGTTCTACCTGAGCAGACCCTCATCTCTGTGACCTCCTGGAGAACCACTTCCGGGGTGAGGAGGTGAAACGCATCAAGAAGCTGGGCAACCACCTGACTCACCTCCACAGGCTGGCAGGCCCCAAGGCAGGGCTGAGCGAGGATCTCCTTGAAAGGACCCCCCTCAGGCAGGACTAGGAGCTTTTGGAGGCCAGAGGCCTTTGAGGGGCCCCTCTGCATCCCCCTGGTGTCTGGCTGTTGTCTGAGCCTCTCTCTCTCCCCCGGAAACCACTAGCCATTCTTTTTATTTTTAAATATGTTTTTATTGATTTTTAGAGCGAGGGTTAGAGAGATACAAACATTGATGAGAGAGGAACATCATCAACTGGCTCACACACGTGCACACACACACACACACACACACACACACACACACACACACACACACAGTGTGGATCTAACCCACAGCCCCGGCATGTGCCCTGACAGGAATCCCCACCAGAGACCTCTTGATTCCTGGGTTGATACTCAATCTCTGAGCCTCACCTGCCGGCCCACTAGTCCTTCTTTTAAATATCCGAGGGCCCTCTCCCATGCTTGGGACCACTTGGAAACAATAAAGCTTTTTGCAGCAAAAAGAAAAAAGAAAAAGAAAAATACTTGAGAAATATCTCTAAGCAAACAATATGTAAATCAGAAGAGAGGCCTAAGTATTGAGCAAACAAGGTAGAAGACCATGCAGCCTGCATATATTGTTGCATTCCTAGGGGATGTCTCATGGCAAAGAAGTCTCAGGAGCACAGATCTTCCTATTGCCCGTACTTTGTGGGACAGTGCAGAGACTTCTGGCTGAATCAGCCTGTAGGAGAGGGATCCCAACCTCTGGGCTATGAGACTTTTAAGTTGCATTATTCAGAAGGTTTCAGCCCCTCCACCCCACTGCCAGGCATGATCAGCAATATGACAAGGCAGAAACTTCATTCTAACTCCATCTGACCAGTTCAGCATTGTCCCTTTACTTCCTGACATGAGATGGGGCATGGAGTCCAATCCTGGAAGCTATATGATGTTGTGAGGGGTTGTATGACTCAGCACCTCAACATTCACAGTTGGGGGAGCACCAATCCATACTCTGGTGTGATCAGGATAGGAAAGCCAGTCTAACACCCCACCAATTCTGATTCCTAAGTTTGGCCTCTAGACTTCATATTTCACTCTGTCAACACTCTCTAGCAACCATTGTGGCAGTAAGGCTGGTCACTCTAGGTGACACTGGAGGTGATTAGGAATGACCTAGGTCAGTGATGGCGAACCTATGACACGCGTGTAAGAGGTGACATGCGAACTCATTTTTTTGGTTGATTTTTCTTTGTTAAATGGCATTTAAATATATAAAATAAATATCAAAAATATAAGTCTTTGTTTTACTATGGTTGCAAATATCAAAAAATTTCTATATGTGACACGGCACCAGAGTTAAGTTAGGGTTTTTCAAAATGCTGACACGCCGAGCTCAAAAGGTTCGCCATCACTGACCTAGTGTGAGCCCCATAATACAGATAATATAGTGCTCAAAGCAGACAAAGAGGCCATTTGTGAGAACATCCTGAGAGGCACACATGTGAGCCCCATAATACAGATAATGTAGTGCTCAAAGCAGACAAAAGAGGCCATTTGTGAGAACATCCTGAGAGGCACACATTATCCAATCTGAAATATAAAACAAAGCTAGCATCTAGGGTGGTGGTAATGTCCTGTGTTGCTAGTCTCTGGGTTGCCTCAATGTCCTATGCTTGGCTTCTCAGCTTTTCTATCACTGTTTTGTGACCATTTAATTATCTGAATTAATATCCCTCTTGTAAAAGAACTTGAGTGGTTTCTGTTTTCCTGACTGGACTCAGAAGGAAACATATGTGTATTTCATTATAAAAGACCTCAAACTCTTTTGGAAGTAGATAGAAGTTTTTTAAAATAAAAGATATTAAAATCATCTAAATACTTGAAAATTTTATCACACTGCCCCTTTTAAAAGTCAGTTATTGATTTTATAAAATATAAAAAAGTCCTTTAATGTAAGATGGTGTTATTATTTACATGAATACTGTTGAGTGATTTTTCTTGTAATGCAGCAAAGAAATAACCTTTTACATTTTAGTCTCTTGATATATACAATGGATGTAGGTAATCTTTTGATGGATGAAATTTCACAAACCCACCCAAAGAAGTCTATTTCCCAAATTTTATATTTGACTAAGCCCTAACTAAATTCTTCCAGGCATTTTTTTTTCTCCTTAAAATTGCATGTGAAGTTGCAAGTGATCCAGATGTTACTGATTTGTTTATAGTTAAGCAATCAGCATTGTTTGGTAAAAAACATTTGAAGGCCTATGATGCTTTTCAAATATCTTTATCCTTTGAAGATGAAGGTTGAGTCCTGCCAAAGCTAAGTGAAACTTGAACTTTACAAGACTCAAGTCCAGTGAACCTAAGACATTTTAAATTTGCACAATACCCAATGCTAACTAATGTTTTCACATCTGGCTCTTGGTACAAAGCCATGAAAGAACAGTAGGTTATTCACTTATTTTTATTTTTTGGTGGTTAGGGGGTTGATGGTGAATTCTAGTCTGGTGAAGGTTCCTCTTCACTCACAAATTATATTTAACGATTTATGATTTTGACCAGATGGTTTCAAGATTACACTGTATTGTCATGCAAAAATGCAGCCAATGTTTTTGGCTTCTATTCTGAAACAATGTTTTCTTTCTTTTTTTTTTTTTTTTACTGATCAAATGAGATAACCAGTTGCCAAATGATGCCTAAACATTGTTTTCCACTTATCCAATTTTAGTAAGCTGATGTACAGCCAAAGGTCTTTGAAGAATTTAAGTATATTAAAAGAAGAAAAGCCCAACAGTATGGCAGAGTGATTGAACACAAGTTTTTGCGTCAGTAAGACTGGGGTGTGGATCCTAGCTGTACTAGTTACATGAATATCCTTCTGTGTAAGTGAAGATAAGAATAATAGCTGTCTCATGGAACTATGATAATTAAAAGGGACAATATATGTGAAAAACTGAGTATATTGCCTGGCACATGCCATATGTTCAACTAGCTATTACTATTTTAATACATTTTCAGAACAAACTTTCTCCATGTTAGAAAATCTTTTTGTACAAGATGAAAGACAGCGATAAGACATCTCTAAATGTGGGCAGAACCAGTGAAACTTTTGTGGATCAGTGAACAGTTTGTTCACCTGTATACCGTATATTTTCCTTTTGTTTCACTTTTATTGATTTTTTTCAAATAGTACATCTACATGGTTTGAAGTTCAAAAACTACTAAGAAATATTCAATGAAAGAGCTCCCTTTCATCCCTGTCCCCCTGTTACCCAGCTCTCCTGCTTATGAGGCAATCAAGGCCAGCATTTTTCTGGTGAATCCATATAAGATATGTAATGCACATAAAAACAAATAAACATGATCCCTTCCTTTTACATGAATAGTAGCATGCTATACAAGTTGCTTGTTACTGCACTTACCCTTTTTGCTTTAATTATATATTGTCTATCATTCCATATCAATATGACTGCGTAATAGTCCAAACTTTATTTTAGCCAGTGCCTTATTAATAGAAATTTAGGTTGTTTCCAGGCTTTTGCTGTTACAGATAATGTTCCAACAAGTAACGTCATCTATGCATTATTTAGCATATATGTATATGCTATTTATATCAGTAGGGTAAATTTTGCAAATGTGTAGGACAAATTCCCAGAAGACCTGCTGGGTCAGAGAGTATGTGTAATTGTAATTTTGGTGATTATTTGCAAATTGTTCCCCAGAGAGATCACACCATTTTATAAAGCAACCAACAATAATATACTTGGACATTAAAAATCCATTTTCAGGGCCAGTCGCAGCCCAAAGGTTCAGCTGGCTCCAAAGTGCATGACTTGATCATATACTTTGAGCCCCACGTTCTCTTTTTCGTGTTAACCTCCAGGCAGAAGCACATCTCAGAGAGATTTCTTTTTGTTTCCATGGTGACACTTAACCTATTTAAAAACCTCAAATTATTGTCCTTAGGTTACAACAGTAAAAACTCTGGATTAAAATGTTCTACCCACTTCATGTTTTAAATAGGAAAGAGATAAGAAAAATCCTCATAGGCGAACAGTGGTGCATATACTGCTTCCTGTGCAGGGGGGTTGTTCAATTCAGGCATTTTTCTAGTGTGTATTTAGGGATATGTTCTTTTGCTCTCTGAGGTCCTCTTCAATTTTACTCTCTGGCTTTTGAGAAACTAATCTGTTTTCTTTACTGGAAGAACATGGCAAGAGGGCAGGGTGGGAGGGGGGTGATTATGGGTTAACACTTAATTTTCAGCCCCTCTAAGTAGAGAATTTTGCTATTTTCTGGTGTGGCTCTTAATAATTTAAATACATTTTAATTTCTTTTTCTTTTTTTTTTTGCTATTAAGAATTAAGAGTAATAAACAGTGTTATCCAAGGACAAAAATGCATCTACTTGTCTGATTTTCTTTTTCATTTCAGTAGTAATCAGAAAAAAGAATGCAACTGAGCTACTGGAAAATCTCTCAGAAGTAAACACATGAAGTAAACACATATACAATCCTTAGTGTTATTGGTTACAGAAAAAAATAGTTCCTTTAGATAGCCTTCAGAAACACCAGAGAGATATGTATGTGTGTGTTCCTGGCACTTGGGGTCCAGATGAAAATCTGCCCATTTGAAGAAAGGATACAATTGGCTGTGAATGTATTTATTTGCAACACTGAATAGTTCATTTGTGAATGTGTGCCCATCTGCAGATTAACCGTCTTTTGCATGTGGGCTAAACCATAGGGAAGTATTTAAAACAAAAGGTTTCTGAGGGCTTAAGCTTTCACTAGGATCTCCTTTTCCAGTGTTAATTTTAAATTCAAATTCAACATTAAATGAAGCCTGATTTAATTGGTCCAGCTTTCTGATTCTTTTCAGAGTGAAGACTTTTTTATCCTTGCTGTTTCTTTATTGGTACAAAATTAGCCTTTGAATTCTGGATGGCTTGTAATTTCAGTTAAAAGAGAAAGAAAAATAGAAGGAAAACTTTGTCTATTGTGTGATAAATCAGTTATTTGCCATACTTGAGAACAAAAACTTGACTGATACAACAAGTATTTTGCCTTTTCTCTGTTTTGACATCATAAATACAGCTACCGAAACATTTTCTGATTGCAAGTAGTCAATACAGCCCCGTCAATCTTTTCAAGCTTCTCTCCAGGAACAGATGTAGAGTAGAAATGTGAACTACAGCAAATGAATCTTAAGTAGACTCAGTCTTTCCATGTCTTTATAAAGGAAGAGGTGGATATTCCTGCATGTTACAGGTAGCAGAGTGAAATATTGTATTAGCCAAAGTTCAGTTGAGGGGAGGAGAGGAGAGAAAAGAAAAGGAAGGGCACTAGGTATTTTAACGTGAGATTTTATGTAGAGAATTGATTACTCAAGAATTACAGGACTGAGAAAATAAGAGTGGAACACTGGGTTAACTCAGAGCCAGCAGCAGAAACAACAGCTACATTTAGGTCTGGGGAGACAAAAGGGAAAAGAATGAAATTACTATTCACCTCTTTGGAAGAAATGTTCCTGTGGAGCTGGGAATCCGCTACCTCTGAGTGCTTCCTAATGGCAGAATTCAACAGCCAGATGGCAAAGGACTCTGGGAAAAGTAATTTGCAAAGTTTCAGTCCTAGGATTAATAGCGAAGCTATATAATGATCAATTTGGTGTTGTAGGATTCAATTACTTGAATTTTTACAGAAAGCAAACCAAAATACTATGTGGCAATAAAGTTCAGACATTCTTCAGCTACTCTTTTTTTAAAATATATTTTTGTTTATTTCAGAGGGGAAGTGGGGGGAGAGAGAGAGAGAAGAGAAGAGAAACATCAATGATGGAGAGAGAATCATTGATCGGCTACCTCCTGCATGCCCCACATTGGGGATAGAGCTCGCAACCTGGGCATGTGCCCTGACTGAGAATTGAACTGTGACCTCCTGATTCATAAGCTGACGCTCATTCACTGAGCTATGCTGGCTGGAAAGGTTACTCTATTTTTGTAAAGGATTTTATATTTTAAAAAATTCCACTTACTGGCTAGATTATTAGAGAACTAATAAAACCACTTAAGGATATTAAGTTAGTGATTATTTTGATGAATTATTGAAATATATTCTATGTCTACCTAGTAAACAGAAAATAAAGTATTGTATCTGAGTTACTTATTGATTGCTGTATAACAAATTATGCTAAAATCTAAGTGCTTAATTTAATACAACAAACATTTATTATCTCACACAGTTCCTGAGGTCAAGAATCTCAGAATCGAGAATCTAGCTTAGCCCTAGCCAGTTTGGCTCGGTGGATAGAGCTTTGGCCTGCAGAATGAAGAGTCCCGGGTTTGATTCCGGTCAAGGGCGTATGCCTGGGTTGCGGGCTTGATCCACACTGTGGGGCATGCAGGAAGTAGCCAATCAATGATTTTCTCTCATTGATGTTTCAATCTCTCTCTCCCTCTCTCAAATCAATAAAAATATATTTAAAAAATTTAAAAAAGGATCTGAGCGTAGCTGGATGGTTCTGGCTCCAGGTTTTCTCATGAGGTTGCAGTCCAGATTTCAGCCAGGGCTGCAGTCATCTGAAAGCTTGACTGAGTTGGAGGATTCACTTCAAAGTTCTCACATGACTGTTGGCAGAAGGCTGTAGTTTTCTACCAAGAGAACCTCTCTGAAATTCTTTTTAGGACCTATAGCAACTTCCACTGAAGTCACCTATCCATGAGAGAGGGAGTGTCAGACAGCAACAAAATGCCAAGTGTTTTCTATTTCTATAACCCAGTGGTCGGCAAACTCATTAGTCAACAGAGCCAAATATCAACAGTACAACGATTGAAATTTCTTTTGAGAGCCAAATTTTTTAAACTTAAACTATACAGGTAGGTACATTGTTATTAACTTAATTAGGGTACTCCTAAGGCTTAGGAAGAGCCACACTCAAGGGGCCAAAGAGCCGCATGTGGCTCAGGAGCCGCAGTTTGCCGACCACGG
>NW_005357159.1:1506689-1508424 GCF_000412655.1 Myotis brandtii
CGCCCTCAGCGAACGTACCTCAAAACAAATGCGTACCACGGCCCGCCTGCACCACATCTCGTGTCGCCCACCGACCAACCGACCGACACCCCCCACTTCTTCTAATGCCACTTCTTCAAAATAGACTCGCCCAGGCCGAAAACCGACTTCTGCACATGGGCCACGAAGTTTCAATCGCACTGTATGTGTGCGCCCACACGTGGTATTTTGTGGAAGAGCCACACTCAAGGGGCCAAAGAGTCGCATGTGGCTCGCGAGCCTCGGTTTGCCGACCACTGCTATAACCTAATCTCAGAAGTGACATTCAAAGTAAAAGCAACATACCATCACTTTTGCTCTACTATATTCTATTGATCATGGAGACCAGAGGTTCTCAACCTGTGGGTCGCGACCCCTTTGGGGGTCAAACGACCCTTTCACAGGGGTCACCTAAGACCATCGGAAAACACATATATAATTACATATTTTTTTTCCAAGTTTGAATTTTATTGAAAAGAGTCCTTCTAATACACTCATACATCCTGGAAAAATAAGGTAACAAATACTATATATAGCATATAAAGCAGTGATTTTTTAAAAAAATGAGTCCACACAATAACTGGTTAAAGAAATGAGATTCTCCAGGTCCTTAGAGAATTTGAAGTGGCACCTTAGGTGATCTAAGAAGCCAATCATAGTCTCATGGTTTTCCTTTTGGCTCAAGATTAGTAGTTAAGTTACCACCACCTGTTTTAAGAGGTAGACTATATGCTTTTTACTAGTCCACAATTTACTGGTCAGCCTGGCCTCAAAAGACTCTCCCTCTTCAGCCCATCTGTCTCTGTGATGGCCACAGATCTCCATGCCCCAGGCAGCAAGACTCCCTGATCTCTATTTAAGATCCAGGAACCGGATATCCATGATGAGAAGGAAGTTCTTAGGCAGTGGACGGGGGGTTGGAGAGAGAACGGTAAACACCTGATGCTCCGGGTCCACACTGGTCACCACGATGAAACCGGCCACACTGGTCTCAGAAAGGTTCTCCTCTGTGCCCTCAGCAGTGCTGACACTCAGGAGGTGGTGCACCATATCTCGGCCAGGGGTGACAGGTACTAGCTTCAGCTGATTGTCCTCCTGAGACATGCCCAAAGGCAAACAGGAGTCTGGAATGGTGGGTGCCCCAACTTTGTAGATTTTCACGTCTGGAAATTTGACATTGAAGGCATGGGGATAAAAACAGCCCCGGAATCCATAGAAATACTCAAATACTCACTTATCCCTACATTCCCGCCGGAAATCCTTGGAGCGCTCCACCACACCCCCTGATTTAGGGAGCAGCACAGTACGCACAAAGTGAGGCAAGTCCCGTTTCAGTTCATTGTAAAGTCGTTCTTGATCCAGAACCACAACCACATCTACCTCAAAGGCTGAAGCTGCATGCACCAGGGCCTGGTAACCGGAGCCCTTGACCCAGCCACAGGTGTCAATGACACAGCCACTCACAGAAGCCCTTCGGTTCACTTCACACCTTTGGTTGAACACATCTGCTAGACGAGATGTAATCTGCAAAAGACAACCAAGGTGAGGGAAAAAACACACACAAAATGAATGAACCTATAATTATTTTGTCCCTCTTTAGAATAAGTACTATTAGGTACAAGAAAAACATTTTTAATGGCTATAGTTTTGACCCCGTAACATGGATTTAATTTTTATGTTGCTTCTTCTGTCTCCTAAGTGGGAATTTTTTTTTTAA
>NW_005357159.1:1509214-1515500 GCF_000412655.1 Myotis brandtii
TATTGTCCTGTTACATCTGTATTTATACCAGTTGATTTTAATCCTATCCATTCTATTCCAAAGGTTAGGGCGTTTCTTATCTCCATTCCAAGGTTACTCTATTGTTCTATTAAGCTACAAGGAAGTAACTGAAGGAGATTATCCTAAGTAAAGATTATGTAGCTTAAGTGTGATTATTCATAGTTAAAGTGATTAACTACCCGCCTGGCACTTAGTTAAGGGGTTTTATTCCCTCCCTAACTCCAGGGAAAAATCCTCACCTGGGGAAACAACCTTTCTCGGGGAGGTGGTCCTGTTTAAAACACATAGCGTTAAGAGGGGGAGCAAACATATGCCACACACGCCAGGTCCCCCAAAACACAAGCTGTGCAGATGTCTCCTCCCCGCAGCGACTGCGCCAAGCAGCAAGGGTGGACAGGCTTCTGGCAAATTCCCCCATCTTCACTTTCTAAATGACAGCGCGTGCAAATCAGCGGCCACTCCCCAGACTGGGCCGTTCAAGATTCGGAAGAAGACCCGCTTGTGACGCCACCAACAGGTCAGTCCGAGGCCCAACCCCACATCAGCGCCCGAACAAGGACCCCTAGGTAAGCCCCCCATTCCCCTAGGTAAGCCCCACTCTTGGGACAGATAGGACTCCACCGTAGGAAGAGGGTGGTTAGTCTTCGCTGACTCCGTCCACACCTTTGGGAACCCCTGGAACAGGATTCCCCTAGGTAAGCCCCCGCATTGAGAACCCCCACACTTGGGACGGATAGGACTCCACCAGGGTGCTGCAGACCCCCCTATAGAGAATAAGTAGGGTAACAAGGTGGATAGTACAGAACTTAGATTGAGAAGATGTGCCATACTGAGTCTAAAGAAAAAAAGACTCTGTATTGATCTTTTAACAGATGTGGGGAGCCGATATAGGGTTAAGCCTCGGACTGACCTGCCGGCAAAGTCACAAACAAGTCTTCTTCCGAGTCCCAAACAACCCAATCCGAGAGGAGGCCGCCGATCCACACGCGCTGTCATTCAAAAAACAAAAATGGGGGAATTTGCCGGGAGCCGGTCCACCCCCGCCGCCCGACACAGTCGCCACAGGGAAGAAACATCCGCACAGCCCATGCTTCAAGGGACCTGGCACATGCCCGCTCCCCCTCCCAACGCCATGTCTAATTACATATTGTTTTTGTGATTAATCACTATGCTTTAATTATGTTCAATTTGTAACAATGAAATTGGGGGGTCACCACAACATGAGGAACTGTATTAAAGGGTCGAGGCATTAGGAAGGTTGAGAACCACTGATGTAGACCAACCTTGATACAAGGTGGGGACAATTATATATAAGAGTGTGAATACTAGGAGGCAGGGATTATTGGGGGCCATCTTAGAGGCTGGCTACTATACTATCTAAACTTTTATTGCGGGGGGGTGGGCCTCCAGAAAATCTATGTTAACAAAAACATTGAAAGCTGTAAAGAATTTTTGTGAGTTTACTTGAGCCAAACTGTCGACCATTGCCGGGAATCAGAACCTCAGTGGATTGAGATAATGCTCCAGAGAATGGCAATTTCTCATCTATTTTTATGCATTGCAATCAAAGGAGGGGACGTAGATGGGTTACATGAAATCCACTGGTGATAGATTAGAGAGGTGGGAGAAAGCAAAGCCCAGAAACCTCTGGGATTGGATAAGTAAAACAATAGACACATACTTAAGTGGGTACAGGAACAATTAATATGATAACAATGAAGGAATTTGTGGTATCTGTCCTGGCATCCAGGCACATTAGGTTGTGCCCCAAGGGGTCCAGAAAAAGGGAAGTTACAAGTTACCCAGACATTTCAAGGATATGTTATCATAGATGCAAAAAGACAGATAGACTCAGTTAATGTAAAGGTTGACCTTGTCAGTGAAGATACTGGACTAAGAGGTAACTACCCACCATAACTTCTTTTAGTTAAAGTTTAATTTCAGACCATCCTTTTTTGTTTTTTTTTTAGGTCTTTGAGTTTACAAGACTGCCATGCAGGCTTTCCCTGAGCTTGTCAGGTTAACATGTGGCTTCTTCCGTCCACACCTATCATTTTAAAAAAGATATATTTTATTGATTTTTTTACAGAGAGGAAGGGAAAGGGATAGAGAGTTAGAAACATCGATGAGAGAGAAACATCGATCAGCTGCCTCCTGCACACTCCCTACTGGGGATGTGCCCGCAACCAGGGTACATGCCCTTGACCAGAATCGAACCTGGGACCCTTGAGTCTGCAGGCTGACGCTCTATCCACTGAGCCAAACCGGCTAGGGCAATCATTTTTTTTTAAATAAAAAATTCCATCCAGTACAATTATTAGCTCTAAACGGATTTGATTGAGTACAAGGAAAGAAAGCTAGTTGACCCATTTGGATAACATGAATTTGATTAATTTCATTAGGTTCTCAGGAGTATTTTTTAAAAATATGTTTTTACTGATTTTAGAGAGAGGAAGGGGGAGGGAGAGATAAAAACATCAATGATGAGAGAGAATAATTGATTGGCTTCCTCCTGTACACTCTCTACTGGGGATCAAGCCCACAACCCCAGCAAGTGCCGTGACCAGGAATTGAACTGTGACCTCCTGGTTCATGGGTCAATGCTCAACTATTGAGCCACACCAGAGGGGTGGGTTCTCAGAAGTACTGAATCTTTCAGGTTTTATTTGATTAAAATATCACTGTTTAAAGAATTTTTAACTTTTGCTGGTCAGAGTGAACATTTTCATTTCATCCAAGTACTAACCAGGCCTGATCCTGCTTAGCTTCCAAGATCAGACAAGATCTGATGTATCCAGGGTGGGATGGCTGTAGATTTGAACATTTTAATTTCAGATGTGGATTCTCAAAAAGTTTCAGAAGTTAATGCTAACAAGTAAAGATCCTTTGAAAGTAAGTGGTCCAGTTTAAAGGCATAGGATCCTCTAAGGTTGTCTGAACAGCAAGCTATATTTGGGGATTTGGCATAC
This sequence comes from Myotis brandtii, assembly GCF_000412655.1. Taxonomy (NCBI): domain Eukaryota; kingdom Metazoa; phylum Chordata; class Mammalia; order Chiroptera; family Vespertilionidae; genus Myotis; species Myotis brandtii. The sequence continues at coordinate 1,512,205 of NW_005357159.1, forward strand.
AGTGGGGCTGTCTTGGATTAGGTCTCAAAATACCTAAAGGATTTCCTTAAACAGGCCCAGTGTCAGACACAACAGGTGTTTTACTTCTAATTTTGGAAGCAGAGGCAGCCAGTTTAAAATGAGGCTGTTATGCACTCATTCAGCAGGAGTGGGGACAATAAGTAATTTTGCCAAGACATCAAGTGTAGGAAAAAACGGAAATGTGTTATTCTTCTCATACTTCTGATAACCACATTTTTACAAGATAACAGAATTTTGATGAATTCTGATAAAGGCCTCTGTTTTCTCAGTATTTAACAATTCATTAAAAAATATTGAAAGTAGACTCTAGTGTCTCAGGTTCTATATAAAATACTTATTGAAATAATTATGTCCATTCTTATTTCTATTATACTATTGTCAGTGAATTAATTTATTGCAATGGGCAATAAAGACATTGTAGAATTAAGCATATATTTGGTTTCCTTTTCTTGTCAAAATATTTTAAATGAATTTGGGGGCTTTAGAAGATGGTGACATTACTTTATTAAAAAATATGGAAGCACATTTAAATAAGATTAAAATATAGATAAGCCTTAAAACATAAAATATGCTTGAAACATTATTAGCTACCCCAAATGAAGTTTTTGTGCATATGAATGTGAGCAACCTTTTTATTTGAGTGACTTTAAAAAATTAAAGCAATTGTTATCATGAACTTTTCAATTACAAGACAAGGGTTCATAAACTTTCAAATGTGAAGTCCTTGGAAATGTTTCAAATATATCCTCAAGATATTCAGTGCAATCTTAGCATGATATATACAGTACATTTCCCATAAATACATACTGAATGAGATTAATTTCAGAAATTCTTATTGAAGAAATCCTATATAATAAAAGCCTAATATGCAAATTGTCCCCTTGGGTGGTTGTTTGACTAAGAGACCTGGAGTTTGCTTGCTATGACGTGCACTGATCACCAGGGGGGCGTTGTGGAACATGGCGGGCATCGGAGACTGGCTGAGACCTCTAGCCGGCTACCTGGGGGCGGGGGTGATGGGGATGGAGATGCGGTGAGAATGCAGGGTGTTCGCCGAGCTCCTCTCACTCCCCCTGCTACCCACCTCTGGGACACCAGGACTCGCGCCGAGGAAGCCCCCATGCTCAGGTGCTGGGCGCCTGCAAGGAGCCCACCCGCACCTGCGAGGCCTCTTTTAGATGAGCTGGGCCACAGCCTCTGGGACCACAGGGGCTGGTCGGGCTCCCCGTGGGTTCGCCCAGGAGCTGGTCTGTGAGGCCGGCAGGAAGAGAGTGCGCTGCCTACCCGGATTCCTTGTGGCGCTGCTGGGTGGCCCAGAGGTCCATGCTGCGCCCTGGCTCGTGGCATCTGGCCACACTCACCGCATCTCCACATGGGGACTCGGGCGCCGTGACTCAGGCAGAGGGGGGTGCGCGGGGGCCTAGGGGCCCAGGTGCTTCCCAGGGCCCAGAGGTCAGCTGGGACCTGCCCTTCCATGCCAGACACTCGTGCTTTGATCGCTGGCCAGGCCTAGGGACCACACCTGTGCATGAATTTGGTGCACCGGGCCTCTAGTATTAAAATAAATGTTAAGAAAGGCATGGTTTTCTTTGCATATCAGAAAGTCTGTTGCTTATAAAATGAACACTATAGGATCTACTCACATGAGGAATTCAATATTTAAGCTCTATGGTTCAGATGTTACTTTACTTTGAATTCTTCTGTGGATTTAAAAGGGAAGCTAGCCCTAGCTGGTTTGTCTCAGTGGATAGAGCATCAGCCTGCAGACTGAAGGGTCCCAGGCTTCATTCTGGTCGAGGGCTCATGCCCAGGTTGTGGGCTTGATTCCCAGTAGGGGGCATGCAGGAGGCAGCCAGTCACTGGTTCTCTCATCATTGATGTTTCTATCTCTCTCTCCCTCTCTGAAATCAACAAAAACAAAACAAAAAATCAAACCTATTGGAAAAAAAAAAGGCAAGCTATGTTGTAAGTAATGGCAAACCTCTATAATTCTTTTTGAGTGGAATGAGAAGTGTATGCAATGTAAATATTTTTGAAGAAAAGAAACAGGTTTGACTTGAAACTAGATTTTTCTAAGTGATTCCATAATGTTTATTTCTTTACACCATGTACAAAATTTAATATTGGGACAAGAAACTTTAGGTCACAGTAACTTACATATTCTCTAAAAACAGCACAATTGGAAATAGAATTTTTAAACATTAAGAAATCACATTGAGCCCCGGCTGGTTTGGCTCAGTGGATAGAGGGTCGGCCTGCGTTCTGAAGGGTCCCAGGTTTCATTCCAGTCGAGGGCACATGCCCGGGTTGTGGGATCGATCCGGGGGGTGGGGGGGCAGCGTGCGGGAGGCAGCCGATCAATGATTCTCTCTCATCATTGATGTTTCTATCTCTTTCTCCCTCTCTGAAATCAATAAAATATATTTAAAAAATCATAGAGAAGCTCCAAGGTGAATACACAAACCAGTCACTAATTGCTTGCACCAAAAGCACTGAAAACTAATTTCTAGAGTTTCAGTAATTTGCACTGTACGCCCAGCTCACCCTCTGGCCTGCCTCAGCTCCATCCCAGTTTCTTTGACTACATGTCTAACCTTGCAACACCCCAGCTTCCTTCTCCCCCAACTCCACCTTGGCCTCAGACTGCAGTAAATTTTGCGATTAACCATGTGTGTAAGTAATTAGGACATCAGCTGCTGTTGAATTTTAGCAAAATAAAATCCTGGAGTCACAAAAACATGCTGGGTTCTCAACATAAACTCGTCATTGAACGTCACAGGGTGGGGAGTGGAGCAGGAAGCCTCCAGGCACGACTGGAAGCCGCGGCAAGACCAGCATGTTATCCAGCAACCACATGGTGACATTTTAAAGGAAAAAAACAACCACTAACATTTTTCGGACCATTGACATTTCTTTGCGCTGAGTGCGCAGCTACCGTGGCAGGGGGAACCAGAACGGCTGTGGCAAAGGCTTCTTGCCATAGCGCGTGAGCCGCAGTTGGAATGTCTAATAGGAATCCGCAGTTCGCGGTTGCTCCATGGACAGTCTGTGTCGTCCAACACCGCGCCAGTTCGGCAGGCTTCGCCCGGGAGCTCTATTTTCTGCTTAAGCCCTTAAAGCCACCGCCATGGAAACGCCCGGAGAAGAGGCTGGGGGGAGGGGTGCAGACAGGTGCGCCCTCTGTTTGGGAATACACAAAGGGCCGACCCGGCCGCCGCCGTGTCCCTGGCAACTCCACGCACGCAGGGCGCGCGCACTTCCCGCGGCCACGAGGC
>NW_005357159.1:1516473-1545821 GCF_000412655.1 Myotis brandtii
GCCTGCAGCCGGGCTGCGCGTGGCCCCGCTGTCGTCACAGCCGCCCATTGTAACGCCGGAATGGGACGCTGTCCTGGGTCTGGACGCTGCAAATCGAAACTTAAAAACCCGCAGATGAACTGGGTGTCGCCCCTCCTGGGGAAGAGGTAGCGTCGTGGACCGCCTGCGAGGCCTGCCGAGAGCAAGGCATCGGTAGTGGATGGATGGCTGGGGACTCGGCGGAATGATTTTTTTCCATCCTGTTCCGCGTTCCCCTTCTCTCCGTTTCGTCGGCAGAGCGTCCTCACCCGCAGACCCGGTGTTTACCGGAGGCGGTGGTGCGGCCGACCTGACTCGGAGAACATTGCTTTTTCCGCGGCCGGACTTTGGCCTGCGGGGCGGTCCGGGCCGCCGTTGTCCACCTGGATCTGGAGGGGGAAATGGGCACGGAGGGAAAGCCAGCCTTTAAGAAATAGAGAATGTCTTAAAAGATTTGTCTCAGTAGTTCCCACACTTTTATTTTGCTTTGCAAGGCAGTGTAGGTATACTAAAATAATTTACTTTTTTTTTTTTAAAGTCTGTTTTGGTGTTGGTCATTAGGAAGGATGTTCCTGGTGCCTTAGGCCCTTCTTGACCGGATTTTCCCGTTAATGGTCAAAATCACATTCTCACACAGTTGCTTAGGAAGTTGTTTCTGATTTTTTTGGGGGGTAAGAGAGCCGGTTCCGCGTTATATAACACCGTGTGGTTGGTAGGTATGCAGCCACCAGAACCCATCCTATATTGAAAATATCTGCTAAAATAGTTGGATGAAAGTTTTCACGTTACTGCCCTGGCGTGTGTTTCATACCATCCACAGTTTGCTCTCCTTTGCTTAAGGGGATTCACTCCTCCCCTCCGTGGAGTTTTTAGGTTTCTGTTTCTCTCACCTTTTTTGAATGCTAAATAGCTTTCAAAAGTTCTCTTTGTGAAAAATGTTTTACTCTGTAGACCAGTCGATTCTAATTTTTTTTTCAACATCAAAAAAATGTAGGCCAGTCATTTATTTTACAAAGGCCCTCTCTTCACATCAGCAGCATGAAATCTTTTTTTAAAACGAGAAATTGGTTGAACTGGTACGCCCCTTTGTATTAGGTGTCATTGTCATTCAGGCGTTATTCTAAAAGCTTCCCAAATCAAGCTCTGTCTTTTCCAGTTCATTATTTTTCTCTAATTTTTAGAAATTTAGGATGTTCCAGTGTTGCTGTGGGATGTGTTCACACACACCCACCCCAGTCTTCACTATTAGTAGTAGGTACACAGTATGTCCCATTTATGAATTCTCCACATCTCCGTCTGTCCTGCTGCTTCTGTCTCAGCCTCCCTGAACGCCTCGGCACTCTGGAAGCAGAGGGGAGAGGTGAAAGTATATTATATATTCTGTTAGCTCCAGCAAGAGTTCGGTCCGGAAGAAGTAGAAACCAACAAAAGTGTGGCGTTTATTTGGAATTGGATTTCCAGATTTTGCTTTATATTGAAGCAGAAAGGTGTGCCTTATTTCAGTATTCCATGCCATAGATAATTGGTGAACTTGATTATACAGAAGCCTCTGTTTTGTAGTGGGATTTCTGTTTTTAAGTAGAAGGGGGCAAGAGCTAGTTGTACAAAGAACTCATTGCTAACATCAGATAGATTACAATGAGATACAATAAAATGTGTTAAGTTAGGCCTAAGGGAACATCCCCTCCATTTATGCGACTGGTAATTTTTAGTATACAGAGTTTCGGAAGCTTAATGCCATGAATTTTGGGAAAGCTCAGTTCTTTAGTAGACATGGGCTAAGCATGGAGCCTTTATGGCCAAAGGCAAAGTATGTGTGGGGGTGGGGCAAGGGAAGTAACACCAACCTCAGGCTGTCCTTTAAAAATATGTACAAAGGATTTATTTATTTTTGCCAACATTTTCTCTAGTATCAAAATAATTTATCGTTTCTAAGAAGGAGTCAGAGTAAGTAATCTAAATGGCAGTCATTGGGGGGAGTGGGGTAGAGACTTGAGTTAGGAATAGTCTTTCCCTCCAATTTACCTGATTTAGAGAGGCCCTTCCCTTTTTACACTTCTGGACTTGGGCCTGCAGGAGGCCTGACCTGAATCAGCTTTGTGGCCATGGAGCTAAAAATAGGGCACTCTTAGAGGACTTGCTAAAGCAATGTATCTCAGTCTTTCCCAGTGTTTATCATTATCTTGTCTCAAGTAAAGATAGAAAAGCCTCCTATTTTTAGCTTATTTCATCTATAATAATTTGCAAAGATATTTGTCATTTCAAATCTTCCTGAGTGTCCTTGAACTTGCACTATATTATACTTTTTAAACAGTTGTCATGTAACCTTGTTGCTTCTCTTGCAGTGCTTGGCTTTGAAAAGCACTAGCACCCAACACTTTATGGAAGTTGGCTTAGAGTTTGCTTCTGAGTAACAGGTTCAGATTTCATGTGCTAATAAAATCTTTATTAAAATGAGAAAAAACAGTATGCCTACCATTGTTTTTGATGGAAAATAAGCTTTATTCACGTATGTCTGCCACCTGTTGCTAGGTAAATTGCATTAAGACTAGCTTCACTTTGCTAACTGCAAGAAAGCCCTATCAAATGACACTACAATTTACTCAGACTAATAATACCTTGATTCATAATGGTGTCTGATTTAACTTATGTGAAGTGTCATTAACTATCATTTATTTATTGGCAAAAAAAAAATTGTGTGGTGTTTATTTTTATATATGGATAGTTCTTCTAGTGCAGGAAGCTAACAGTATGTAAAGATGCTTTTTAATAGTTCCCAGGACAGCATTGCAAAATAAGCTGCTATACTGAAAACAAACTAATTGCTCATCTCAGACAGTGCATCTTCAGTATATCTCAAAGTAAAGGGACATACTAGCTGTCCAGACAGTTGGGCCTCTGGTTCTGTGGTTCTCTGTTATCCAAAGAGACTTGTAAAATGTGCAGCTGAAGTGTCCCTTTTCCTGCTTACTGTGAGCATAAGGGAGAATCTCTCAATTGGAATTGTAACTTTTTAAGGTATAGTTGGCATACAATATTATATTAGTTTCAGGTGTACAAAATAGTCATTTGACATTTTTATACTTTATAGTATGATCACCCCACTAATCTAATCTGTCACCATGTAAAGTTACCACAATATTGCTGACTATATTCCCCTCTACCCCTTTCACCCAGTTCCCCATCTCTTTCCCTTCTGGAAACCATCCCTTTGGTCTTTATTTCTATGAGTCTGTTTTGTTTTGTTTGTTCATTTTTTTTTTTTTATTCCACATGTAAGTCAAACTACTATACAGTAGTCTTTCTTTGAGTTATTTTAGCATCAATACTCTTTAGGTGTCCATTCATGTTGTTACATATGGCAAGATTTTATTCTTTTTTATTGCTGCATAATATTCCATTGTATGTGTATGTATACACCCACATGTCATCTTTATCCATTCATCTATCTATGGATACCTTGCTTCCATATTTTGGCTATTGTAAATAATGCTGTGGTGAACATGGGGGTGCACATTTATACTAATAAAAGGGTAATATGCTAATTAGACCAGACATCTTCTAGACAGCCTTCTGGACAAAGCCACAGTGGCGGGGGCCGAGGCAGAGGCAGTTAGGGTCGACCAGGTGGCAGAGGAGAGCAGTTAGGAGCAATCAGGCAGGCAGGCAGGCAGGTGAGCGGTAAGGAGCTAGCGGTCCTTGATTGTGAGAGGGATGTCCGACTGCTGGTTTAGGCTCGATCCCAGTTGGACATCCCCTGAGGGATCCCGGATTGGAGAGGGTGCAGGCTGGGCAGAGGGACCCCCCCCCACCCCCGTGCACTAATTTTGTGCACCGGGCCTCTAGTATCTTTTTGAATTAGTGTTTTTGGTTTTTTTTGGATAAATACCCAGAAGGGTAATTTCTGGGTTATATGATACTTCTGGTTTTATTTTTTGAGGAGTCTCCTTACTGTTTTCCATAGTGACTGCACCAATTTGCAGTCTTACTAACAGTGCACCAGAGTTCTCTTTTCTCCACATCCTCACCAACACATGTTATTTGTTGACTTTTTGATAATAGCCAATCTGACTATTGTGAAGTGGTATGTCATTGTGGTTTTGATTTGCATTTCCCTGATGATTAGTGATGTTGAGCATCTTTTGATGTCTGTTGGCCATTTGTATGTCTTCTTTGGAAAAATCTTTTTTCATGTCCTCTGCCCATATTTTTTATTGGATTGTTTATTTTTTTATTATTGAGTTTTATGAGTTTCTTATGTATTTTGGATATCAATCCCTTATCAGATATATTGGAGCTGTAACTCCTAAAGATACTTTATAATAAATTTCAAGTGGCCTTCATAGTAGTTGAGAAGTGGTTATTTTAAATGTCAGTTGTTGTTTTTTTCCTCCACCTTGGTCCTATAGGGTACCAGGAATACCTTCTTTTGAGACACCTAGTAATAGAAAATAATTTTGATCTTAAGTGTGGAAGTTAAAGTATTGGAGGCTAGCCAAAGGGTTCCTATGCATTTATTTGATAATAGTTTGTTTGAAACCAAAGCTTTGGAATTTTAGTAAGAGACAAAAGGCCAATAAATTATCTTTTTGTTGAATTAGTAGCTTTACTGAAGAACACAGGCTACAGAGTGAGAGGGATTGGTTCATCTTTGTAGTGTGGCTTATTTCAGGTGGTGCTTTAAGATTTTGGGCAGCCTGGCCGGTGTGGTTCAATGGTTAGCATTTACCCATGAACTAGGAAGTCAGGGTTTGATTCCCCTTCAGGGCACATGCCCAGATTGTGGCTCGATCCCCAGCAGGGGGCATGCAGGAGGCAGCCAATCAATGATTCTTTCTCATCATTGATGTTTCTATTTCTCTCTCTTCCTTCCTCTCTGAAATCAATATAAATATATTTAAAAAATATTTTGGGCATAAGAGCAAGTTTCGAGGCTATTGGGATGACAGCACAGCAGTGTGTTTGCATCCTGTGTGCTGCTCACTTGGATGTTCTTTCAAGAGTCCTGTAAGAATGAGTACCTTAACTTTTCTGAAACCGCAGGGGACTTAAGTTTCTACATAAGGCAAGTAATTTAAAATGCATGGGGTGAATCTAAGCACTGCGCAGATTAGTTAGTTCTGCTTTGTGAAGAGCAAAGTTACAGTAGAGGGCTGACCAAGAGAGGAAAGTGTCTTAAGTTCACAAAGATTTTCTTAAAGGAATGATTTCAGTATTTCAGTGACCTAAAGGAGAAATGGAAGTAAACTCTTTGTAGAATGGCATCTGGTTTAAGAAGTACTACTGTTTGTATGTGTCATGCCATCCTTATGATTAGAGAGAGAAATGGGAATGAATAAAGGTCTAGAAATTATAGAAAGACAAATGGTGTGTCTGTTGGTTGAGTTTTTTTGGATATGTCTAGGTTGCAACTTAAACCTTATTTTAACAAAATGCTTAATAGTGTGTTGCTTTTTCTTTTTAGGTATTGCATTCTCAGTCTCGACATGTTGAAGTCAGAATGGCCTGTATTCACTATCTTCGAGAGAACAGAGAGAAATTTGAAGCGGTAATTTGTAATTTTAAACAAAATGGTATCTCGACTTGCATTTACAGTTCACCCTTTAGAAGTGGTCTAGTGGGAATTTCACAGGATGGAGCTTAATAGGGGGTTATGAAAATCCCCCTTATAAAAAAGAATTGCTTTATTGAGTTTAAATCCAATTATATTCTTTTGTGATAACTTTTATGCCATTTAGTGGTATTCATTTATTATTCTGGCATTTAGAAAGCTTCTGTGACAGATAAGACACAGCTATGAAGGATAGAGGGTGACTTGGATATGCAGGATCCATATGCAGGATCCTGGCATATTAAGAGTGAGTTTTGTCTGACATAGGGTAAATGGAGTATTGTGGTTAATAGAGTTTTCCGTGATTTGTAATCCCCTATGAATTAAAAAAAAATTCATACTAAGTCTTTTATTTTATCAGAAGGCATTTATATATTTTTAATTTTCAGGCTTCATCATTGTGAATCATATAAGAATACTATAATTATGTAAATATGGTTAATAGTTAATAGAATGTTGTAGAACACTTTACTGGAATTTTCTCAGTAGTATGTAGTAGGCTGTGAAATATGACAATCACCTATTTTCATTTTACATTGAAAGCCTTACAAGATTTGCTTAGAATTAAGTCATCTGACAACTCAATGGTATTCTCCCCTGTGGACTGCTAAAAGAACGTTGGTGTTTTGCAAATGACTCAATTCTGAGAGTTAATAGATAAATGGTTCTTAGTTTGGATATGCTGTTGGGTTGGTTTTCCTATATTCAAGCAAAATATTATTACTGGTAACATTTTTTTTGAGTGCTATTTTATCAGATGGACAATAATCCATTTCAGGAAGGAGAATTATCTACTTGATCAGGAGATATGAAAACTTGTCTTACAGAAAGAAAACTGGTAGTGAGGCTAGATAGAATATTAGGGTGTGGTGGAGAAGAGAAAGGTAAATGGAGTGGTCTTTAAGTATTTGAAGTTAGTCATTATTATTGACCCCAGAGGGTAAAACTCTCTTGACAGTAATGGAAATTACTAACACTGGTTGAGCACTTAATATGTGCCAGGCATTTTAAATGCTTTGCATATATTTATTTAACCCTTGCAATCTTTTGAGGTATTACCAGAAGTTGAAAGTTCTAAAGGGGTAAATTTCACTTTACCATTTCCGTTGGCCAAAATGGGAAAAGGCTGTCATGGGAAGGGGGCGGGGTGTTGTTCCTTGTGACTGAGGATGTTCAGTCAAAGCCTAGGTCAGTGATGGCGAACCTTTTGAGCTCGGCGTGTCAGCATTTTGAAAAACCCTAACTTAATTCTGGTGCTGTGTCACATATAGAAATTTTTTGATATTTGCAACCATAGTAAAACAAAGATTTATATTTTTGATATTTATTTTATATATTTAAATGCCATTTAACAAAGAAAAATCAACCAAAGAAATGAGTTCGCGTGTCACCTCTGACACGCGTGTCATAGGTTCGCCATCACTGGCCTTGGTGGATGCTTTTTGATTAGAAAGGAGAGTCTTGCAGAACACTGCTTGGGTCTCTTCCAACTTCAAATGGTTCTGTGGGGTTTTTAAGTCTATAAATAATCACCTAATATAGAACAGTAGCCTCTGATTGGTGGGATATTTAAAATAGATAGCTATTTTATTATAATATGTGTTGAAATCTTAAGATACTTTTTGGAAATTTGACAGTATACTGTCTATAAAATAATCTCAATCTTAAAAAAATCCATGGGCATTTAAAAGATTTTTATAGACTTGGTAGTGTACTTTAATGTTTTTAAGTGTATTGCTTTGCAAAATTGACTGGCCTGTAATTTAAATAAAATTGGATTTGATGTTTCAGATGGTGTTTTAGGGCTTTCTTGATTAAATTAGTATAATCACTATTAGAAAAACAAAAAATGTTATCACAGCTTTTTCTTTTTCTTTTCTTTTTTTTAAAGATTCGTTACTGATTTTTAGAGAGGAAGGGAGAGGGAGGGAGAGAGAGAGAGAGAGAGAGAAACATGTGCCATGACCAGGAATTAAACCTGCAATCTTTTGGTGCATGGGATGATGCCCAACCAGCTGAGCCACACCAGCCAGGGCTCACATAGCTTGAATAAACTTTTATTTTTATGTTAAGGTGACAATGAAGCAAAGTGTATTAGAAAAATCTTATTGAATTTTTTCAAAATATCTTTAGCATTATTAATTCTCATCTCTGACCTAAGGAACAGTGAATATTCATATCTGTATTAGTAAACTAATATGTCTTAGCTAATGTATCTGTCTTTGTTTATTCTCCTTTATATATTGGCCATTTTCAAATTAATCTTAAAATGCTGCTTTTATCATATCATTTCTCTGTTCATAATGTCTCTTGCAGTGACCTTGTATTGCCTTCTCTCCCTCTTCTGAAAGTCCTGTCTGGGCTCACAACTTTCTATAAACAGATGTCTAGTCTGAGTTCTCTCTCTCTCTGCTCTCCCCACGAAAGTGCCCTGTTCCTGCTGACCAGGTCACTCCTGTCTGCCCAACACAGTGTCCTCTCTGTTTCCACATGCCATATTGTCCCTGTGTCTGTCCACATCCTGTCCAGGAAACCTTTTCTGACAGTGTTTCCTTCTTTAAATTCTTTTTGTGTGTTTATGATCTTCACTTTCTGATTTGTATGTATTTTCATAGATTCTATATGTGTATATATATTTTACTGTTACTGAGGTATCCGAGGTTTATGTAAAAACTCAATAATTCACAGTAGAGAGTTTAACTGTTGCTTTGATGTATTCCTAATAGACTTTTTTTCCTTTTTCAGTTTATAGAAGGATCATTTGAAGAGTATTTAAAACGTTTGGAAAATCCACAGGTATGCAGTAATCTTTTATCTATTTTTTATATATAAGATTAATATTATAGTGTATGGAAGGGTTACAGTGAGTTACCCTTTTTCCTTCTAAACATTTTTTAGGTGCACATTTTACATAGCATTTAATTGGAAGACAGTTGGAGCTTTGTACTGTACTGTACACTAGATGTTGCCTAGGGACAGGGTCGTGGTATCTTTATCTTTGTTATAATGGCATGTGAATGTAGTATAAAAGAGCTAAAATAACACTGGTGATGACTTTCATGATGCTGTGTTGGTAGGTGTATGGGGATTGGTAACAGGGCAAGATTTGATTACTTCTTCAGGTATCTGAGAAGATAGGTTCTCTTATGGAGGTTTTATTTCCCATGATTAGCTTGAGAAGAAGGAAGAGTCTGTTGAGAGTAAAAGGTCAGCACTTCCCCACCAGGTCTCACTGCCACACTTCCTCAGTCATGTTGATGTTAAAATAAATTTTTTTCTGCTTACAAAACTCCTGTAAAAAATCCATATATCATGGAATGTCATGTAGATGTTCCATTATCTCCAGAGGTAATTACTGTCAATTTTAAAATGACATTAGCAAAGGATGAAGCTAAGGAGAGGAGTCAGGTAGGGAGGGAAGGGAATAATAACACAAGACCAGGGTGTTTGGTCAGCAACTGGTATCTCAGTTTGATTCCCTAACATTAGTTTGAGTGCTTGCTGTGGGCCAAGAATTGCCAGTCACCCTGGGGATGCAAAAGTGAGAAAGTACATATGCCATAAGAAGGGCAGGTATGATGCTATAGACCAGCGGTTCTCAACCTGTGGGTCGCGACCCCTTTGGGGGTCGAACAACCCTTTCACAGGGGTCGCCTAAGACCATCGGAAAACACATATATAATTACATATTGTTTTTGTGATTAATCACTATGCTTTAATTATGTTCAATTTGTAACAATGAAATTGGGGGTCACCACAACATGAGGAACTGTATTGAAGGGTTGCGGCATTAGGAAGGTTGAGAACCACTGCTATAGACATTCAGAGTTTTGTTTCTAGCTGGGGAGGCAAAGCAAGAGTTGGAGTTGGCATTTGAAGTCTGAATAGATTCTGAATGAGAAATGCCAGGGGTGAAGGGCAATTTCAGGTAGTGAAAATTGTGAGCAGTGCAGATTCAGAATGCAGTCTAGTTTTATGGAGCATGGAGCATTTGAAAGTAGGAGGTAATGAGAAATAAGTCAAAGGGCAAGCTCTGGGTCAGATCATGAGGAAGCCTTCAGTGCTAAGCTCACCAGGTTGGAGCTTATGCTTTAGACCAGCATATCTCAGTGTGAGTTACACACCATCTGCATCAGGATCACCTGAGGTAGTTGTACAGATGCAGGTTCCCTGTTCTTTATTACTGATCTGAATCAAAGTCTGTGCCTGGGGCCTGGGAAACTGGCATTGGGAAGCCTTGCAAGTTTTTTGGGGCAGGAAGTGAGTGAGTGTGTTTTGTTCACTACTGTGAACTAGAGAACAGTGCCTGACATTTATGTTGACTGAATGAATGGATGAAAGAATTTTGTATATAGGTTTTAAGGGAGATGAGATCAGAGGCAAGAAGACCAATTGCAGTGGTTTTAAGATATTTTTATTTTATTGATTTTTTTTTTTTTTTTTGGGGAGAGAGAGAGAGAGAGAGAGAGAGATTGATTGATTGATTTAAAATTGACCCTGGTTATAGAAAATGAGAAGATATTGTGATAGCCATTGTCTGCTTAACCAGACTACAGCAGAATTTATTCTGAAGATTAAATACTTTTAACATAGTACATTATTTGAGAGGTAGTATTTTGTTGATGAGTAGAATAATTTTCCATTTTTTAAAGTGATGTAACACATTTTGCATTAGGTGTTGCTTGTGTTTGTGATCTGAGGAATTTCGTTTACACTAGAGGGGTGTTGCTTGCAGCAGTTGATGAGAAGCCATGATTGTTAGGTAGAGACCTATTTTAAGAAAATCTATTTTAATATATGGCACACATTTCATTTTGAAAACCAGAACCAATTTTTAAGAGCTACTAAAATGAAAAGTCTCTGGGGAAAATATTATTATCCTCCTCTGTGTTCATTGTCTAAAATCTTTTTCTTACCTCAAATTTCTTTCAAGGAAAAGGTGGCAGCATTCATTTACCATAGCTCATTATTTTTAGTGACTATTGGTATTAAGTCTTTACTAATTTCACAAATAGTGTAGAATACATTCTTATGGTAAAATGTTTAATATAGAATGAAAATAAATCCTTTATTTTCCCGGTCTCCACTGTCAGTTTAGGATGTTATCCTTCCAGTCTCCTCTCAAGGAATGCATGCATACATATTATACACATAACTTTTTGTTTTATACAATAGGATTCTTTTACTATGACTTTTCATACTAGTCAGTGATTTTTTTTCCAAGTCACTGCATATGGGTATACCTCATTCTTTTTAATGATTGCATGTTCCATATATAGTGTGGGTAAAATGTGTGAGTTATTTAATTATTCCTTACCTATTAGTGGGATTTTGGGCTTTAACAAAATATTTTTAAAAACTATTAGAGATAGCTACAGTGAACATCCTTGTTTATGTTTGTGGACATAGGAAACGTTTCTGTAGGATAGGTTTATAGAAGTTGAATTGCTTTGTCTAAGAGTTTATGGACATATTCTAAGATTTTTATATATGCTGGCCATTTCCTTCTTAGAGACTTAAAGTGACTCCTTTAGGATTGTAGAATCTCTACCTCATTTGAAAAGGATTGCTGGGAGATTCTCTCTTTGTATCTTCAACATGTGCCAAGCTCTGTCCTGGGTGCTAGGTTAGAGGACAGAACCCTTGCATTCAACAAGTTCTCAACTTAGGGGTACCACTTCTTGGTCTTACCACACCACTAAGACCTGTCATTCCACTCCGTTACTAAGGATTTTTGCAACAGAGACTTAGGCTGCTTTTTAGTATATATAACATGCTTTATGTAAATGTTTTTATAATATTTATGATACTACTAATAACAAGCTTTCTGAGCTTTATATTGTATAAAGGTATGTATGAAGATGTTGTTTAAAGCAGCGATTTTCAACCTTTTTCATCTCCTGACACATAAACTACTCAAAATCTGCGGCACACCAAAAATATATTTTTTACTAATCTGACATAAAAAATAGGTATAATTTTGATTCATTTACACCTGATGGTTATTGTTGTCATTTTTTAATTTGACAGTCTAAGGGAAAAGAGGTCAGTGCCCCTGACTAAACAGTCAGGTATTGCATGTTTTAAAAATTCTTGTAGCACATTTGTTGAAAATCGCTGGTTTAGAAATATATTGTAAAAAAGTCTGAGACATTTAAGGGCCATTTTTTTTCTTTAATACAGGAATGGGTTGGACAGGTGGAAATAAGTGCCCTTTCTCTTATGTACAGGTAAGCACTAATAACATAATTCAACAAAAATAAAGTCAGTGGAAAATTAATATATTACATTATACTAAAATGGTTAAAATAGTGATTTTATTCTTGGTTGTGAAGCATCTTTTCTAAGTTTTTTTTTTATTGTATGAATTAGATTTTGACATTTAGATATGTCAATGTTTAGAAATTTTAATTTTCAAGATATTTTTGGAAAGGAGTACAGAAAATTTTCCAGACCTCTGAACGTTATCATTTATCAACCTTACAGAGAAATGATTTCCTACTTTCTCAAGGCCAGTAGCACTGAAGAGCCACTAGAACAGAGGCAAAACACCTCTGTCAGTTATCAATTTTACTACTATTGCCTAGTAGAGGAGCAGATGAACGCTTTATATTTTCTTTTCAAAATGTCTTTGTACATTTCCTCTTCACAACTTCTATGGTTTTGAGGTTTCCTTTAAGAATTATATATGAAGTCACACATATACAAGCTATATTTGAAATTTTATTTTTTTGAAAAGATGCTTTTATATAGGTATTTTACAACTTAGTATTCCATTACTATCTTATATTTACTGCTATATCTTCAGTGCCTAAACAAATCATTACTATGCATAAATGAGGCTTTTGAATGAATGAATGATATATCTCAATTTATAGGATATATTCCATCAGAAGTAATTTCTAAAAATGTTATTTTCAGGAAAGATTTTGTAATTTATCGGGAACCAAATGTTTCTCCTTCACAAGTAACTGAAAATAATTTTCCTGAAAAGGTAAGAATTTTTTCAGTGTTTTTAGAGCTTTAAGTGAAAGAACTACTCAGTTGCCACCTTGACCTCCTAAGCTATAATTTTAAAGTGGTTTTTGGAAATATTTGTGCATGAAGGCTGATACTGAGTTGATACAGTGTAATTCCTGTTAATCATCATTGAGCCATATTATTTCGTATTAGTTTTTCCTGACAATTCACCATGTTGAACCCTATCACTAGAGGAAAAAAAGTTGAGATACTAGTGTATATGATTAACTAGACTATTACTCTTTTGTGTCAATATAAACATTAAATAGTAAAATAACTTGTAAAAATAGGTTCTTCCATTGCATCCAGAAATACTTTGGTAATCGTGATATATTTCCCATTATAAAGATAATTTGCTGGCTAAGGTGCTATTTATTATCTGTTCAAAGCAGAAACAACTGGAAAAATACGTAGTCTAGAAAGGAAAAAACCCCAGCTGATTCATTATAAGAAAACTTTGTTTTAATTACTTGTTTTGGAGTCATCCAGGCCAGTTGAAGTATCTGTCACCAAGCTAATGGTGGTAAGGAGGAGGGCAATTGAGTGAAATACTACCTTAATAAGGGCTTAGGGGTTCCTAACGTGCTTGTCTCTGGATCTGGCCTTTTCCAGTACACTTACTAGAATATGATATAATCTAAATAAAATCAGTGTGCATTTCTCTTTGAAAAAGTAATTAACTATTTAGAAAGTACAGTTGATTTTTTTACCAACATGAGTTTGAACTACCTGAGTTCACTTATATGTGGATTTTTTTCAATGAATATATAGTCTGTCTTCTGCATCCCAAGGTGTCTGGATTCAATCAACAGCAGATTGAGAACAGTATTTTCTGATTTGAGGTTAGAGGTTGGGAATCTGCAGATGGGGAAGGCCAATTGTATGCATTGTTCTACACCAGTGGTTCTCAACCTTCCTAATGCCGCGACCCTTTAATACAGTTCCTCATGTTGTGGTGACCCCCAATTTCATTGTTACAAATTGAACATACTTAAAGCATAGTGATTAATCATAAAAACAATTTGTAATTATATATGTGTTTTCTGATGGTCTTAGGCGACCCCTGTGAAAGGGTTGTTCGACCCCCAAAGGGATCGTGACCCACAGGTTGAGAACCGCTGTTCTACTCCTTTTGATATAAGGGACTTGACTATTTGTGGATTATGGTATGGAGGTTTGTGTGTCCTGGAACCAGTACCCTGCAGATACCTAGGGAGGACTGTAGATAAGTTTTGGGGGATTCAGAAGTTATTTTTGGATTTTCGACTGCATAGGAGTTGGCACCTCTAACCCTCACATTGTTCAAGGGTTAACTGTACTTTAACTGTAAAGAAGCAGAAAAATTTTACTTTTGATTATGCCTCTTAGAGGTAAGTATTAATAAAACTTTGGAATATTTTCTTACGGTCTCTTACATCTTGTTCTTTAGTAGCTGAAATCATGCTGTTATTTTTTTATATATATGTATTTTTATTGATTTCAGATACTAAGGGAGAAGGGAGAGAGAGATAGAAACATCAATGATGAGACAGAATCATTGATTGGCTGCCTCCTGCACGCCCCCTACTGGGGATCGAACCCACAACCTGGGCATGTGCCCTTGACTAGAATCGAACCTGGGACCCTTCAGTCTGCAGGCCAACGCTCTATCCACTGAGCCAAACCTAGGGCAATGTATTTATATTTTATCCCATAAGAATTCCCCAAGTCATTAAGAACTTTTTGATTTAATAGCTGTGTAACATTTCTGCATGTGAATTTACCATAGTTGACTACATTGGAGCTTTAGATTGCTTCTAAAATATTCACTTTCTGTTTGAAAATTATTTACTAGTGATTGAGAGATATTGGAGATAATAAGTTGCTATGTAAATACCAAATATGAAGTGCTGAAAGGTGTCTTTTATTTTTCCCTTTCAGGTATTACTGTGTTTTTCAAATGGAAATCATTATGATATTGTCTATCCCATTAAGTATAAAGAGAGCTCTGCTATGTGTCAGTGTAAGTTTCACCCTTGTGTTTCTATAGGAAATTATATTCCTAAGATAGACAGTCTTAATGCACACAAGTCAGGGCAAATATACTCTGTTTTGTTGTATAAAAAGATATTTCTAAAAACCTTAGGTTACCAAAAATATTAATATTGTATTAAAAACTTCTTTCAATAGGAAAAAAGATCTAGTAGCTAGAGTTTGACTTATAAATACGAAGTTATTTATTTCCTGCAGTAATTAAGTTCAATAATAAGGATTTGTATGTGTTTTCAAAGCTGGGTAGTGTATGGCTTGAAAATTTACATGGCCGAGCAAATCAAACATTTGATTATATTTGGCTCTAGAGTAGGGTTTCTCAACCTTGACACTATTGACATTTTGGGCCAGGTAAATCTTGTTGTGGGGGCTGTTCTGTACATTGTAGGATATTTAGTAGTATACCTAGCATCTACTGTGTAGATCTCCCATTGTGACAACCAAAAATGTCACTAGATTTTGCCACATATTTCCTGGAAGGATACACTTCCTTCCCAATTGAGAATTACTGCTCTATTAGTTCCTTCCTTTGTCTGTTCTAAATGCACATCACTCATACAAAACAGTAGTGCTGGTCATACAACAGCTTTTTCCTCAGTTTTTTTTTTTTTGAAATTCCCACAGGAGGTTGAGAGAGTGAAAGGGAAGGAGGGAGAGAGAGAAAGAGAGAGAAACATTGATGTGAAAAAAACATTGATTGGTTGCCTCCCTCATGAGCCCTGACCTGGGCCTGGGATCGAAGCTGCAACCCAGGCACGTGCCCTTGACTGGGAATTGAACTCAAGATCCTTCTGTCTGCAGGCTGATGCTCTAACCACTGAGCACTCAGGCCAGGAGTCCCCTGTTCTTAAGCTAGTGGTGATCAGTAAAGATAATATGTAATGTAAATTTTTAAAATTAATTGATCTGTTTTGAGGTATGAAAGTCTAGCTGACTATCCTGGGCTGTGTCCTTTTTTTTCCAGCTAGTCAAAATCTGGACATGTCAGCTTTGGGAAGGATAGCTCATGGAGATTCCTTTCCTATATTTCTCAGTGCCTGTGGGTTGGATGATATAAGGTGTAGAAGAAAGATGGTTTGCTAGAAGGAAGTCTCTTAGGAAACTTATTGTTGATGAATTCTTAGTGTACTCTTGTTTCCATAAGAATCACTGTAGTAAAACCAATTGAGAATATTTGGTAATATATATTTCCATGTTTTCTGTGTGTGTTTTTTTAAGTAAAACGTTGTCTAAATATGCTTCTTCATTGGCTGCTGAGAATACATTTAAAATATTTTTATTTCAGAGAGAAAGAGAAAGGGAGAGAGAGATGGAAACATCAATGATGAGAAAGAATCATTGATTGGCTGCCTCCTGCACACCTCCTATTGGGAATCGAGCCCATAACCCAGGCATGTGCCCTGATTTGGAATCGAACCGTAGTTCAGTCATAGGTTCATAGGTTGATGCTCAATCCCTGAGCCATATTGGCTGGGCTGAGAATACATTTTATAACAGTCTCTTTTTAGTCCCTTATGGAAAGTTATCTTCTTCCTAGCAGTCTTTTTTTTTTTTTTTTTAATTTTTTGTTGTTTTCTTTATTAATCCTCACCTGAGGATATTTTTCCATTGATTTTTAGAGAGAGTGGAAGGAAGGGGGAGACACAGAGAGAAACATTGATGTGAAAGAGACACATCAATTGGTTGCCTTCCACACGGTCCCCACTCCCCAACTGGGTCTGGGGATCGAGCCTGCAACCCAGGTATGTACATGCCCTTGACCGGAATCAAACCCAGGACCCTTTAGTCCATGGGCCGATGCTCTTTCCACTGAGCCAAACTGGCTAGGGCAAGCAGTCTTAATGTTTCTTAATGTTTTCTATCCAAGCCTCTTAAGGTTGGGGATGTTGTATGCCATCTATAATTCTCAGTTTCCTCATCTGTACAATTAGAATAATTATACCACTGTGCTGGGATTAAATATGCAGATAATGTAAAGGCTTAACACATGAAGTGTAATAATTGCTCAATATGCATGTTTATCTTTTATTGTCATAATACTTGTTTCAAAGTTGTGATACCTTTTTGTGTTGATATTTTTAAAAATGACAGTTATCTTATGTAATGATTTTAAACTAATTACACACAAATTCCGGTTGCTCTTTATGTAGGCAACTTTCTGATTAAATTTGACCATAGATGTTGCAGGTGTCTAGTTATGATTTTAGAAGCCTGGGCAGTAGATACTCAATTTTATGTTAGAACATAAAATTAGTTAATGTTGCAGAACATATCTCTTGTTAATTGCAGCTCTCCTTTATGAATTACTGTATGAGAAGGTATTTAAAACTGATGTTAGTAAAATCTTGATGGGACTCAACACTGCTGAAGTAGCTGGTGAAAGCCACAGTGAAATATCAGATTCAGAGGATGATAGTTGCAGGTAAGAATGAATTTAAATTCCAAGATATCTTTATAGTGCCGTACAAAGAAACAGTTCAGTAAATGATTCTGCAAGGAGTTCCCTGAAATTGAAATATTACGGTATTCCTAAAATATACCAATCTGCCGTAGAAGGTTCTTTGTCTCTGCCACTAATTTTACCTCATTTCTACTAAGGAACTGTTACTTTTAAAAACTTGTTTTGGGTTGGAAAGCATCTAATTCTATGTAATCTGGATGTGTATATATGGAATAGATTTGGTCTACCTATATCTGTGGTATAAAATTTTAAGGTTAAGCTGTCAATTGTTTAAGGATTCAATGCTAAAAGAATGGCCATTTTGATTTCCTTGACTTTCTTTTATTGTTTTCTTAAATAATGCCACCTCTTTTTCTTTTTAGATAATAAAAATCCCAAATTAGGGTATAGTGTGAGAACAGCTCTGGATAATGCTTCTGTTTAGGTTGTGAATAAGCACTTTTTAACTTTGAGTCTATGATAGTTATTTCCCCCCACACAGGACGTATAAACTAGTGGATAAGAGCTTGGGCTGTATACTTCCAAACCTGGTTTCAATACTGGCTTCCTGCCAACTTACTAGACTTGGGGAAAATTACTTAAATTCACTAAGAAGCCTCAATTCTGCATCTGTAAAATGAGATATATTAGTAGTTCCTCAAAGGGCAGAATCCTCCTATATAATAAAAGCCTAATATGCAAATAGACCGAATGGCAGAATGACCGGTTGCTATTATGTGCACTGACCACCAGGGGGCAGATGCTTAACGCAGAAGCTGCCTGCAGGCCCTAGGCCAGCCAAGGTGGGTGCCAGCGGGGTCCCCTAATTGCCCCGCCAGTCGCCCCACAGTCGCCCTGATCACCAACCAGGCCTAGGGACCCTACCTATGCACGAATTTCGTGCATTGGGCCTCCAGTTTATAATAATTAAATGAGATAACACATAAAGTGCATAAGCTAGTTCCTAAATATAGTGTCCAACATATTAGTTTTTATCAATAATATGAATACTAGAGACCCAGTGCACAAAATTCGTGCATGAGTAGGGTCCCTAGGTCAGGCCGACGATCAGGGCCAATATGTGGGTCGACCGGCGGGTGGGGCGATCGGGGGGGCCCCACTGGCACCTGCCTTGGCTGGCCTGGGGCCTACAGGCTGGAGGCAGCTCTGACCAGGGGCAGCTCCTGCGTTGAGCATCTGGCCTCTGGTGGTCAGTGCACGTCAAAGCGACTGGTCATTCCGCCGTTCGGTTGATTTGCATATTAGGGATTTATTATATACGATATTTTATAGCAACTAATCATATTCCAATCCTAATGAAGTTAAACTATTATTGCTGTTGTATCTTAAATAGGAAAGTCTCCTACTTGGTGTTACATACTGTGAAACTAGAGAAAGAAATGAAAATTGATATCTAATTCTTTATTAAGTACTTAATTATCTCTTTATCTGTAATTCAAGGCATTTCTTAAATTTTTCTGATTCTGATTGAAAAATTGTCTACCATTTCTTTATAAGAAAGAAATGAACAGTTAGGTTCGAATCTGGGATTGCCTTTATAAGTTTAATGCTAGAATGGACTAACTTTGCATAGGTAAAAATTTTACTCCATGGTCTTCTCCAGCACCACTCTGATTAAGACATGTCATTGAACATAGGAGAAAGTTAATTAGGGAAGGTGTGCTCATTATAATGCTGTTTTTCTTTTTATACTTTACTATTGTAGCTCTTGGAACATGGGAGCCTTTCTCGTTAACTTTTTGCATTATTACAGATTTCTTGTGTCATATCTGGCTTAGGGAAGACAAGGCTTCAAGTAGGGAAGAATGCTATATAATCATGGCACAATAGCTAGGCATAGTGTGATAGCAAGGAGGAAAGACTAGGGATGTTATACACTTGTGCCTGGATTCTTTTCGCATTCACAGTGCTGAAGTACTGGAAATTATGGGTGCTTTTTTAAAATCTAGACACTAGCTACTTGGAGTCTCTTAAAGATTGCTGCATTTAAGGGTACAGACTTGGGAAATTGTCCCAAAGACTAGAAATTGATTTATGAAGGAGTGTTGGACAGAGGAGTATGGGTGGCTCCTCACCTCATCTCCCACTCTACTTGCCATCACTCTGTTTCAGCCTTGCCAGCCCTTGTCCTGTCCACACCAGGGTCTTTGCACTTGATTTCTGTTTTTTTCTGCCTGGAATACTGAATAGACATATGGTTTGCTATCTCGTTACCTTTAATTACTTATTCAAAAAGCCATCTCAACAAGTTCTTTCCTCATCCCACTTTTTATTATTTGAGCCTATGGCTCAACACTATATTTTTTTCCTAACATCCCCAATAGCACTTATTAGCATTAGCATACTGAATATGGTTTGCATTCATTATCACTAGATTGTACATCTTTTTGTAGTGGAATATTTTGTTTAATGGATCATCATCTATGTATTCAAAGGAAATTTTTCTACAGTGAATGTTTTATAAACCCAATTATTCTACTTACCTGAATTTCAGTTTATTTCTGTTTGTTTTATTGAGCCAGTAAGAACTACTGATAAAAGTCTTTGAATTATATTTCATAAGTCACACACACATACACACACACACACAAACACACACACACACACGCACACTTTATTTTTTGTATATTTTTTAATCCTCACCCAAGGATATTTTTTCATTGATTTTAGAGAGAGTGGAAGGGAAGGGGAGAGACAGAGAGAGAAACATCCATTTGAGAGAGACACATAGATAGGTTGCCTTCCGTGTGCGCCCTCACCAGGGCCAGGGCTCAAGCCTGTAACCAAGATACGTGCCCTTGACTGGAATTGAACCCAGGACCCTTTAGTCCAGCAGTCGCCAACCAGTGGTCTGGGGACCGCTGGTGGTCTGTGAGGTCCAAAAGGTTGGCTACCGCTGTTTTAGTCCACAGGCTGACGTTCTATCCACTGAGCCAAACTGGTCAGTGCCACTTGTACACTTTATTAAAATTTGTAAAGGCTCATTGGAAGATAGCTTTGACTTTGTGGAATATAACTCTGACTTCTGATATTTTTATGTGAAGTTAGAATAAATTAATTGCATGTGAACACATTTTGTACTAATTATGGTTATGTTTTTTCCTTTATAGGAGAAAAACTACCACCGCTAATGATGTAAATGGATTTAAAGCTCTGTCAAGTGATCAGGTATTTTTTTCTAAAGGTCTTAACTTGTTCTTCAATATAAGAGCTTATAAAAGTGTAGTCTTAATATTTTTAATCTTTTCTGGTACATTTTCAATAGAGTCAGGCGTATCTACTAGTACATTTTTCAGCAACTTAGTAATTTTTGAAGTTTTCTTTTGATTTTATTCTTATACATATGTCAAACAAAAATGTTTTATTTTTTTAATCCTGACTTTGTTTGTTTAGCACCTGAAAAACAATGGGAACTCCCAAAGCCTTCCTTTGTCTAGAAAGGTTCTTAAGTCACTCAATCCAGCGGTTTATAGAAATGTGGAATATGAAATTTGGCTCAAGTCTAAACAAGGTGAGTTTAAAAATCTGCATTTTCCATAAATTTGTTTTGTGGCACTTGAAAATAATTAAGTCAACTTGATATTATTCTGATATTATTTACAGCTCAACAGAAACGTGATTATTCCATTGCTGCTGGCTTGCAGTATGAAGTTGGGGATAAATGCCAAGTAAGTGATTATATAGAAGAAAAGATCTTACCTGACATCTTATAATAGGAACCAAGTAAACAGATAAGTTTGAATGTGTTGTTAATTTGGAATTTTAGAATATATTTTTTCATGTATACATTTTCATGGTTTTAAATATTTAGCATTTTGATTCATTTGAATACATTACCAAAATTGTATGTATCTAAAACCATGGCATCCTGTCACATGATCTTTAAAAAAATAATCTAATTTTTGATATTGCTTGCTTCAAAGAAGTTACAGTAACATTTTAGGTTTTTAGATATTTTCATTACAGTTGGCAAATATTTTATAATTTGTTCAAGCTTGATATTATAGGTCAGTTTGTTTTGCTTATAAGAGTTATCCTGGAAAATTGAGAGGTACATAATGTTTTTCTAAAAAAAAAACCATATATCTTTTTATTGATTTCAGAGAGGAAGGGAGAGGGAGAGAGAGAGAGAAACATCAATGATGAGAGAGAATCATTGATTGGCTGCCTCCTGTACGCCCCAATCTGGGGAGATTGAGCCCGAAACCTAGGCATGTACCCTGACTGGGAATCAAACCATGATCTCCTGGTTCATAGGTTGATGCTCTCACTGAGCCAAGCCAGCCAGGTGGTACATAATGTTTTTGGTTGAATTAAGAAAGTAAAGTGGACTGACAATAAGAAGAGATTTTCATTTACTTTGAATAAACTATTGCTCTGGATTTAAGTAGCAGATTATTAAAGGGGAAAGTTGGATTAGATCAGTTTATTTTTGCTTAATCCTCACCGGAGGATATTTTTTCCCTTGTTTTTTAGAGAGAGCTTAGAAGGGAGGGAAGAGGGGAGAAAGAGAGGGAGAGACAGACACACATCAATGTGAGAAAGACACATCGATTGCTTCCGGAACGTGCCCTGACGGAGTGGGGAGTGAACCTGCAAACCAGGTACATGCCCTTGACTGAGAATCGAATCCGAGACCCTTTGGTGTGCAGGGCGATGCTCTAACCCAGCGGTTCTCAACCTGTGGGTCGAGACCCCTTTGGGGGTTGAACGACCCTTTCACAGGAGTCGCCTAGACCATCAGAAAACACGTATATAATTACATATTGTTTTTGTAATTAATCACTATGCTTTAATTATGTTCAATTTGTAACAATGAAAATACATCCTGCATATCAGATATTTACATTACGATTCATAACAGTAGCAAAATTAGTTATGAAGTAGCAACGAAAATAATTTTATGGTTGCGAGTCACCACAACATGAGGAACTGTATTAAAGGGTCGAGGCATTAGGAAGGTTGAGAAACACCGGCCAGGACACATCAGTGTTTCTTAACTTGGAGTGTTTTTGCACCCCCCCTCCCTGCTGAGCAATGTCTGCAGACATTTTTTTGTTTCCTAACTGGGAAGATGCTACTCACATCTAGTGGGTAAAGGCCAGGGATGCTACCAAATATCCTACAGTGTACAGGACACCCTTTCTCACTCCCCATGGCAAAGAATTATCTGGTCCAAAGTGTCAAAAATGCCAAGGTTAGAGAAACTCTGGAAAAGGTAATTTCCAAAGGTCCCTTTTCTGTTGTTTATGATAAAAATGGACTATTTCCAAAATAAAAGCAATCCACGTACACAAAAATTAATTGGAAGATAATTTTCATCAAAATGGCTTCCATCAAAAAGTGTTGCCTTTTGCTCTGGCCAGGTGGCTCAGTTGGTTGGAGCGATATCCTGTACACCAAAAGGTTTGGGGTTTGATTCCCGGTCAGGTCACATACCTAGGTTGCGGGTTTGATCCCTAGTCGGGGCATGTATGGGAGTCAACAATCATTGTTTCTCTCTCACATTGATGTTTCTCTCTCCCTCCCTCCCTGCCTCCCTCCCTCCCTACCTCCCTCCTTCCCTGACCCCCTTCTTTTCTTTCTCTGAAATCAATAAAAACATATCCACAGGTAAGGATTAAAAGGAGAAAAGTGTTTGCCTTTTCAAAACTACCTTACAATAGCCCTTGACAAACATTTCTCCTTGACTTGTGGGGGAAACACTAATTTCCTTTGTTATAAAGTGGTTTGTGAAAAATATCTGATTGACCAGGATTATATCTGTACACTTTTGAGCACTTTTCATAGTGTTCTGGTTCTGGGGTATTTGAAAGGAAGAAGAGGATGTAATTCATTTAGGTTCTTCCTTATGGGATTGTCAGAATTGTGCTATAATTATAGAACAGAATTGTGAAATCTTTGAAGGGAACAAAAGAGAAGAATAAAACCAAGGCTTAGGGTTCCCCTTCTTCCCCACCTCTCAACAGAGAAGAGAAGATTGCTTGTCTTACGCTGCATCACTAAAGTTTTGTTACTCATTATTTCAAATCATGCATATCTTTGAGGTTGCAGTTGCTTTTGGTAGATGCCATTAATAAGGTAGATGATAAAGCAGATACTTGTTTTAATTTTTTCTATTTTAGAGTATTTTGTTTCTAATTCTACTACTTAACTTTAACTTGGATAAAATTTAATTGAAACTTTATTGTGTAAACTGCTAGGAGTCAAAGATGACTTGTTTACTCAAGTGAGCATGTAAGATACAGTTTTAACTTTTGATAAAAAACTTCGGAAAAATATTTTTGATTGTTAAACTCAAAGAGAGGAAGGCAAAGTGTCCTATTTTGATTTGTGAAGAATGAAACCTCAGTTCGAGGACTTTGTCTACTAATAAAAGTACGAGGGTACTCAAAGCCATGCAACACGGGTGGGCTCTTAGTGCTCCTGGTGTAGTCATGCCAGATGCCCTATTCATTGTGTATTGTTTGACTATAGAAACACCTCAGGGCTTACTCTCCTATCACAGTTTACTCTTGGAAAATACCATCTTAGAAAACAGATAACAGATCTATTTTTAGGGAGGAGAAAGGTCACAGTTACACATAGTAATTATAATAATACTGTCGCGTCCTTCATGTATATGATACATACCTCATTCCATCTCCATGAGTCCTATGACTTTGGTACTATTATTAGTCTTATTTTGCATATGAAGACACTGAAGTATGAGAAGTAACTTGCCCAAGGTCATATTGCTGGTAAGTAGAAATGCCAGGCCTGGAATCCTGGTTGTGTTGTGCCACAGTCCTGACTTCAGGACCAGGACAAGATGCCTCTCTTGTTAGGAGCCTTAATAGATGTTGCTACTACTTCTTGAACTATTTAGGATACTAATTTAGAACAATTTTGGAAGGGTAAACACAGAGAAACATATTATTGTATACTGTTTTGAAATTAGTTTTGTGTTTAACAATATGCATTTCATTTTCTCTTTAATTGGAAACAATAAATTTTAAAAACTGATCATTAATGCAAGGAAGCAGATGACTGATCTTTCTGGAATTGTTCAACAGGTTAGGTTGGATCACAATGGAAAATTTTCTAATGCAGACCTTCAAGGGGTTCATTCTGAGAACGGACCAGTTTTGGTTGAAGAAGTTGGAAGGAAGTATGTACTGCTCTTCAACTAAGGCATTTACTGTCTTTTCAACTTGCCTAATGTAATCATGAGCATTTCAAAATGGCTTTGTGCATTTTAAAATTCACTTAAAGGTGTTGCCTATGTGTAGAAATGTTTGTTTAGAGCTTTTGAAAAATAGAGTTTAAATTCAGTGTTTTGCATGATGATATAGTTTAAATAAAAAGAAAACTCATTTTGCCCGTTACGGTTTAAAATGTGCCATTCTTCACAAAGGCAGTTTGGGAAATTGACTATTTTATAACTATAAAGTGGGAGCTTTGGAGGACAGAGATCATATTCATTCCGAATATTATTTGGTACTGCATTGCATGTAATTAATTTTAAATAAATGTCAGACGGAGTAAAATTTTATGGTAGATTTACAATGTTACTTTAGAATACCTTTTATTTTAGTCGCTGCTGCCCTTATTAGAGATAAAGGTAGTAAGTCAGACCTAAACTTTACTATGGAAAACTTCAATCATACATAAATGTCAGGAGCATAGTGCAGTGAACTCTAATATACCATCATCCTGGTTCATCAGTTAACAGCATTTAGCAGTCTTTTCTAATCTATTTTCCCTAACCCTTTTTAGAAATGGAATTGGAATAATTCAAAAAATCCAGATGTTATACCATTTCTCATAGACATGTAGGTACTTTTATATGTCTCTAGCACAGTAAGGGCTCCTGCCTCTCCCCACCTGAATGACAGTACCATTATCACATCTAACAAATAGCAGTCATTCCTCAAATCTTTTGCTTTGATTGTGATTTAAGGCCTTTTAGTCTTCTGGTATTTTTGGGTTTGAAAACATGTTTTTGATTTATGTTCTCTTTTATTTATTAGAATTACATCTGGGTTGCTAAATGGCTTTGTTTGTACTTTATTTTTAATATAAGAACTAGAGCTGGAAATTTTTATGTAAGTTACAAATAAAATAGCTATGCTGAATACTTAAGTAGATATTGTTACTATGAGCATTTTAAATTATTACATGTCTTTTCCTCCCTTTTGAAGGCACTCACCGAAGACCCTCAAACCACCTCCCTCAGAAAGCTGGAACACAGTGTCAGGGAAGAAGATAAAAAAACCTACCCCTTCTGGACAAAATTTCCATTCTGGTAAGAGCACATCAAGTTATTCTTTTTTGGGGGGAGGGGTAAAGATACATGGCATTGTTGATCATAGGAAATTATGAGGTATTTTTGGATTCTTGTCACAGATGCAGATTATAGAGGGCCAAAGAATTCAAGCAAGACAGTAAAAGCTCCATCAGCACTACCTCCTCGACTCCAGCACCCTTCGGGAGTAAGACAGCATGCATTCTCTAGTCATTCTGCAGGATCACCGTCTCAGAAACCCTCTAGTGAGCACAAGAATCTTAGCAGGACACCTTCACAGATCATAAGGTAAGGGAGGGGCATTTTCTTTTATTTGCCACATTTCATGCTTTTAGTTATAGAATAATATTAAAAGTATTGTTGATAAAATACTATGTGAGGATTTCAGTTCTTCATAGTTCTCTTTAAAGAAATAAAGTAACTTTGCAGAGTAAGTCATCTTTATTTTTTTATTTGTTTTTTGTCTAAAGTTTTACATGTGTCTCCCTTTTCCCCAATTGAAACCCCCCCCCCCCCCCCATTTGTCTCTGGATCTTTTCTTGTTAATCAAATGATGTTGATCATTATATTCCACATATGAGTGAGGTGATGTGATATTTATCTTTCTCTGACTGACTTATTTTGCTTGGCATAATGCTCTCTGGTTCCATCCATGCTGTTAAATGGTAAAAGTTCCTTCTTTTTTATAGCGGCATAGTATTCCATTGTGTAGATGTACCACAGTTTTTTCATCTACTCATCTGCTGATGGGCACTTAGGCTGTTTCTATTGTGTTGCTATGAACATAGGGGTGCATATATCCTTTCTGATTGGTGTGTCTGGTTTCTTGGGCTATAGTCTTAGTAGTGGGATTACTGGGTCAAATGGGAGTTCCATTTTTAACTTGTTGAGAAAACTCCATACTGTCTTCCATAGTGGCTGCACCAGTCTGCATTCCCACCAGCAGTGCAGGAGGGTTCCTTTTTCTTCACATCCTCACCAGCACTTGTCATTTGTTGATTTTTTAAAATTTTAATTTTTTTATTGATTTCAGAGAGGAAGGAAGAAGGAGAGAGAGATAGAAACATTCACAATGACAGAGAATCATGGATCGGCTGCCTCCTGCAAGTCCCCTACTGGGGATCGAGCCCACAACTCGGGCATGTGCCCTTGACTGGAATTGAACCTGGGACCTTTCCGTTCACAGGCCTACTCTATGCACTCATTCAAACCGGCCAGGGCTGATTTGTTGATGATAGCCATTCTGACAGGTGTGAGATGGTATCTAGTTGTTTTGATTTGCACCTCTCGGATGATTCATGACTTTGAGCATGTTTTCCTATGTCTCTGGGCCTTCTGTATGTCCTCTTTAGAAAAGTGTCTATTTAGAGCCTTTGCCCATTTTTTGATTGGATCGTTATCTTCCTTTTGTTAAGTTGTATGAGTTCTCTGTAAATTTTGGAGATTAAACCCTATTAGAAATGTCATTGGCAAATATGTTCTACCATGCAGTGGACTTTCTTGTTGTTTTGTTGATGGTTTTGTTTGCAGTGCAGAAGATTTTTATTTTGATGTAGTCCCATTTGTTTATTTTCTTCTTAGTCTCCATTGCCCTAGGCGCTGTGCCTGTAAAGATATTGCTGCAACATATGTCTGCTATTTTGCTGCCTATGGAGTCTTGTAGGATTTTTATGGTTTCCCGTCTTACATTTAAGTCCTTTAGCCATTTTGAGTTTGCTTTTGTGTATGGTGTAAGGTGGTGATCTAGTTTCATTTTCTTGCATGTATCTGACCAAATTTCCCAGCACCATTTATTGAAGAGACTGTCTTAACTCCATTGTATGCTCTTGCCTCCTTTGTCAAATATCAACTGAGCATAATGGCTTGGGTCGGTTTCTGGGTTCTCTGTTCTGTTCCAGTGGTCTATATGTCTGTTCTGGTGCCAGTACCAGGCAGGTTTGAGAACTGTTGCTTGGTAATATAGCTCAATATCTGGTATTGTGATCCCTCCAACTTTGTTGTTCTTTCTCAGGATTGCTGTGGCTATTCAGGGTCTTCTTTTTATTCTAGATGAATTTTTGGAGAGTTAGTCATCATTATTTTTGAATAATTTTTTCCCCC
The DNA here is from genome assembly GCF_000412655.1 of Myotis brandtii. Classification (NCBI taxonomy): domain Eukaryota; kingdom Metazoa; phylum Chordata; class Mammalia; order Chiroptera; family Vespertilionidae; genus Myotis; species Myotis brandtii. The sequence goes on from NW_005357159.1 coordinate 1,544,002, forward strand.
CAGTGACTTGGGAGATCTTAGCCAGGTCTTATTCTGGCACTTAATAGTTGTCTGGTAGTTTGTTATAAGTTAAATACTGAATTCCAAATGGCATTTCTAATTTCTTGGAGGGTGAGGATGTTTTCCTTTATATAGGAACTTAAATCAGTTAAGATGGTTGGTTTACTTTGTTCTAATAACTTTGTATTGTTTGGGTTAATGTGTCTAATACCAGATGGAGCTACAAGTTGAGGTTCATGTAATCATGATTATCAGCATTCTGACTGAATATACAGACACAGGTGAACTTCAGGGTCATAATTTCCTGTATTATGGATTTTATTTTTTTCTTAATCTGCCCTTCCATGGAGAAGTTTATATCCCTTTAAAGGAGCTTTATTTGAGAAGGTGTGTCTGAAGTGGAGGCTGTTCTTTTCATGCAAATGTGGCCATGTCTCTGGGCACTGCAGCCCTTCTAGGTGACTGTGACCTGTGCCTCTCTCTCCCCTATTATCTGAACAGCTGTAGCATCAGCTTATGTGCTTGACAAGTTCTAGTCTTTAGTTCCTTTATTTTTGGCATTTGGGCATTTCCCTTTCTTGGGATATACTTAACATTTTTTCATTAAAGATCGTTTATATAACATAACATCTTCAAGACAATTGTAGGTTCTTAGGCTGACATGTTACTATTACTGTGTTAGTTTCCTGGGGCTGTTGTAGCAAGGTACCACAAACTGGGTGGCCTAAAACAGTAGAAATTGATTAAAATTCTGGAGGCTAGAAGTCTGAACTCAAGTTGTTACTAGGGCCATGCTGTCTCAAAGACTCCAGGGTAGAATCTGTTCCATGCATCTCTCCTGCTTCTGCTGTTGTGTGTAGCCCTCTCTGTGCAGGGACAATCCCGGCCCATGTGTGTGTCCTCTCCCAACAGACAGAATTTGTGCTTATTAATCAACTAGTTATGGATGAAGTCTGTTGTTTGGATATTGACCAGACTCCACTAGCATTTGGTGGCATCTAACTCAAGGCAGGCAAAGTACCTAAGAGATCTGACTTATTTTGAATATAGACTTTGGAAACCTAAAAATGTGAAGTAAACATAGGAAGGTCATAGGTAGAAATGAATTTTATTTTTTTAACAGACTGGAAAAGAAGCATTTTTTCCCCTTGAATACAAGAAAACTCTATACTCTTCAGTGTCTTGAAGATTAAAAAAGAAAATACACATGGGCTACTAAATGGCTAATTTGAAATATACTTTTGTTTACCACAAACAATTTATATCCAGTATGTTTCCGCTGTTGAATCAGTCCTATCTCCTAGGCATTGGTAGAATGATCAGACAGATATGAAATGTCTCTGTAGCCTTAGGATCAGTTTCTGCTTTGTGTGTTAGCTGTATATTACTTGGTATATGAAACACGATGGCAGAAGGCAGTAGGTAATACATAGACATGAAGCTTTAGAGAATGTTTGCCATTGTGATTGATTACATAGAAACCTATTTGTATTTGCAGTTAGTATGCCTTCTCCACTGTATCTATGGAGTGGATTTTACTATTATATTAAAAGAAATTTAGAGACTGCTGATGATCAAATATTTAAAGTAAGATTTAAAAAAAATTAAGTCTAGAATTTTATAGTTAACAGTCCCCTGGATTTAAGCCCATTAAAGTTTATCTTTCTAATGTTCAACACATTAGTTTTGAATTATTCTACTTACAGAACAGAATCTTTTTTTGTTGTTCCTTTTTTTTAAATTAAATCTTTATTGTTCAGATTATTACAGTTGTTCCTCTTTTTTCCCACCATAACTCCCCTCCACCCAGTTCCCACCCC
>NW_005357159.1:1547641-1558202 GCF_000412655.1 Myotis brandtii
TTCATTATATTCCATAAATGAGTGAGATCATGTGATATTTATATTGCTCTGACTGGGATATTTCACTTAGCATAATGATCTCCAGTTCCATCCATGCTGTTGTAAATGGTAAGAATTCCTTCTTTTTTTTTACTGCAGTGTAGTATTCCATTGTGTAGATGTACCACAGTTTTTTTTTTTTTTTTTAATTAAATCTTTTTTGTTCAGGTTACATTTGTTCCTCTTTTTTTCCCCCCCCTGACTCCCCTCCTCCCAGTTCCCGCCCCACCCTCCGCCCTCACTCCCCACCCACTGTCCTCATCCATAGGTGCACGATTTTTGTCCAGTTTCTTCCCGCATCTCCCATTCCCCTTTCCCCCCCAAGAATAGTCAGTCCATTCCCTTTCTATGTCCCTGATTCATTATAATCACCAGTTCATTCTGTACATCAGATTATTTATTCACTTGGTTCTTAGATTCACTTGTTGATAGATGCATGTTTGTTGTTCACAATTTGTATCTTTACCTTTTTCTTCTTCCTCTTCTTAAAGGATACCTTTCAGCATTTCGTATAATACTGGTTTAGTGGTGATGAACTCCTTTAGCTTTTCCTTATCTGTGAAGCTCTTTATCTGACCTTCAATTCTGAATGATAGCTTTGCTGGATAAAGTAATCTTGGTTGTAGGTTCTTGGTATTCATCACTTTGAATATTTCTTGCCATTCCCTTCTGGCCTGCCAAGTTTCTGTTGAGAAATCAGCTGACAGTCGTATGGGTATTCCCTTGTAGGTAATTGAGTCTCTTTCTCTTGCTGCTTTTAAGATTCTCTCTTTGTCTTTTGCTCTTGGCATTTTAATTATGATGTGTCTTGGTGTGGTCCTCTTTGGATTCCTTTTGTTTGGGGTTCTCTGCGCTTCTTGGACCTGTAAGTCCATTTCTTTCACCAGGTGGGGGAAGTTTTCTGCCATTATTTCTTCAAATAGGTTTTCAATATCTTGCTGTCTCTCATCTTCTGGCACCCCTATTATTCTGATGTTGGTACGCTTGAAGCTGTCCCAGAGGCTCCTTACACTATCTTCGTATTTTCGGATTCTTTTTTCATTTTGCTTTTCCGGTTGGGTGTTTTTTGCTTCTTCGCATTTCAAATCTTTGGCTTGATTCTTGCGCTCCTCTGGTCTGCTATTGGGTGTAATATTCTTTATTTCCGACCGTGTATGCTTAATTTCTAGTTGTTTCTTTATCATAGCATCGAGGGTCTCATTAGTTTTCGTGAGGCTCTCCAGAAGTTTATTGCAAGCCCTCAAAATTGCGTTTTTTAGCTCTATATCCTCCATTTCTGTCATGTTTTTTTGTCTCCGCATTTTTTATGCTTTCTTGGTGCACCCTCTAGTGGTCTTTGTGCGCAGTCTTGTTCTAGTTGAGCCTTGATTGTTGTAGTTAATACTAGAGGGATTTGACCACCAGGCCGACTGGCTGTGTGAATCAGCTGTGTCTGCCGCGGAAAACTTCTGTCCTCTGGGGAGGTGCTAATCTAGCCTTTGCCTGAGGCGATCCGGCAAATGGCTCTGCGCAGGGCTTGGGCGGGGCGGGCTCAACAGGGCGGGCGGAGGGAGCCGTTATGGTGCCCTCAGTCCTGTTCCCAGAGGCTCTGCTTCTCAGAACCCCCGGAACCGCTGCAAACCTCGGAGGGAAAGCTGCCTTCCAACTGATGCCAGACACTCCCGCTTCTCCCGTTTGGGTCCGAGTCCCCAGCGATTCGCCCGTATCTGGAGCTCAGAGTCTGAGACTCCCCCCTGACCGAAAACGACAACCGCGCTCTCAGCCACCAGCCCGCTTTGCGCGCGCACCTCCGCACCTGAGTATTTTCCACACTGCGCCTCCTCTGAGCCTCGGTGTGCTGTTATTTTTCCTTCTAGTTGAAGAGTCTCTCCTCAGCCAGCTTTTCTGTGGTTCTGGGTGATGTCCGTTCCGTCTTTTAGTTGTATTTTTGAAGTGGTTGTTTGCGGCAGCAATCTCCGGTGTTTACCTAGGCCGCCATCTTGGTTTCTCTCTCTCCGTTCTGTCTTTTAGTTGTATTTTTGAAGTGGTTGTTCGAGGCAGCAAACTCCGGTGTTTACCTATGCCGCCATCTTGGTTTCGATATTTCTTGTTATCCTCCAGAATAGAATCTTAATGTTAGCCATGAGATCCCTCATGACCTCTCACCTTTCATTTCTTTCTCATTTGTCTCTTTCTTTGAAAAAAATAAAAGTGTAATAAAAACCAAGCAGGGTTGCTGTTTGTGGTTGCATTATGTGAATGCTGAAAATGATAGTAATATCATTGCTGAATATTTTTCTTACAGTTAGGTGCAAATAGGGATGATTTGGTTCTCTTTGTAGTGGGTGAGGATAAGATGGACGGTTTTGGTGACAGGATGGACATGGTTTAAGGTTGTGTTAACTTTCCAGACTCCTGGCATTAGCTGAGTCCTCTTTGGAGTCTTCTGTGACTGGGGTTTGAGAAGGACTGGTCAAAGATTATGAGGGTCCATTTTGCTCCCCTGCTTCCCCCCCCCCCCCAGTACTGTTGGGGTTACATTTGCCCTGTTGGAATTAGGGTGTGATTTTTTTTTTTTAAATATTTTATTGATTTTTTACAGATAGGAAGGGAGAGGGACAGAGAGTTAGAAACATCGATGAGAGAGAAACATCGATCAGCTGCCTCCTGCACACTCCCCACTGGGGATGTGCCCGCAACCAAGACACATGCCCTTGACCGGAATCGAACCTGGGACCCCCCAGTCCGCAGGCCGACGCTCCATCCACTGAGCCAAACCGGTTCAGCAGGGTGTGATTTTTAAGTGGCACTATCTGAGGGCAAAGTGGCTGTTCCTTATTTCAGATGTAAAAAATCACTTCCCACTTTTGTTCGGATTATATGTTCAGATTGTGACAACCTATTTTTCCTTTAGGTTTTGACTTTTCATTTCCCACTGTTGTGAAACTGTTAGACACGTTGGCAATAGTATTCATATTGCCTGTAATTACAAGTCATACAAAATCAATAGGAATGTGTTATAGGCTACTAAGTTGTATTCATGAATTTTTTTTCATCCTTGTTTGACCAAAATTATACTGAGATGTGGTTAATATCTAGCCTGGCATATTTTAATATTTCTTCTTTCTAGCTTTACATCTCCCTTGGTGGTATCAAAAAGCAGAGGATGGTCCTGTTGTTTCCTTTGATGTTGCCCTTTACTTAGAACAGAGAAGTAGAATGCTTTTGAGACCTAAACTAGTAACTTTCCCTTTCTTTTGAAAGTGAATTCTTATGAAAGTATTAAAATGTGGGGTAAAGAAATATATTCAGTACTTACATTTCTGCTCTGATGGAAAGGAAAAAAAAACCCCTCAATTATTTCTGTATCACTTTTTTTTTCTACCTTTCCCTATTGTAAGTTTATCTTCTTGATTCTGTTAATGTAGCGTGCATGATGCTACAGGTTGCCAAAAGGTCTATAGTCACTGTGTAGCAAAATTAGTCAAATATTTGTATTGACAAAACAGGCTATTTTATTTTAGGTAGTCAATACATTTGTCTTTTTTTTCGTGACAAAAATGTTTTATTTAACAGAAAACCTGATCGCGAGAGAGTTGAGGATTTTGAGCACGCCAGTCGAGAATCTAATTATTTTGGCCTCTCCCCAGAAGAACGCAGAGAGAAGCAAGCTATAGAAGAATCTCGATTACTCTATGAGATTCAAAACCGAGATGAACACGCTTTCCCAGCCCTTTCTGTATGTATAAAAAGAGATTTTAAAAGTTATTGGTTTGAAATCTCTCCTTAATAGAAGTTAACTCTTGAACAACATGTGTTTGAACTGTGTGGGTCCACTTACAATGCAGATTTTTTTCAGTAACTACGGTTGGCCCTCTGAATTCCCCTGGTTTCCCATCTGCAGATTCAACTAACCACAGAATCTGTGGATGTGGAAGACTAACTGTGTGCATTCTTTTAGGTCATTTTATATAAGGGACTTGAGCATCCATGGATTTTGGTGTCTGTTTGGAGTCCTGGTACAAATTCCCTATGTAATACTGAGGGACACCTGGAGCTAAGTTTTTGGGGAGTTAAAAGTTATACACAGATTTTCGATTGCCTGGGAGAAGTTGGCACCCCTAAGTCCCATGTTGTTTAAGGGTCAACTGTAGTTTTTATATTAAACCATATCTTTATATTAATCTATAAGACTAATAATTTGTAAACTGAAGGGTACCTTGCCCTGGCCGGTGTGGCTCAGTTGGTAGGGGCATCATCCCGTATATCAAAAAGACGTGTTCCTGTCAGGGCACATGCCTAGGTTGCTGGTTAGGTCCCTGGCTCTGGTTGGAGTATGTGCAGGAGACAACTGATCGACGTTTCTCAGACATCGATGTTTTTCTCTTTCTCCTCCCACCCCCACACTCCCTTCCCTTCTAAAAATCAAAGAAAATGTCCTTGGGAGAGGATTTAAATAACAAAAAATAAACTGAATGTAATCGTCCCTCCTTTTCATGAGGAATGTGAAGTCTAAAGATATTAGTTGGTGTTAGAGCTGAGGCAAGTAAATTGGTTAGCTCACTTCTAGGTTAATATTTTGAATTAAAATATGTTGCTAGCCAAAGTAACAAGATACATCTATATTCAGTTAAGCTACATCTATAAAATCAGAAAGTCTTTTCAGTGTTCCTTATTAAACACACCAGCACCTAAAATTATATATAGTAAGAGCTGCTCAGTGTTTGCTGTTGGAGGTGGAAGTACATGGAATCTGGTGTCTTTGCCCTTACTCTGTGTCTGACACTGGGCTGTGATGGATGCTTCTCTGATGAAAGAGATGGTCTCTATCTTTAGGTTTCTTTTTTTTTTTTTTTAAATATATTTTTATTGATTTCAGAGGGGAAGGGGGAGGGAGAGGGAGACATCAGTGATGAAAGGGAATAAGGGAATGGCTGCCTCCTGCACGCCCCCTAATGGGGATCGAGCTCGCAACCTGGGCATGTGTCCTTGACCAGTATTGAACTGAGACCCTACAGTCCGCAGGCCAAGGCTCTATCCACTGAGCCAAACCAGGTAGGGCTCTTTAGGTTTCTTAATTATTTTGGTGGAGTCAGAAGGGAAAACAGTTCTCATGTAGAGTGAAGTCAGTGGTCTGTGAAGAGGGTTCATTGGCAGGATAGGGAAATGTGATTCAGTTTGGGACACTGGAAACCATGGTCTTTTAAGTACTGGAAAGTGGTACTAAATGACATGTGATCCAGAATGTTGGTTGGACACCTTTTCTCAACAATAGATTAAACAAAATGAAATGTTACAGGGGCTTCCCAGTATACCAATGTAAAACATTAAATAATGTCCCTCACACTCAATTATCTGTCCACTGGCCCCTGTGGAATCTTTTTAGAGGTGTGAGATGCTTGGTTGAAAGCAGCTCCTCTGGACTGAGAGTTCAGTCTGGCATAGGGTTTGGAGCTTAGGGATTATTGGAAAAAGTGCCCACATCCATATGTGAATTAGACATGGGTTGTGTGTTAAGTATATTTATCTTTATGTAACATGTTATTTTCCCATAATATTTAGATTTAAAAAAAGGCACAAATCAGTTAAGCTTGTATTCATAGCTTTTTGTCCTTTTTCAGTTAGTGAATGGTAAGAATATGACTACTGTAATGTAGGAATACAATGTGAAATTTTTGATTGTCAGAATGGAGTCATGCTCATCATTTTTAGATTACTAGTTGGCAGTTGGAATCCTGTCTTCTAGTAAACTCCTGTCACAGAAGGCTAAGATCCTCTTCTCAGCTCTGTGCAATATTTACTTAGTACCAGGGAGACATCAGTGATGAAAGGGAATCATTAATCGGCTGCCTCCTGCACGCCCCCTAATGGGGATCGAGCTCGCAACCTGGGCATGTGTCCTTGACCAGTATTGAACTGAGACCCTACAGTCCGCAGGCCAAGGCTCTATCCACTGAGCCAAACCAGGTAGGGCTCTTTAGGTTTCTTAATTATTTTGGTGGAGTCAGAAGGGAAAACAGTTCTCATGTAGAGTGAAGTCAGTGGTCTGTGAAGAGGGTTCATTGGCAGGATAGGGAAATGTGATTCAGTTTGGGACACTGGAAACCATGGTCTTTTAAGTACTGGAAAGTGGTACTAAATGACATGTGATCCAGAATGTTGGTTGGACACCTTTTCTCAACAATAGATTAAACAAAATGAAATGTTACAGGGGCTTCCCAGTATACCAATGTAAAACATTAAATAATGTCCCTCACACTCAATTATCTGTCCACTGGCCCCTGTGGAATCTTTTTAGAGGTGTGAGATGCTTGGTTGAAAGCAGCTCCTCTGGACTGAGAGTTCAGTCTGGCATAGGGTTTGGAGCTTAGGGATTATTGGAAAAAGTGCCCACATCCATATGTGAATTAGACATGGGTTGTGTGTTAAGTATATTTATCTTTATGTAACATGTTATTTTCCCATAATATTTAGATTTAAAAAAAGGCACAAATCAGTTAAGCTTGTATTCATAGCTTTTTGTCCTTTTTCAGTTAGTGAATGGTAAGAATATGACTACTGTAATGTAGGAATACAATGTGAAATTTTTGATTGTCAGAATGGAGTCATGCTCATCATTTTTAGATTACTAGTTGGCAGTTGGAATCCTGTCTTCTAGTAAACTCCTGTCACAGAAGGCTAAGATCCTCTTCTCAGCTCTGTGCAATATTTACTTAGTACCAGAACAGGAGAGGATCTTCAATGATAATTTAGCTTGAAAACCTGACTTACTCCAGTCCCTTTGTTACACCAATTACAAGGTTAGATCTCATGCAGAGCTTACATGATTTGCTGAGGGTCAGTAGCATTTCAGTGAATAACAGTCACAGTGCACTGTATCTGTTAATTTGCACTTCGGTATCTTTCCCCCCAAAAGGACTGTGGCTCTATAATAGCTGTTTTTGAAGGTTTCTATGAAGGGTGCTTGCTATTTTTGCAAATAATGAAAGTATAAATTACAAGATGAAAGTTTGGTCAGAGCAGCTTTCCCAAATAAGGATACGAAGAAGTGTTAAAATAATTTAGGCCAAAGGTCTGTCTGATTGCCTAAAACTTAGACTTATTAATAAGCCTATAACTGTAGAGGACATAATTAAATATGAATCTTAGGTCTTATTTTTGGAAGTATAAAGACATGGCTATGAATTTTGAGATTTTTAATCAGATGTACAATGAGTATATTTATGGGTAAATCTTTAACACAAAGTGTTGGGTTTTGTTTTTTTGAAGAGCTCATCAGTCAGTCAGTCATCTTCTCAGAGTAGCAATCCATGTGTCCAGAGAAAATCATCATATGTGAGTGATAGAAAAGGAAGCAGGCGGAGAATGGATACCGAAGAACGAAAAGATAAAGGTATGTTACTTCGTCATTTGAAAGCATGTACTGGAGTTCTGTGTCTGGTTTAAAGTCATCCATTGGAAAAAGAACCATTTTAAAATCATTGAGCGGTTTAATGTCATATATCTCACTGTTGCTGACTCAGGCTAACGCTCCTGTTAAATAAATATCATTCTGAAAACTGTATTTTCACTGACTAAACATGATGCAACTAGTACTTTTGGCTTTCTTTATTTTTATATTTTGTTTTTCTGTCTTCAAAGTGGCTGATGCTTTCTTTTTTTTTTTTTATCTTGATCTGTTACAGACTCTAGTCATGGACATACTCACCTGGATAAAAAACCTGGGCCAAGCACATCAGAGGTAAATGTTTTAAATACTAATTGCATCTTTTCATTTTCCTTGTAACACTGTGATAATAATATATCAGGAAGAAGCAGTAGGAGATGATGACTTCATTTGATAACTGTTAGGGAAGTAGAAAAGTAGAGAAAAAATGGGGAAAAGATAGTAGTGCTTGAGGAGAATACACTCACAAATTGTAACCATTTCTTGTAGGGTACATTATGATGACCTTTCTGAATTGGTGGGAAATAGCTTTTCCAATAATATATAAGTAGATTGAGATTTAAAAAAAAAAATATCCACCTGAGGATATGTTCATTGATTTTAGAGAGAGGAAAGGAGAAAAACATTGATGTGTGTGAGAGAGAAACATTGATTGGCTGCCACCTGTAAGTGCCCGACCAGTAATTGTACCCGCAACCTTTTTGGTGCATGGGACGACACTCTAATCAACTGAGCCACCTGGCCAGGGCAGTAGGTTGAGGTTTTTAAAGGAAAAGTGTGCTCTTTGAAACTACGTCCCCAATAAAAATGTCCCAGTAGTTTGATATAAAGATGTGCAGGCAGTATTACTATCTGATGAAGACCAGATGTAATTGAAAAAGAGACAGTCGAGAGGGTTCAATCAGGTGCAGGTAGAGTGAACAATAAAGGCAACCACTATGATCCTAGAATGTGGGTGTTTGAAATACAAAATTATGTTGTGTTTTTTTTTTTTTTTGCTTCTAAAGAATATTAGTGATGATAAGTGTGCAAGAATTTCATCACCATCAAAGTCAAAGAAATTAGAGTGCTCACCTCCTGCAGAACAAGTAAGTACATTGTTGCATCTGACATAGAAGGCTCCCTTCTCTTAGCTCTGTATTTGATAACATTTAAAAACAGAAAACATCTATATAGAAAATGGGAGATTATATTTTAACATCTTAATTTGGATAGCTGTGATTTTTTATAATGCTGTTTTTTAGAATGTTCCCAGTTTCTATGGGGTATTATTTTTAGATATACTATTTTTTGGACATAGAAGTCATTCTTCTGAATTGATTTTGAGTAAGTTTATATTTGGTGGGTTGGCTTGAAAATTTGATTTTTGGAAATTTCTACTTTAAAAACTTTTCAGTTGTCTGCATTCTTAACAGTTATTTTATAGATGGTAGGGAATGTAATGGTTAGACTGTACTAAAGAGATTAGAAAAAAAAATGTTTAAATAGCCATATCACCAACTTTTGAATTTAATGATGAAGAAACCTGAGTTCCAGCAGGCATTTTGATTCTTGGTCTAATACAGGCATAGAGAAAGGTTGTAGTCTTTGCCTTTCAGTTAACATCCTTATGTCAGTTAGAAAGCATATTCAGTTTTGTGGCATGTCTTCATGTGAAGAACTATTCTTAGTAATTCATGAATTTCAAAGTGATTTCAATGGTTTTGCTTCCTTGCCTTAAAAGCGTTGTGTTCAATGCTTCAAAGTTTGTTTCTAACTCTGCCAATGACTTCTGTGACTTTGGGCAGGCAATCCCTGGTTAGGATCAAATTTGTTTGGGATTTTTAGCCACTGTGCTTTTTTTCTTTCATTTATAAAACCAGAAAAACCATTTATATAGAAGCTGCAGTAGAAAGGTAGGCAACTCAGAGTACATTTGGTGGTTAAAATGAACTCTTATCTCTTTCCACTCTCTCTCTTTGAAGAAGCCAGCAGAACATGTGTCTTTGTCAAATCCAGCTCCCCTTCTGGTTTCTCCAGAGGTACATCTAGCTCCTGCGGTGCCTTCTTTACCAGCCACTGTGCCAGCCTGGCCAAGTGAGCCTACATCTTTTGGACCAACAGGTTAGTTACTAGTTTTAAATATCCAATGACCCATCCAACATAAGCTTTCCAAGTTAGAGACTTCAAATGCTCGAGTGAGAGCTTGACCTCAGAGTAGGATTAGATATATGGAGCCTCTTTTTGCAATCCTCTGCTCTTCGCTGCTTCCAGTGTGGAATTCATTTGAGATGTGCCCTCAACGTCCCAGGAGGAAGATGTGTGAGCTGGTTATCTCCACTGGTTGCTTTGGTTGCTCAGCACTGATAGCAAAGTTTCATTCCCCATGGACCAGTTCTAATTGCCCTCATTGAACTCTTTGCCAGGCTCTGTGTACATATGTTTGTAAGAGCTACACTCAGACCACATTGATGCAGAGCTTGTTTCCTGGGTTCATTTTCTACTGTATGTCAGGAGGGTCCCTGGTTAATACAACATTCTTTACTTTTTAGCTTAATGTAAACATATTTGTAGAAAATTATTTTCATCTTTTTATAGTTTTTTCTTTTCTTTTGTAGGTGTCCCTGCTCAAATCCCTGTTTTATCAGTGACACAGACCCTGACCACTGGACCTGATTCTGCTGTGTCCCAAGCTCATTTAACACCCTCTCCAGTTCCTGTGTCAATACAGGCAGTTAACCAGCCCTTGATGCCTTTGCCTCAGACACTGAGCCTTTACCAAGACCCACTCTACCCTGGGTTTCCTTGTAATGAAAAGGGAGATAGAGCCATTGCACCACCTTATTCACTGTGTCACACTGGGGAGGACCTGCCTAAAGGTGAGCTGCTTTTCCAAGTTAAAACTGATTTTATTTGTCATGTACTAATACAGGTTCAGTGAGAGATGTAAGTAGAGGTCAGAGGTCATGTTGTCATGTTAGTCTCTACTTGGGGAGGATAGCAGAGGTTTGGCTATTAGTCACTCACTCTCTGCTTCAGCTTGTGTTTGATTGGATTATGTTTTTTTATGTGTTTGGTAGCTGCACCCTGATCTCCACACCCCCCCCCCCCCCCCCC